>NW_028318448.1:1017000-1356000 GCF_062004578.1 Staurois parvus | reverse complement strand
AACTTGGCCAATCCCCAGGCAGGAGGCCTGGCATGGTGGCTAGGACAACCTTTAAATATGGGATAGCCTGATCAGCAAGTTAGATGCTGAAGTGAGGTGGAAGATGGAGTGAAGGAAGGTGCTGGTGTATGCAGCCTGGGAGAGGGCCCCAGGGGGGCTAACTACAAGCTAAAGCTGGACAGAAGGATCTCCACTGCCCTACAGTCTATTAGGAAGGACAGCCTTTCAGCAGGGAAGGAGGCAGCCCACCGTAAGGCCTGAAATCAGCTGCAACCTATTAAGCTACAGGAAAAAGGACAGTGTGAGTACTTCTACACCCCCTGGGCCACAGAAAGGAGAGGGCAGTCAGGTGCAATACTCCACTAGTTCTCACTGGGACTAATTCACTGTAGATTTGGGAATCCCGTGCTCAGGGAAACCATTAAGATGGCCAGGTGGATGAGAAAAGTTTCATCTGTGATCTGAGGAGGTTCACCAAAGGGGACTCCGTGCTCCTTACTAAGACTGTTGCTGATTTTTTTGTTTGTTTTTGCTAAAAAGTTGTCCTCTGAAGTTGTACAGTTCCTTTGGGCATCCCATATAACCCTAGACTCCATCCAAGTTGTTAAGCCCTAATAAAAAACAACAAAACCAAGCTCAAGGACTGTTTTACTGACTTTGGATGAGAGTGCAGGAAAATGCACGTTGATTGGTTGTGCAGAACTTAGGGGGACGCAAAAACTCAGCAGCCATCAAGAAGGTTGTGCTACACATGTTTAGACAACTGGCACATAGAAGCTGTAAAGTTCTTTTCTGATATCTTTACTGGTTGCCTGCTATAAACTATTTGGCTTGAATTACTGAAGGAGTGCAGAATGTTGGTTTTGCAAAGTGAATGTAAATAAGGTGAAGCTATGTTAACTCTGAAAATCTAATCAAGGATAAAGTAAGCTTAAAGAGTATGTAACGCAACCTTTCATATTCCTGACATGTACCTGCTGTACCATGTATTTGTAGGAAAAAGTATCCTGTTCTCTTTGTATTGCTTCCTTTGTGTGAAATCCCTGGTGCGCTTGCCTCCCTCTGCGTTGCTATTAAAAACTGACCACACTAAGCAAGAGAGCACAGCATGGTCAGTTTTCTAGCTGTGCTGGGAGCTCGGTGTTCTCTCCTCCAATAATCAGCCCCCCTCCACACATCCATTCGCTGGGAAAGTCCGTGTGATGCTGTTTCCCCTCCCCCAGCTGCTTATGCAGCTGAGAACAGTGATTATGTGATCACTTATAAAAAAGGGGGGAAAAGGGTATTTATATTTTTTTTATATCTATACAGAATTGTTTTGCCTTTCATATCTATTTTAAACTGAATGGGTTGTTGTGAGGGTTTACATATTCTGTAAACAACATCTTTTGTCCCTACTTTTCTTGTGGGTCACAGGAGTGAACTTAGTTGCCCTCCTGTGTCTCAGATTCATCTGACAGTGGGCAGAAGTAGATTATCAGCTGACATCGCTCAGCCGGTCCAGACTCTGCAGTAATTCTAATTGTAATGTTTGGGCTCAGCCTTCCAGTGCACTGCTGAGATACTAAGCCAGCCAATCCTGTCCTTTCCACGGCCCGGATTTCCAGTAAGCACTGGAGAGGCAGAGCAGTGACTAACAGTTACTGCTCTGTGCTAAAGCAGACTTGAGAACTGAGAGATCAGTGATCTTTGATTGCTCAGTTCTCGGGTTTAGAGGTGCTGGGGGACAGAAGAAGCATTGGACCGATGCTGCATCTACCTTGGTGCGTATGAAAGTTTATTATTTTGAAATTCTACACTTCTCTTTTTAAAAGGCATTATTCCATATGGTTGAACAAGAACAACACAGATTCGCTGAGCTATTTGAATATTCCTTTGGTAACTTAATCTCAAAAAGTTTACTCTTAGGCACACTGATAAATAATCCCAGATGCATTTTTACATCCATTTCTGCAATATAAATCCATTGCTAGCCATTGAAAGACGTCTATTGAGTCACTGTACTTGTTGTGGTCAGCATGGATGAACCAGTGAAAGGAATACTTGTTGTATGTCTAGTGTTTGTATTAAATCACAAGTAGCATGCAATTACAGAGGATGAGCTCATGTGAAACACATTTACTAACTTATAGACTTACATCTGGGGGGTATATGAATGCAGAGAACATTGTCATGCTGCAGATGAAACACATATCTAAGGCATGACAACCAAAGACAAAGCTAAATTAAAAAATGGTGTGATCACAGGACTGACCGAGAGTCACAGAACAGTATAGGCTATGTGTAGCAAAATCATCTGAAAGCTGTTATGGGGACATGATTCACTACTGAGTCATGCCACAGGAAATACATAAGGGTATTTAGCTTAATGGAATAATGTGATTATGGCCAAAGTGTCAAGCAACAGACCAACGCTTTGCTCATTCGTTTTACATTTACATGTAATGTAGCACCACATAGAGTTGTTCAATGTTGTCATGCACATTGGAAATTATTTCTTTAATATAGTAATACCAATTTTATGGTCTGCCAATAAAAGGTAATAGTGAGAAATCCAATTATACAAAGTACACATAGCACTGGGCACAAAAAATTGTGATCTTCCCATACACCCACAGATGTGCACAATCTGTTAGCCTAGTTTAGTGCAGGACAGCAGAGTGGTTAGTTTTTGTCTTTCAGTGCTAGGGTCTTGAACGTGATTCTGCATTTTTCCAGTGTAAGTTTCCTCCCCATACAAAACATGCTAAGGTTCGGTGTTTTACAATATGCTTTCCAAACTTATCGATGCATTTATCTTTAGAACCAAATCAGACTCTGTTTTTAGGATCTGTGACCTTTCATTTAATTTTCCTTGAACTATGTACTGTTTTATTCCAACTAACTATGAATGGAATCACAGTGGCTAAATGGTTAGCACTTCCACCTAGCAGTACTAGGGTCGTTGGTTCGTAATCCCAGCCACCTCACCTCCTGCCTGGAGTTTGCATGTTCTCCCTGTGCCTTCGTGGGTTTCCTCCGTGTACTCCAGTTTCCTCCCACACTCCAAAGACATGCTGGTAGGTGAATTGGATCCTGTCCAAATTGTCCCTAGTATGTGTATGTATGAATGTAAGCTAGGGACCTTAGATTGTACACCCCTTGAGGGTTAGGGACTGATGTGAATGTATAAAATGTATATAAAGCGCTGCGTAAATTGACGGTGCTATATAAGTACCTGAAATAAATAAATTTCTTCTCAGACGTGGTATGGAGAAAATAAATACAACTACTATTTCTGACTTCTTATTTTTAAAATGCTAGTTGACTGGCTGTCATTTGATGTGGCGTTAATACTTTATGAGTAATACTTTATGAGTCACTGGCCAGAAAATTGCAGATCAGGAGTATTGACTTTACTTGGACTTCACATTCTACATGTTTTCTCCAGGACAGTGATTCAGGAAGTAATGATGTCAGAGGCAGCCAGGCAAGTGGCATTTTTAGAAGGAGCTCATAATGGCAGCCCCATATTTCTCTCATTACAGTTTTCATTTAAAGGGAACTTCTCAGGAAAAAAGTATAGCAATTGTCATTGCGGAGTTGTGTAGCCTCCCAGTCTATCATCCTTATACATCCTTCACTGCTTAGTGAGTCACTGATCTGGATTAC
This sequence comes from Staurois parvus, assembly GCF_062004578.1. Classification (NCBI taxonomy): domain Eukaryota; kingdom Metazoa; phylum Chordata; class Amphibia; order Anura; family Ranidae; genus Staurois; species Staurois parvus. The sequence continues at coordinate 1,352,349 of NW_028318448.1, read as the reverse complement.
CCGTTTTGTAACTGCTTGTTGCAGGTCAGTGATTAAAGTGGCGTTCAGGCCCCCACCACCTCCCAAAAAAAAATAAAAGGTCAGCAGCTACAAATACTGTAGCTGCTGACCTTTAATAGTAGGGCACTTACCTGTCCATGCATCCAGTGGTGTCCTCACCCCAATTCTTCAATCGGCTGTCAGGTGCTGGCGCCGCCATCTTGACTAAGGGATACCGGCAGCTACTGCACATGCGCCAGCGTGCAGCGCTTTGTGTACAGGCTGCAGTCCACTGGGACCTTGGAAGTGTCCCATAGGGCTGAGGGGAGTGCCGAACATCCGGCTCAGTGCACCTTGGTGCACTGAGCCGGAAGTGGGAGCGGGTACCTGTCAAAACCAGGTACCCGCTCCTACCTCCCCCCCCAAAAGGTGCCAAATGTGGCAGCGGAGGGGGGGAGGAGCCACTTTTGGGTGGAACTCCACCTTAATCAAGTAGTATGTATATAACTTCAAATTTAAGTGTACAATTCCAGCTCATATATGTATAGGTTCCTTTTAAATAAGAAATAAATACGAAAAATAAGACTTTTTTTTGTTTAGCCTCTAATAAATGTCTAATTTATGCATTAAAAGCCACCACAGCCTCAGTCAAAATCTACTGAAACATAAAAGGTACCATAGCCTATTTTGCTTTCTGGCAGCTAAAAAAAGCAAATGTTTTTTCCTAACAGATAAAACTGATTTAACGTAACAGAGAGATGACTAAGCATGGATATACAATATGTCTAGTATACAAAAACTGTTTACACTGTGATCACATGACCAGAAGATACACTTTCTGTCATCTGACTATTATCATATGTTGAATTAAAAAAGCTGTTGTGCGTACTTGTGCCCTTCTGCCTTTACAACCACTTTAGGCAATATCACAAGAACAGATTGAATGTAAAGTGTTATTACACACATACGTCTTCACCGAAATGAGTTTGTGTCCCATTTGTAGCTTAATCATAAATTAAATTCCTCTTCTGGGCCACGTAAAAGATGCTTTTATGGGGAAAAATTCTCAGTTTGAAGTCTGTGTGATGCTAATTTGGCAATATACTTAGACAGGATCTTTACATCATACAGTATGCTCATGTGCTTAACTTGTGAATATAGTTACATGGTTACATAGTCTGCAAAGTTTAAAAAAGGGTCAGCCAGTTCAATTTATGTGTGTGTATGTGTTTTATCCTTTTAACAACTCCCATAGTTGTGTATATTCTGTTTCTGAGGAAGAAATTCAAATGTTTTATAAAGTTGTTGACACTCTCAACTAGTACCACTTCTTGGGGGAAGGACTTCCAACAGTAACAGTAAAGAACCCTTTCCTCAATAGAAGGTTAAACTTCCTTTCTTCTAACCTCAAATCATGCCAGTGTGTCCTCTTCAGGAACCTTATAGTAAAGTAGTCATACATGCCCTGGCCTTTTTTTCAGCTGGAACATGCTAGAACACCATTCCGGCCCCTCCGGCAGCCCTCTCCTCTCAAACTTGTCATTTAACACAGAAGCCAGTAGAGGAAATTTTCAACACAGCTCTCTTCCTCTACCAGCTTCTCTGTACTAGTCATGGGCACCCAGTGCTTCTGCCCTCAAGCCCTGGTCAGTGCCTCAGGTCCTGGCAGCGCAACTGCAGCTGCCTGTGTTAATTTGGGAGGCAGCTTCTGTCCCCACTTGCCTACACTACTGATTGTAGACATTCTAGCACGGAGCTGAGTAAAGTCTACACATCTTCGGCTCTGTGCTACAGTGAATTTGTGCACAGAGAATAAGGACCGGGAAGGGGGGGAATTTTAGTAGAGAGAAGAGCAGAAGGGGGGGGGATTTTAGCAGAGGAGAGAGCTGGGGGGGGGGGGGGGTTAAGTTGTGCAGAGAGATTAACTGGGAAAGGGGAGAGATTTGTGCAGAGGTGAGAGCTGCTGAAGGCAGGTTGTGTAAAATGAGAGCTGTGGAGGGGGAGCAGGTTGCACACAGGTGAGAGCTCTGGGGACAGGTGGGGATGCCAGGTTGTACAAATTGAGAGCTGTGGAGGGGGAACAGGTTATGCACAGGTGAGAGCTGTTGGGGCAGGGTGTGAATGCCAAGTCATGCAAAATGAGATCTGTGGAGGGGAACAGGTTGTGCATAAGTGAGAGCTGTGGGGGAAGTAAGGGGGGGGGGGTGAAATACGAAGGCGGGGGCAGAGGTAAGAACTGTGGATTGAGGTGAGTTTTAGATGGTTATGCAGAAGCGAAATATGGCAGGGCGCAGAGATAATATAGATGGGGGTGCAGAGGGGAGTTGTGGAATGGCGGTGTAAGCTGTGGTTGGAGGGGTTTAGAGGTGAGATGTTGATAGGGGGGCAAAGGTGAGTTGTGGATGGGGAAGGGGGGGGTGCTAAGGTGAGCTGTGGGCAGGAGAAGAGGTGAGTTGTAGATGAGGGTTGCAGAGATGAGTTGTGAATGGGTGATACAGAGGTAAGCAAAAAGATGTGCAGAGGTAAGCATTTGATGGTTACTTTAAAATGGGGGGATACTTTATTGGGAAAGACCAGGGAAATTTGCTGGGGGACAGGAAAGCATACAGAGTTCAGTAACCAAGAGTATGTTATGTATGGCACAGCATGCAGGGTGCAGTGGTGAGATTTATGTAACATGCTTTGTACATTACATACTTAGAACAGCTTAACTCTGTATGCTGTGATGTATGTTACAAGGCCTCTGGATGGTACTCCTGAATTCTGTACTCTTTACATTTGGTTTTGCGTTACATACTCCTGAGCCCTGCATTCTGTATGCTGTACTTCATATTACATACACTTTACTACCACACTCTGTGTGCTGGGCTCTGTTATTCCTGACCCCTGCACTCTGTACACAGGGCTATATGATGGATATTCCTGAGCACAAGGGATGCTTTACATTGAATGCAAGTATTGTCCCTGATTTTTTCTCTGCACCCTGTGTGATTCTGTACTTTGTGTGTTACACATTCCTGAACCATGCTCCTTGTGCGATACCCATTTCTGAGCTTTAACTTATTACCATTATTTGGAATCACTGTACTACTCCCCTCTAAGAAAAGTGTGGCTAGGGGCTGAGTTAGGGCGTGGTTACAGATGGGGAGTTGGCCGGGGAGGGAGAGTTCCTACACCTATTCACTGAGAAAAAAGCCCTGTACATGCCTAACATCAGGGATTTTTTTATTCCATTTGTTTTACAATTGTATATGTTAATTCTCATGGCCACATTACAAGCCTATGTCTTCAACTTTACATTTCAAGTGCCTAGAAAATGTGCACTTGCCAAGTTTTGCATGTTGACACTAGGGGCGGACTGACCATTCGAGCACTCGGGCACTGCACACAGGGTCAGTAGGGGGCCCCATGAAATGCCCCGGTATCTTTTTTATAGGCTTTTTGGAGTGTGGGCAAGGACACAGGGGCCCCATGATCCCCTATTGCCTGGGGGCCCCATGAGTTGTCAGTCCGCCCCTGGTTGACACATATATTTTATTTCTCTGCTTCTCTCAACAGTAATAGAAATTTGTTCAGTACAAACAGAAAGCACACAAAGTCCAGGACTCCCTTGTCATCAAAGATGTGCCTGTTTTTAATACACTGATGGTTAAAGGAAGCTTTACATCTTCCTACACCAAATAAAGAGAAAAAAACACATGTGAAATGTTCTTGGCAGAGAATGAAAGCAATAGCTTGATAAATCTGTAAAGGGAATGATCAGATGTGTGCTGCAAATGCATAGCTTACCTGAACTTGCTGTTTCTGAGTTTTCAGCATATTCGGGTCTATTGAAAGGGGTCCAAGAACACTTGCCATGAGTTCTTTCTCTACAAGCCATTGCTTTAACTGGGCTTCAGCTGTCTGGAACAAGGCCAGGTCATTTGATGATTCTTCCAAGGTTTGCTGCCTCTCAGCTGTCATCTGGGTGATCTCTGTCCAGGATGATTCTGCAGCACCAAACAAATTGAAAACTTTTACACACAGTGACAAAAGATCCTGACAAGTATTCAAATGTTAAATCCATCTCTAGACAACACCCACAAAGATGCCGCCTCCAGTATGAAGAAGAGAGAAGACTCGAACTGGTGCATCATGTGACCACAGATTTTGGGAAGTAAAAAGGGCATAGATTGCTTTTTTTCAATGCTAGCATTTGGTTAGAGGGAATGGGGGAGAAAGTATGGGGTGCTGGAGCCATCCTACCAGGTTGTATGCCGTGCCTGCCTAGTGACGCCAAGTATACTCACCTGAGTTCCCACATTCAGGTCCCTCATTGATAAAATTTCTGCTTGACAGGACCACTATTTCAGCTTCACACATTAACCCTTGTCAGCTGGCCCCCTTCTCTGCACTTGGTCTGACGTCTTCTTCTGGATCCTAAGAGGACCACTCTGCTGGTCAGACAGCGGGAATTTCCCATGTCACACAGACAGTGACATTAACATCCAAATAAGGACTATTCCAGGATGTAAACAGAGAGGAGAAGAATATGGCACTGGATGACCACGGCTTAAATGAAAACAGGGATAAATTAGGGCAAATGAACACTAAAAGTGGGCTTTTTATTGCCTACTTTTTGCCAATCTCTATCTGAGAAAAAACTAGAGACATTCAGGAGCACTACAGGGTTTACTGCCATAAAAAGAAAAGTAAATATTTTGTGGACCTATAACAATAGGAAGTTTAGTTAAATATTCCGCAAAACAATTATGGATGCTTTCACCATGTTATACTGTCTGTCTTCGGGGAGATTATGTATGCAAGGTAGAAATAAAACATAAACAGTGATACATTTAATGAGACACAGTTTCTTTAAGTTGACAGGTTATTTCAAAAATCCTTACCCCCCCTGCCCCCATTAAAAAGCAGCACCATGCCAATATAAAACATGACTGTGACCATTTCTTAGAAGTACAATCCACAGCAAATGCTTTACCAAACAGAAAGCAGCTGAATCTATGCTACATAGGTGTTGGTTTGTGTCCATATCTTGATGGTAAACACTCTCTATTACAACGGATCTGCTCCTTTTTTATGTTAGCGCTGACAAAATGACCTATGTTCATATGTCTTTGTAAAAAACGATCTGTGATAAGAGAATTACACTTAAAGTGTCTCTATGATAGCAATCACAGAAAACATGCCTGTAGACACATCTATTAAATATTATGTCTAAACCCTATATGGACATAAAGTAAATGATAAACTTTAGTTGGTTAAAGCACCTTAACACAAACTGCCCTATTTTAATAAATTTGTTGTTTGCACCTTGTATTCATCCTTTGTTGCGTCTCGTGGCTGCTGATTCCCAGCAGCCTCTTTGTGGTTACTTCCTTTCTACATGCACACACTACATGCAGCCATTGCTACATCAGGCAGCAATGGCTGCCTGATGTTTCTCGGGGCAGGTTTTCTGATGGTGACAACAGTAGATCATGCTTGTGGCCACTTGTTGTCTCCATTAGAAAGCCATGTCACAGGGTTACAGTGCAGGACTACTGGGAGACAACAACAGAGCATTGCCACCCTATAACAGGAAGTGCCCGAGCAAGGATATTAATGACAGAATCACCCAGTATTAGTGTAAAGCTAAAAATTAAAAAATTTGTAAGTGATGTTTCAAATTGAGTTATTTGGTTTAAATATAATTTCATACCCATGTATATATGTTATATGTCTATTTGGGAACCTTTTTGTTCTAAAGTGAAAATAAGCTCTTCTCAAAATGATGAATTACTGGAGCCAGGAGGTTCTAAGGTTTTGCAAAAAGCTGAAAACATTCAATTTACATTAATGAATGCTCCTGACAGTTAGAATCGTTCATCATTGCCTGTAGGGAAGGTCAACATGGTCTCAACCATGCCTTATCTGGTAAAATAATGCTCAGATTGGGCTGGCATCAGTCATGTAAGGCTTCTCTTACTGCACACAGCCATTAAACAAATAGGCTGATTTACTAACAGGGAGTTGCAAACACTCAAACATTGTGAATGTTCACTTAAACTATTCAGTCATATGAAAAGCAAATTTCTGTTCACTTTGAATACCCAGTTATTTACAGATGCTTTTTCAAATGACTGTATGTAGTGGAGCAAATATTCTCACAATTTGTGAGTAAAGATTCTAAAATCTTTTAGAAAATCAGCCTAACTAACCCCCCAAAAAAGATAACATCACAGTTTGATTTTGAACACTGCAACAGGTATGAAACATTATTAAAAGAGGGTTATAATCCATATAAATGTAGCTTATACTGTTTGGCAACCAGGTCTTAAAATTATCTATATATTTAATCTATATTTTATGCATTCTCATATTTAGATATCCAGACCTAATTTCTATTTTTCAAGGCAGAAAACATTATCCTAGATGCAGACATGGTGGCCACAAGCAGAAAAAAATGTTTAACCTAAAATTATGTAATTACTCATCAATGCATATCAAAGTCCATACCCAAAATTAGTTTAAAATGTAAAGGGCTGAATGTGCACATTACATTTCCTCCGGCCATAAGATGTGGGACACAACATGGGAGACTTCTGTGCACTGGCATTTAGCACAGCAAATTATAGACAGTGGATGTCTATACCAATAACTTCCATAACCATGTTTTATGATCACAGTTTGGATTTGGTAAGTTCATTCGTCTTTGTCAGTTCATTTATCCACAGTATATAAGCAATTCCTTGTGCAGCATACCACCTTCACTACCACTACTAATCTGTGGGCCAAACTAATACATCATAGTGTAAATAAATGGAATTTGGCTTGACAATTTATACATATCTGTCTTTTTAGGATTATTCTTTTCGCATACTCTATTAGACATGAATTCTATATAAATCCCTTATTACAAATGACTGTGATTGTATGTCTCATTCTGGAGCTCCACAAATTCCACAGCTTTCTATTTGTAAAAAGAAAGGTGTCATGTCAAGCAACAACTCTACATCATGTGTTTTCCAACAATTAATGATAAATCAACTGACAAGGATGCTTTTGAACTTATCTGGGCCATAATGTATAAGGAGAACCACATACCGATTATAGATAGATCTTTGCTATCAATACTCCTGCCCACACGCAGTTGACAGAAAAAGACTAATAATAAAACACCATGGTGGTCATTGAGAGCACAGAAAAAATGATTTATTTAACAAATATCAGGAGACAGAATGATACCTAGTCTCTGACATTGACGGAGTGACATCTTTGATCACTTCTCCATGCAAAATTCCTACAGTTGCAAAATATGTGCAGAATATAGTTCTTTTGCATAAACTGCTCATTTCTAACCCCACCTACAAAATTTGAATGGGAATCAAATTAAGGCTTTGACAGCAGCCCATAACCCTCTATTTCTTCTTTTCTTCCTTGGTGGATTAATTGTATGTAGGGATCTACTGCCCTCTACTGTTAGCTGGTAATATCACAGTGTTATTTATAAATATGTATTAGCACAACAAGCAAAGATTGCTATGCAATTATTCCTGTGTACTAATAGTTTAACTGCAGCTGCCCATAGCTTCTTGAATGTGTATTTAAATCCTTGTGACAAATTTGTTATTGTCTCACATGCACAGTGCCAGATAGTTAGGTCTGTGGTACAGTATAAATGTAGTGGTCACCTTACTGTATGCTAGTAGGTGAACCTATTTATTGCAATAAACATTATATGCAGCTCATGTTATTTTAGGTAACCTTGTCCTTTTAGAGTAGATAGGCTGACTATGAGTTCCAGTGCCACACCACAGTTCTTGCCAGGTGAAAAGGTGTATTCCAGGCTGGTTGGGCAAGAGCTGAAGGGTCTTCTACTCACCGTAGATCTTGTCTTCGGGTCTCCGCCACCAAGACAAATGCCACATCGTGACCATGCTTTCGGGCCTTGCTACTGAACTGCTCCTTCTGGTCTGGGATTCTATAGCTAGTTTTAACTTAGGGCTCAATAACCAGTATTGCTCCAAAATGCTTGGTTTTTGCTATTTGTTCAGTGGCAAACTGAAATATTGCTCAAATGTTCTTTTTTTCCCAACAGTAAAGGATTTTTTCTAGCACACCTCCCATGCAGGTTGAATTGGTGCAATCTCCTCATGATTGCAGATGCATACACTTTGGCACCAGCTGTTGCAAGAGTTACTTAAACACCCCCAATAAAATCTTGTGATTCTGGAGATTTGTAGCATCAAACGGTCAGTTCTGTTTGAATATGTGTGGCTGGCCAGTCCTGGGCAAGTTAGCAGTTGTTTGAAATCTATGCCACCTTACAGTGGAATGATGGTTTTCAAATCATTGGGCAATCTTTATAAACCCCTTGCCTGACTTATAGGCATATATAACTTTCTTTCTGAGGGCTTTAGAGAATACTTTTACTTTTGGCATGATGGCAACACACATGCGAATAGCAAAGGGAATGGCAGATCCTAGATACCTGTGAATTAAATATTCCCATATTCCATCTGAATACTCTCTAAGGAAAATCACTGGCACCCACTCTGGAAGTAAAATGGTGGTAAATGCAGGGGTGTACTTACCTTTTCTATATTACAAAACTGCATTTTGTTAATCTAGATCATGAAAATATATAGACCATGTCTGGTTTATGTGTCATGTTTTCAAGTCTATCATGTTTACCTGAAGGCACTAATTAAAACAAGGTCTAATGCTTGCCTGTTCAAATAACAATATACAGAATGTTGGGATCATAAGCATGAGCAAACATATAACCTAACAAACATGTTTATGCATTGTGCAAATACTGGTCTTACTTCTGTGAGACAATAGCAGTGACATAAGTCAGTCTATATTAGATCATTTTTCTTTTTTTAACCTGAGTGAGATCAGAGGTGGCAGAAGTTTCAATGTGCTCACATACATATCATTATTTCCCATTCTGAACATTGTGGAATTGTGCAATGATCATCGAACACGTGTAGCAGCCTTTGGGTCAACTTAACCTATTAAAACACATTCTGGCAACTCTCTTATTTAAAGTGGTTCTAAGGGCTGAAGGTTTTTTACCTTCATGCATTCCCCTCAGCCCCCCAAACAGACACACAGAGGTGGTCCAGGAGCGAGTACCCACAAGTGCCCCCAGTGCAAGTAGCTTGCTTTTGTGGAACACAGCAGGTGGGAAGAAGGGAGGAGATGTTTTTGACATTTGAACCTTTAGTGTCACTTTAACAAGAACCTGTGATTAGTACACATCTACATATGTCCATATTCTCTGACATTGCCTGGTAAAACATTCCCTGAGCTTTGGGAGAAGAGTAAAAATACTAATAAGAAGAATGAGAAAGCTTTTGATACAAACAGAATCTGCAAAGCCTACCTTAGCTTCTAATTATAGCCCTAGCTAGTCAGTGGGAAGAGATTTTTGTAGTCTCAAGTCTCAATACCCTCCCTTATCTGTCTTGCTGGGGTTATAAAAACAATACAATGTCAAGCAATGGTTATATTGAGCACTTCTGTTGAAGAAGTGTTTGTTTCAAAAGATTAATGATCTGTTTTCATTTGCATTTTTCATGAATATAACTCTTGTAACAGGGATTAAAAGAATTAGTTTGAATAGACAGACATAACTGTTTGACTGTATCTTTCTTCAACATAGGTGCAGTTAGTGGCAGAATGTGTTGACTTACAAAGTCTTGCGTCACAAAGCTATGTTTTCCCTTATTGTACAATGCAATAACGCCTGCTTGGTTCACAGTGTATATCTTCTCACTGACTCTTATATCTTCCCACTCAATCAGGTTATTGTGGAAAGATTATATAAAGAAATATTTCATGTATTTATACAAGGAGTATTTCCCTAAATACATTTAACATGTAATAAAAATATACTTAAACTGAAGGGTTTTTTACATGCCTAGTAGTGATTCATCAAGGTAAGTATACCTATTTTATTTGAAACGTCCTCCCATTGCTGAATCTCTGGAGCATCCACATTGTTCTCTATGAAGCGTTTCAGCTTGCCTTTTAATGCTTCAACTTTGCTTTCGTTCTGCTTCACTTCTGCTGCAAACACCTAGAAAAGGGCAAAGCAGGTCAATACTAAAAAAAACATTTTCTAAGACAAAAGCATCCTCTTTTCACCTGTTTATTAGGGACTGCGTTACCTGTTTTTAATTTTGCAATGTCATCTGTTGATGAAATCTGGCATTGTAGCCTAACTAGGAGCACCCTCAGACTTCAGTCCACTGGGCAATGGTAAACAAAGGTCCCAGTTTCTCGGAAATGATATGCACTTTATGTATATATTCTTCTTTTCACCTGTTTATAAGGGACTGCGTTACCTGTTTTTAATTTTGCAATGTCATCTGTTGATAAAATCTGGCATTGTAGCCTAACTAGGAGCACCCTCAGACTCGGAAATGATATGCACTTTATGTATATTATGACCAATTTAAAATGTGCTTTATTTACACATTACATTTAAAAGCACACTAAACTCACTGTTTATGCATTGCCAACTAACTGGTCTTACTCAAAAAAACTAAGAAAAGTAAGGGCTTTTTCACATAATGTTCCTTAAGCTGCATTTTTCTGCAGACCCCACCATATAAAGGGTGTGAACAGGGCACTTAAAAAACAAAGGTTTTCTATTAGCCCTGTTCATACCATTCATGTGCAGTAGTGGCAGAAAAGCACAGCTCAATGGCCATAGTGTGAAAAGTCCTTCCTCTGAGAGGTGTACGTATTAAAATTTAGAAGAAGCAAATAAAACCCACTTTTCTTGGGGTCTGAGGGTATGGAGTACTGGTCACGTTGATGAATGTGCTAATCTCGTAAAGTGGACATAAATACAGACTTTGTGTCAGTGTTTGGACCCAGAATGGAATTAAGCAAGTGAGCTTTTTGTTTGCTTTATCCAAACAAAGTTCCCACTTGTGTATTGGGAAACATGCAATGAGAATCAACTTGTTAAAGAAGATAAAAAATCAGCAGTACAAATGTTATTAATTATTGAAAACCCCTTTCAGGGCAAGTCCATCATGGCCAACAACAATATTACAAACGATTGTGTAAAATAATATTGCATGAATATCAAGCATGAATAATATTTAGGACTGTAATGCTAGCAGGGAACCTAACATTCAATATTCTGTGCACTCTTACAGACTTGATGAAAAGATGTCTAGGAGTGTCCATGCTTCTCCCCAGCAGTAATATGGCGTGCAGTGGATGTTCTGCAATACTTCTATGTACAACAGCTGCTTTACAGCTAATTTAGCCTGTATAGAAGTTAATCATGCACAAAGAAGGATTTCACTAATTGAGTTATACATTAGTTACATTAGTGAATAAAGTTGAGCAGCTGCCAAAATGGGGATTTGTACAAAGATTACCCTCTGCTAAAGCATTAAGTCAGCATTAGCAGGTATTATTCACAATGTGCATATCAGACAGATCTGTTTCAGTGATTATAGCAGTGCTAGTACTATAATTAACCTCTTCACTGACACATCCTTTATTTAATAGAAACGGAAACAGTGTATCTGGAGTTATTAAATCTCTAAATTTGACATCAATACTGGGCACTTTCACCCCCTTTCTGTCCAGGCCAATTTTCAGCTTTCAGTGCTCTTGCACTTTGAATGATAATTGCGCAGTCATGTAACAATGTACCCAAATTAAATTATTTTATCATTTTTTGAGACAGGTAGAGCTTTCTTTAGTTGGTACTTAATCGCCACTGGGTTTTTTATTTTTTGCTAAGCAAACAAAAAAATTAATGTTTTGAAAAACACATTTTTTTTTAGTTTCTGTTATAAAATTTTGTAAATAACTAATTTTCCTCTGTCACTGATGTGCGAATATGAGGCTGCACTGATGTACGGTGATGAGGCTGCACTGGTGTGCACTGATGAGGTGACACTGATGGGCATTGATAAGCTGAACTGATAGGCACTGATGAGGCTACACTGAAAGGCAGCACTGATGAACATTGCTAAGTGGCATTAGTGGGGAAAAGTCTGGGCAAAGTGGCAAAGTCTGTTTAACGCTCATCCCAACAACTTTGTACCTCTCCAGCTTTCTCGCACTGTTCCTTCCCCTGTTGCAGCTGCCACCAAAATTACTGGTGTTGGATCTCATAGGTGAGTGGTGACACCCCTCCTTCAAGACATGGTAATGCTCAGTCCCAGTCATCCCCTAAACCTGAAAGCACCAGGAATTGTGCAGCGACATACACAGAAAAATTAGTGACAAAGACCTAAATATACACTATATTCCCAAAGGTATTGGGACACCCCTCTAAACCATTGGATTCAGGTGTTAAAATAACCTCCATGGCCACAAGTGTAAAAAATCAAGCCCCTAGGCATACAGACTGCTTCTACAAACATTTGTGAAAGAATGGGCCGCTCTCAGGAGCTCAGTGAATTCAAGCCTGGTACCGTGATAGGTTGCCACCTGTGCAGTAAGTCCATCCATGACATTTCCTTGCTACTAAATATTCCATGGTCAACTGTTAGTGGTATTAAAAAAAGTGGAAACAACTGGGAACAACAGCAACTCAGCCACAAAGTGGTAGGCCATGTAAAATGACAGAGCGGGGTCAACGCATGCTGAAGCGCACAGTACGCAGAAGTCACCAACTGTCTGCAGAGTCAATAGCTAAAGACCTCCAAACTTTGTGTGGTCTTCAGATTAGCACAACAGTGCATAGAGAGCTTCATGGAATGGGTTTCATGGCTGTACAGCTGTATCTATACCTTACATCACCAAGTGCAACGCAAAGAGTCAGATGCAGTGGTGTAAAGCCGCTGGACTCTAGAGAAGTGGAGACGTGTTCTCTGGAGTGATGAATCACGATTCTCTGGCAATCCAATAGACATGTCTGTGTTTGGCGGTTGCCAGGAAAACAGTACTTGCCTGACTGCATTGTACCAAGTGTAAAACTTGGTGGAGGGGGGATTATGGTGTGGGGTTGTTTTTCAGGGGTTGGGTTTGGCTCCTTAGTTCCATTGAAAGGAACTCTTAAAGCGTCAGCATACCAAGACATTTTGGACAATCTCATGCTCCCAACTTTGTGGAAACAGTTTGGGGATGACCCCTTCCTGTTCAAACATGACTGCGCACCAGTGCACAAAGCAAGGTCTATAAAGACATGGATGAGCGAGTTTGGGGTAGAGGAACTTGACTGGCCTGCACACAGTTCTGACCTCAACCCGATAGAACACCTTTGGGATGAATTAGAGTGCAGACTGTGAGCCAGGGCTTCTCGTCCGACATTAGTGCCTGACCTCACAAATGTGCTTCTAGAAGAATGATCAAACATTCCCATAGACACACTCCTAAACCTTGCGGACAGTTTTCCCAGAAGAGTTAAACCTGTTATAAGTGCCAAGGGTGGACCAACTCAATATTGAACCCTATGGACTGAGACTGGGATGCCATTACAGTTCATGTGCGTGTAAAAGTCAGTCGTCCCAATACTTTGGCAATACAGTGTATATAAAGTAGCAGGTGTTGAGCTTTATACAGACTCTGTTACTTTTCCTTGAATGGACAAGTTGACAGAGTGTCTTCATAAGTTGTTGAGATAAGACATCAAGATACAGAAGTGGTGTGTTCAATGTGCACAGTGAAGAGGAGCAGTAGGGGAATAGTACATATCAAATTACAAATTACAAACTAAACCAAGTTCTAAAAAAAAATAAGTATTCATATTGAGAAAGTTATGTTCCTCCTATCCATGCTTACCTTAATAAAAACTGAAAATATGAAATGTCTCCTTTAAATACATAATACATTTCAAAATGTAATGAAATGTTGTATACCTATGTATTCATGTATTCATTTTAAAATGAGAAGAGTAGATTCATGCAGGTTTGATTCATTAAAGGCAAATAGGCTGTGCACTTTGCAAGTGAAGTTGCATTATTCAAGGAAATGTTCCCCAGAGCTTAGTGAATGTGGTGAAATTTCACACTGCAAAGAATACTTAATCACGAGCAAGGAAAAAATTGCTCTAGGGAGAGTTCCCTTGCAAAGTGCAACTTCCCTTGCAAAGTAAACAGTCTATTTTCCTTTAATAAATCAACCCCACTGCTTCATCAGGTACAGTTGCAAGAAAAAGTATGTGTACCCCTTGGGATTACGTGGAGTTTTGCATGAATTGGGCATAAAATGTGCTCTGAACGTCATCTATGTCACAACAATAGAAGAACACAGTCTGCTGAACATAATACTACACAAACATTAGATGTTGCCATGGTTTAATTGCACATAACATGCAAACATTCACAGTGCAGGGAGGAAAAAGTATGTGAACCTTTGGACTTAATAACTGGTTGACCCTCCTTTGGCAGCAATAACCTCAACCAAACGTTTCCTGTAGTTGCAGATCAGACCTGCACAACGATCTGGAGTAATTTTGGACCACTCCTCTTCACAAAACTGTTTCAGTGTAGCAATATTATTGGGATGTCTGGTGTGAATCGCTCTCTTAAGGTCATGCCACAGCATTTCAATCGGGTTGAGGTCAGGACTCTGACTGGGCCACTCCAGAAGCGTATTCTGTGCTGTTGCAGCCATTGTTTTGTTGAATTACTTGTATGCTTTGGGTCATTGTCATGTTGCATCACCCATCCTCTGCGGAGCTTCAGTTGGTGGACAGATGGTCGTATGTTTTCCTGCAAAATGTCTTGATAAACTCTGGAATTCATTTTCCCATCAATGACAACAATCCGTCCAGGCCCTGAGGCAGCAAAGCAGCCCCAAACCATGATGCTCCCTCCGCCATGTTTTACAGTGGGGATGAGGTTTGGATGTTGGTGTGCTGTGCCTTTTTTTCTCCACACATAGTGTTGTGTGTTCTTCCCAAACAACTCAATCTTGGTTTCATCTGTCCACAGTATATTTTGCCAGTAGTGCTGTGGAATATCCAGGTGCTCTTTTGCAAACTTCAAACATGCTGCAATATTCTTTTTGGACAGCAATGGCTTCCTCCGTGGTGTCCTCCCATGTACTCCATTCTTGTTTAATGTTTTCCTTATTGTAGATGTGTCAACAAAAATGTTAGCATGTGCCAGAGATTTCTGTAGGTCTTTAGCTGACACTCTGGGATTCTTCTTTACCTCATGCAGCATTCTGCGCTGTGCTCTTGCAGTCATTTTTACAGGACGGCCATGCCTAGGGAGAGTAGCAACAGTGCTAAACTTTCTCCATTTGTAGACAGTCTGTCTTACCGTGGACACATGAACATCAAGGCTTTTGGAGAAACTTTTGTAACCCTTTCCAGCTTCATGCAAGTCAACACTTCTGAGAGCTCTTTTCTGCGAGGCATGGTTCACATCAGACAGTGCTTCTTGAAACCAGTAAACCCAAAACAGGTGTGTGTTTTTTAAGGGCAGGACAGCTGTCAGCAACACATCCAATATCATCACACTGATTAGAGTCAAGGTTGGCTCACTCCTGACTCCAATTAGCTCTGGGAGAAGTCATTAAGCTAGGGCCTCACATACGTTTTCCTCCCTGCACTGTGAATGTTTACATGTTATGTGCAATTAAACCATGGCAACATCTAATGTTTGTGTAGTATTATGTTCAGCAGACTGTGTTCTTCTTTTGTTGTGACTTAGATGACGTTCAGAGCACATTTTATGCCCAATTCATGCAAAATTCCATGTAATCCCAAGGGGTTCACATACTTTTTCTTGCAACTGTAACTGTTGTTTATAACTGTAGGTTCCACTGCCTCATCCACAAAATGTAGGTGTGTAGAATAAACTCTTATGCTTATGTCTCCATACACCCCAACAGTTTTAAAGTTTATAAAAGTCTTACTGCTCCATGAAACAGCATAACATACTGTACATGAACATCAAATACAGTAAAGGGTTGAAGCAAGGTAATTCAATTTTTTATACAAATTTACCACTTTGGAGATCTGGCATTATTTTATGAGTGAAGTATAGCTAGGGGTATTGTTGTGTTCCATGCTTACTGTACACAGAACCAGACAAGAGTATCTGTATAAATAATTTACTGTTTAGAATCAAAACAATTTATAAAGTACCTTATGCTGCTCAACATGGGCTCGCACCGATTCGCTATCTGTAGGGGCTTCCCATGATGTAGCAGTTGTGTGCATTTTCTCAAGCCACTGTACTAACGAGTTGGTTTCATCCTGGATTTGCTGTAGCTGAGAAAGTCGAGCCTCCAGTTCACTCATTTTGTCTTTCAATAATTTTCCCAAATGTTCATAGCCTTCATTTACATCTGTCATTCCCTTCTGCACTATAGCCAATTCTACAGAACAGGAAAAATCTTTTGTTTAACAGTGTTATTTTAAATACTATACACACAAATATAAAATGTATAACATAAAATTCATAAAAATATCCTATTATACAGCAACTTAACTCTTGGTTATTTATTTAGAAGAAAAAAGCAACATTATGCAGATAAACGTAATCATTGTTCGACATAAGGCGTCGGGCATATTTCCCCCTTAAAAACTGAAGTACCTTGAGCATACAGCCTCTTTTAATGATGTCTGCAAACTTTGTTTGTAAGCATCACTAATTTATGGTGTAAAAATATTATTTTGCTCAGAGTGTTTGGGCCTCAAAGTTGTCTCAATGTTTGTGTGAGTTTCCTATTTACAAACCATAGGGGTACATAAACGGTCCCTAAAATGTGTATGTTTTAGTACAACTATGATATGATTAAAGCCATAAACTCCACAGAAGAAGGGCCTAAACTAATTGGACCGCATTGTTTGTAAAGCACTGCAGAATAAAGTGTGATAAACAATCTATTTTCTGAAAATTCACATTACAATGAACTACTACTGCAATAAGGGGTAAACAAAAACAGAAATGAGAGTTTAGAGTTAGCAACTCACTGAAGCAATGAAATAAAATTAGTTCTAACAATTAGCCAACACAGAAGCTCTAGGGCAAATATTTGCATTCTATATTTGCATTACATTTAAAAATGACAGATAAATTCTAAACAAACAAAACAAATCTCAATTATTAATTAATCAAATCTTAACAGCATATTAACTAGTCCATGTAAGAACTGGAAAGAACTGCAAGAACGTTCAAATCAGCAGTTCTAGTAGCAAGACCCTGCGGCTAGTTTATCATACCGACTTGACAACATACCCATCTAGTGGTTATTTAGAAGACTTAACAATATGCATGGCAAATTCACAAATGTGGAGTTTTCATCACTTTACTTACAAATTTCTACCAGTAAAACAGTAGTTAAGTGCACGTATGATGCCTAAAAGTTCCTATGGAGCTCCTTTGATCCTAGATTAAGGCAGTTCAGGGGACTTTCCTTCTTGTCCACATTGATATTAAGCTTCACCCTCTTCAGGTGGTAAGCCCAAAGGTAATTCTTCTGTCAAACGGCAGTGGCTCTACTGCTCACTGAAAGTTTGGAGGCTGACATTTATACATATAGGCAACACATGGTGCCTGCTCTTTAGTGATCATGTTATCTTAGAAATGTTGTAAGCCATGACAATGTCATTTTAAAATGAACCTGTGCCCAGATCATGCACACTAAAGCATTTAAGTATTCTTAACAATCAGTAAAAGCACTTTAAGGACCCTTTAACACTAGAAACTGCATATGAATTACACAGGAACACTGTGCAATTCACATGCATTTCTGTGCCGTACAATTTCAGTTCCATTAAATTTGAATGGGCTGAAATTGCACCACACCACATCAAAAGTAATGCATGCAATACATTTTCAAACAGACGACAACCAGATAGTATAGTACTTTTGTACCATGCGATCCGGTGTGGGCAAACACTCCACATTTGCAAACTGCGTTTGGGGTGTGGGCAAGGGCACTGCGACTGGAATGCGGTGCGGAAAGCCGAATGGGAACACAGTTTACCCACACTGCATTCTAGTTTTAAAGGGCCTTAAAAGAAACTCACTCATATCTGTATCTGTAAGCATTGCTGAGAAAATTAATTTAAGTTCACAATACAGACACTGACATTTCAGCTTTGTTTTTACTGAGAGCAAATCCTGACAGGCTGCCACCCTTCCAATGTAAACAAGCAGCAGGTTTTTCTAAGTTGTTAGAAACTTACTGAAACCCCACTATAGAGTCTTGGCTGTGATCTTAGAGGATCTTTAAAAATACATACCTTCACATAAAAATCAGCTAGAGAGGTCATGGATGGCTTTTAGTTCTTTAAGCTCTTCTACTTGTTTTTATGCTCTTCAAGTTATGCAGGACATAAATACATATTGTGTAATCACTGATTTCCCAAGTTTTGAAGTGCCTTACCTTTACTTGTTAAATTTTCTTTAACAGCAGATGAAGCTGATCCATTCACCAGGCCCCTACCTATAAAAAGAAAAAATCATAAGCAAACATTTTTTAATTTGTAGACTTAGAAAGGAAGCAATTTATAGTAAAAGCTATTCAACGATGTATGTACATTTCCTACTATGCAAAGCGATAAATATAAATATTACACAAAACATGTAGCCTTGAACTTAACTGAAAAAGGTTGAGGTCTAAATGGACCCAGGCACCCAGCATCTTGCTTTCTGGATTGCTAACATGAACATGGTAGATGATGGTATTATACCATACTGCAGTAGAAATATGGTTAAATTATTGTACTCCCTATAAAACTTTAAAATATGAAGTTACAAAACTCTTGAAAACTAAGCTATAATAAAGTTAGAATTGCCTGATTGTATAATCTCACACCTACCATGTACTTGACCCAGATTATTTTCACAGTTAAACTATAAAATCTACAACTCAACACAAAACCGTTAAATTTCTGTTTCCTCTTTGTCTTTTTTCCAGCTTGTAGACTGTTAGGCTCCATGTACACTACAGCTGATAAACTCACGTTTAGGAGCTTTTCTGCAATTTTTTCAGCAGCCCCTGAACTTTCCCTAATGTTTTCCTATGTGTCCATGTACACAGTCGTTTACAGTTGTTTACAGGCAGTTGAGTTTACAGTCGTTTTTTTGAAGGCACCAAACATGCATTCAGGAGTAGATTTTATCAGCGTTTCAACGCCAAACGCTTGTAAACACGGCTAAACGCAGCTAACCGTATTTATAAGCATTTGTGTTTGGAAAATTTTTGTAACTCTTCCATTTCCAGATGCTGCCCAGAGCCTTTTTTCATCATGAAAAATGCATGCAAACAGTTTTCCCGGTACTCAAATTGACCTGGTACACAGTACTTTGAGGTTTCGCATGAAAGAAAATATGTTAGACACTGCTGCAATAATTTCTGCACAGAAATGAGCTGGAACACATCCAAACATCACAAAAAAAAAGACAGCTAATCTCAACAAATACTGCTCTCTCTGCTTCTGCTCTATTTTTCTCAAAATGTCTGAAATAGTTAATTTTTGTACTGTTTTTCAGTGCATTCTGGGCATTTTGGAAGGTCTCCTGAGGTTATCTTTAAAAAACGCTTCTAAACGCAAACGCTCATAAACACGCATAAACGCGGTATGCAAACGAGGCTAAACATACTTTTTTAACCTACGATTTCCAGCAGTCAGTTTCCATTGTTCAGAAGTGTCCTGTGTACATGGAGCCTTAGCTCTTTGGGAAGAGGCTCTCATTCCTATTGTTCAATAGGATTTGTGTCTATTACAATGTAAATTGTATAGTATAGGTATGCCTTTGTTTAGTACAGCACTGGGATATGTAAATAATATACTTCAATTTTATATTGTCATTTGGCTACATACCCGATTTGGCGGTTGATCTGGTCTTTGCAGGTGAGGTCACTGCAGCAATCAAGCTGCACAATGATGTTCCTTTGCTGTTTACTTTTTGTACTTCTGGTGACTTTTGTGTCCAGTCCTCTTGCAAATTCTGAAAATATTTAAAATTGATAATTAAGCTCACAATTTAGAGTTTTACTGTACCCATTTCCACCTCTAAGTTTCCAACATGTAAGATCTCACCTTAGTTTCTTTTAGACGTTCAGTCAGATCTTTCAAACACAGAGTCAGTGCTTCTGGAGGAATTTTATCATTTACTGTTGTAAACCAGTGTTTCAAAGACTGAACCAAAGACTGGAAAGAGTCCATCTGACTTTGACAGGAGGATACATCCTCTTCCCTAAAAATGAATACAATTACAAGAAACCCTTATAAATAATGGGTCAATCATTCTGCATTTCATTCTAAAAAGGGCGAGTCAACGCAATACCTAGTAAAACCCACCTTTTTTGTAAATTACAACTAGTTATCCACTAATGTTTTTGATATGCTGCATGAGAATTGAAGTGGAAGGCAAGCCAAAAAATAGACCAAGGTACAAGGTACAAGGTTGGTGGTGCATAAATGTGTGTTTGTGTGTGTGTTGGGAGGGGGGCGGAGGTGTGCTGGGGGTGTGTGCAGTGGTATGCTGGGGAGTATGAAGGATGCTGAGAAGTGCAGAGCTACATGTAAAGGGTTCAGCAATGTGCAAGGGGGTACAGAGGTTTGCTGGGGGTATGGAGGCATGCTGAGGGGTACAGAGGCATTCTGGGGGGTGTAGAGATGTGCAAAGGGGTATGGCATTAGGTAGCTCTAGTAGAATCATGTCCATTTTAAATGTCCCACCCCTAATTAACACATTAATGCCAGCACCACCCGGCACTTTAAGAGGTTTCAGATGTCAGGATCCGGAGGCAGAGATTTTGGTCACATGATTATAAAGCTCCTGACCTCTACTTTCCATTACCTGCCGGTAACTGCTGGGAATGTGCCCTCAGCACAGCTTTATTGACATTTTGGTACACATATAGGCAGCCTCTTGGCTTTAAGACCCACCCACCGAGAGGCCGCATATATGCGTATGGCTGGTGCAAAGATGTTGGTACATTCTCCACCTAAAATGGCTGACAGAACACATAGCAAAAAAGAAGGTGTCCCTGAATTTTTTTTTTTGGAAAGGTTGGCAGCTCTGCAGGAAGGGGTCCCGCTGCAGAACATGTGAAATGGTCCTGCTGCAGGATCATAATAAAGGGCCCTGCAATGGGGTTAAAGAGCCCTGAAATCAGTAGGAAGGCCCTGGGACCAGTGAAAGGGCCCCGGGACGCGGTGAGGGGGGTCGTTCATAGTTTATTGCCCAAGGGCACTGAAGGTTCTAGTTACACCCCTAATGCCTCTCATTTGTTATCCTGATGTGTTCATTAAGAAAAGAAAGGTACTGGTAAAATGTGACATATTTACTGGACCCTACCCCCACTCTCCATCCTAAAAGATCATATTGTGTGCTTACAGCTGTCGGTGGGAAGGAGAGGAGGAAAGCAGGCAGTACTGCGGGGTGGAGGCACACAGGGGAGCCTGGGTAGCGGGGGGAAACATATGGTGCACAGGGAGGGTGATGGGTGAAGATCTGATCCCATGTATGGCTCTCTCTGCAGCAGCAGAAAGCCAGAAGAGGGAGAGGAGGAGAAGCCAACTTTCAGCTGCTGCTGCATACAGGGGATCTGTTGCAGTAATTTCCTCCTCACTGTGCTGATCATCCTCCCTGCCCATATCCAATTCACCCAGCTGCCTGGGCCCTCCTGCTGGCATGGGCCCCATGCAGGAGGACTAGTGGTACCCCCTTATCCATGGCCTGCCCACCAGAACAGATTGCAGATGGAAATGTTGCTTGCTTGGACACAAACAGCATTAAACACATGAAAGGTTTTAGCACATACTGTACCTATTCTATTTAAAACATAGAACTATGGTCATTACTTCAACAGTTATCTATAGTCCTCCCTGACCTCTCCATAAATGAAATGGAAAATGTGTTGTGGGGGAAAGCTTGACCATAGCATCTAAAGAAGGCTAGCACTATTTAGTGTCAATTGAATGTCTCAGTTCTAATCATGACTGACATTATTGGTAGTGTCTGTAGTCATGTGCTTTGAAAACATTGGCATTCACTCAAGCCAGTTTTGGACTAAGTCTATTGTTATATGACTGCACTCACTTTGCTCTAACAGTCTCTTCAAGATCCTTGAACATTTTTGACAAGGAGTTCACTTTTTCCAAAACCAGGACCTTGTCTCCTGGGAGCCCATGTACACACAATTCTTCTACCAGTCTGTGTAAATCCTCCAGGCTCTTCTTGTGCTCCTGTAGCTCATTGCTTGTTTCCTGTAACAGAAAAGGGTTATCTTATTTTCTTCACTTGTTATGTATGCAGTTTTGTGACTTACCTGGTTTGTCGATGGCTGTCCCACTTTGGATAGTTTAAGTAAATGAAAGCAGATTAAACTAAAATGGGTCATTGTACTTATTAAACAAAATTATGACAACTATTTATTGTCTCCAGCAGCAACTTTCCTGCATTGATGTGTATAGGAAGGCTGAATAAAACATAATGGTTGCTATGGGTAAGAAGAACTATTTTTCTTTCACATAAAGTTACAAACTCGAAACTGTTCATAACTTTCTAGAAGGATGAAGCTGTAAGGGTGATTGATCTCTCTGTCAAGTGAGGTGGTGATGTTCAACAGTATAATTGAACTTAAATGTGGATTTAATGGCATCTCCAGCTATAATTAGCAGGATTGATCAGATACCTTACTGATCCAGGGAAATACTGTAATCAGGCAGCTACTAATAGGGTCATAGAGGGGATTTTTTTTTCTCCAGTCTGAGGTTTATACCTACCTCACTGAAACATTGTTTTACCTATTTATGAAAAACAATTTCAGAAGAATTGACATTTATGGATGCTTGTTTTCCAGCTTTATCTACCAGGTAACAACAAATTGGTATGTTTAAGACATGCTGTACCTGCAAGTACTGAGACAGCTCTGTCACATCCTTTCCAGGACTATCTGCCTCGATCAGTGCCTTTAATGTTTGGTCCAAGAATGATTGCTCTTTCTCAGTGAGGTCCTCAAACAGTTCCACCTGGGTCTTTAAGTCTTCCATTTTCTTTAGGCGTGCTTTAGTAAGTTCACCAGCTTTAGAAAAACGTTCACACAGTTCATTCATTTTTCCTTGCAGTGAAGATGCAGTGGAGGAATCTGCTGTCTCCATAAATTTTTTCACTTTCTCATTCATTGCATTAATGCTGCTCTGACGACTTGTGATGTCTTGTTCAAGCATCTTATAACAGGAAACAGCAATAAAATTGTATTTTACATAAGCAGTTAATGCTAAGCATACAAGACAATGCATATATAACATTAATAATAATTTATCTGTACAGGTAGCAGGCTTACAAGATATAAGGCAGGGGTATGCAACCATTCAAGGGTGGAAATCTAACATCAAAGAGATTAAAGATCACTGGGGTGCCCCCCCCCCCCTTTTTTTTAAAGAAATAAATTAACTAGCATGTCCTCCATAAGAGATTAAGACGGCAAGAATAAATCTTAGGAAAATCTAATAAAACACGTTACTGTAAAATAATAAACCTAGCCAAACTTGAATGTTAACTTCAGCAAGAAACTCAACATTCGCTTTCATTCACAATTTTTTCATGTCTGGGGAGTAACTGGTCACTCTCACAAGACAAGGCAGAACCACTGAAACTGCAGGTTGACTTGCTTGACTAATTTTAGGCCTTGCTGGCCTCAAAGCTAGCTTGATTGTGTGCTCCTAGCTCTCGCTACTGTAAGTTGTATGTAGGACAGTGTACAGAGGTCAGTAGAATGTAGGGTGTTGTACAGATGTCAGTAGTATGTAGGGCGGTGTCCAAAGGTTTTAGGAGTAGGTATTGCAGTGTACAAAGGTCAGTAGTATGTAGAGCAGTGTACAGAGGTCATTAGTAGGTAGTGCAGTGTACAGAGGTCACTAGTCTATAGGGCAGTGTACAGAGGTCACTAATATGTAGAGCAGTGTACTGAGGTCACTAATTTGTAGGTGAGTGTACAGAGGTCACTAGTATTTAGGGTAGTGTACAGGGGGTCAGTAGTATGTAGAGCAATGTAGAGAGGTCAAGTAGGATGTAGAGTAGTGTACAGAGGTCAGTAGTAGGTAGGGCAGTGTACAGAGGTCAGTAGTAGGTAGGGGAGTGTACAGAGGTCAGTAGTAGGTAGGGCAGTGTACAGGGATTAGTAGGGCAGAGAACAAGGGTAACAAGGCAGAAGACAGGGTATTAGCAGTGTAGAGTACAGCAGTGCTGTGTGCAGAGGGGTCAGGAGAGCATGGTACAAGTAGGTTATGAGGACACAGTACTGGGGGGGGGGTCAGGAGGGCATAGTACTGGGAGATAAGGGGAACACAGTACTTGGGGAATTGGTAAGACTCAAGGTCTGGAGGGCACAGTACAAAGAAGTCAGGAGGGCATGATACTGGAGGTGTGAGGAGAGCAGGGTACACGAGGTTCAAGAGGACACATTACAGATGGGCCAGGAGAGTACAGTAATGGGGTGGTCCGAAGGGCACAGTTGACGGAGGTCAGGAGGGCATGATACTGTGGGTTAGGAGGGCATGGTACTGGGGGGCAGGAGGGCACAGTGCATGGAGGTCAGGGTACACAGAGGTCAGGAGGAAATGGTACTGGGGGGTCAGGAGGGCAATGAAAACATAGGTAAGAGGGCAAGGTACTGGGGGTAAGGAGGGCATGGTGCACAGAGGTCAGTAGGACATGGTCCACAGAGCTCAGGAGGACATGGTCCACAGAGGTCAGGGGGGCACCAAACACACAGGTCAGGAGGGAATGGTACACAGATGTCGGAAAGGCAGGGTACTGAGGGTCAAGAGGGCATGGTACTGGGGGTAAGGAAGGCATGGTCCACAGAGGTCAGGAGGACATGGTCCACAGAGGTCAGGAGGACATGGTCCACAGAGGCAGGGGGGCACCAAACACACAGGTCAGGAGGGAAAGGTACACAGATGTCAAAAGGGCACTGTACTGAGGGTCAGGAGGGCATGATACTGGGGGTAAGGAGGGCATTGTCCACAGAGGTCAGGAGGACATGGTCCACAGAGGTCAGGGGGGCACCAAACACACAGGTCAGGAGGACATGGTCCACAGAGGCCAGGAGGGCATGGTTCACAGAGATCAGGGGGGCACCGAACACACAAGTCAGTAGGGAATGATACACAGTTGTCAGAAGGGCACTGTACTGAGGGTCAGGATGGCATGGTACTGGGGGTCAAGAGGGCATGGTACAGGGAAGTCAGGAGAGGACAGCAGCAGTTTCCTGATGCAGAGTGGAACAGGGAAGCTGCTCTGGTAGATCAACCTGATGTGGTACGCTGATCACCACTGGCATTCCTCTCTCATTCATCCCATGTCATGGCATAACACAGACAAGCACTTTGGATGGACTGTAGAGGAGGGCCGGCAGGGATCAGAACACTAGACCCTAGTGTAAAAGAGCCCAGACTTTCCCGAGCAGTACTTTTGAGACAGCCTCACCACAAATCCAAGGCTCACAGCACAGATGTCCAAGCTGATAGAGCATCCTAGGTGGTACCCCGCAGCCACACGTATGCAAAGGGCATGCGGTAGAGTAGGTAATGCCTTTACAGCCTAGGATGCGCTTTGACTGTTTTCTGGCTGAAGAGCTCTAAGCTGCTAGAACTTGAGGGTGGGAAAAGCAGAGACCTGATTGTGATCTACCTGTCACCTATCTGCATTCAACTGGTAGACCGCGATCAATAAGTTGCCGACCACCAATTTAAGGTAATGGAGTTTTGCTAGCTAAACAAAGATAACATAATTTTCTCGAGAAGCTTCCTACTTTTAACAATAATCCCAGATTAATATTTAGATGTTTAAATAGAATATAACACATAAAACCAATGTGATATTTTGGTTAATTATTTTTAAACAGGTGACTTAAGCCTCATACACACGATGAGAATATCAGAAAAATGACAGTTTTTTTTTTTATGCATGCTAGTCTCTTATATATCGAAAACGAAGAGCTGTAATGTATTGTAATGTATTCTTTTGTTTCCAAGCATGCGTGGTCTAAGTCATTTTTCTTTGGACGAATACTGTACTGATTAAATGAAAATCTTTTGTTCTGTTATCGCACGAGAAAATGTTCGTGCTTGTCCATTCATATAATTCTGCATGACCTGTTGTAATTGGCTTTCAAAAGCTGTGTACTAACGATCAGATTTTTGGACAATCACTCCAAATGTGGTATTTTTGTTGTCTGATTTTCTCATCATGTCTACTAGGCTTTAAACCACAGGGATCCTACTGTGTGCTTGCAGCTGCCGGTGGGAAGGAGAGGAGGGAAGCTGGCAGCACTGAGGGGGTGGGGGCACATGGTGGGGGGGAGCAGCAGGGGGAAACGTATGGTGCACAGGGAGGACAATGAATGCGGTGGGGGGCAATTACTGAAACCAATCCCTAAATATCTGACTTTTCAGAATCTAAAAGCATAAAGCTATTACTTGTTCATATAAAATCTAATAACAGCAGAAATGTCCTATGTTTCTCTAACATGATACACACACTTACATTGTTTTTTGTAATAATTTCCTGAATAGATGAGGAATTTAATGGTACATGTTGTTGTTCTTTCAGGTCCTTTTCCACCCCTTGCATCCAATCAAACATTTCATCTAGTCCATCTTGAACACTAAGTGAGCGAGTAAGAGTTATCTGGAGTTTCTCATTCCAGTCATTCAAAGACTGAGATAAATTATTGTATTTTCCCACAATGTCATCTGCAAAAGAAATTTGTAATATGTAAGTGAAAAAATCCTATAGGAGTACCACAAAATATTTAAGCTCCCATTCACACTTTAGGGTAGCATATACTGTATGATTGCATGTTTTTAGAAGTGAACAGCCATAGGGGAGCTTTTTATGTGGTATGCACTTATAGACTTTTATTATTGGAGCGCCTGAAAACACTTGTTTTTACATGTTTTTTCACATACTTCTATTAAAGTCAGTGGAGACAGAAACTCCCCATTCTGCATTAGAAGTAGCATTTGGACCATTTGGAGCTTCAGGCATTGAGCTATAGACAAACAGGGACAATTTAAAAGCATGGGATTCAGCTTTTTTAACTTCAAGCTACAAAATGCTTGAGTGTGAATGAGGGCTTAAAGCAGTGTTGGGTCAATTTTCAGAGCACAGAGTGAAAACAGCTGTAAACCAAAGCATTTGGATAGAAAACATTAATCAGGCTAGTAGAAAATTTTATCTGACTCCTACTGTTCTCTGTACAAAAGTCTAGTTCTTATGGTGAGCTTACCAAACAGAAAGTGCACAATATATCTTCATACTATGCTACAAATAGATCACTACAAATGCCCAATTATTTCTCGAATTTATAGATAAAGTCCTAAAACCATACATTCCCCCACATCCCCCGAGTGTATAAAGATCAGTAGAGCCCAGTGTACTTTTAGCAACAAGCTGATGTGTTATGAGAAGGGTATTGGCTCACTGTCTCTTAAAACACCAGGCCGAAATTGAAGGTTGCGAAGGTTGAGAATAATGCAGTAGGAACATGCATATTGACATTTATGTTGAGACCAACCGGCATGCTTTGCACAAGGCTATAAAAACAAATAAATTAAAAGACTATCACTGCTTCTATAAAACAGAAACAGTGTTGGACCCACACAATATTTGTCTTTTAACCAGGCTGTGACATTAACAGAAGAATTTAAATTAAAATGGTAGCAAACCTCAGACATGAAATGGAATAAAGCATATCCCTCTAAAGTGTGCACTTGTCTGTATTACGAGCACTAAATGTCATTGCTGCCTGCTGTATCGTTCCTCTGCTATCAGCATGAATCACTTCTGATAAGTTTTCCTTACACCAAGAAAGGGGAAGGGACCTCCAGCAGATTGACAGCCTTAGCTCTGTTACTGTGAGTTGTGTGGATGGGGGGGGGGGGTCCATCGGTCAATCGGCTCCCAGAGCTCCCCTCACTGAGCTCTGCAGAGTGTAATTTCAGATCTCCGCTCCCTTTTTGCTGACAAGCTTTATAAATTCTGGACTATGAATGGATGTAGAGAAGAGAAGACTGCAGATAGACAGGTCCAACTTATGTAGGAGGATTTGTTTCATCACAGTGTATAACATGAGGCAAGTCGCTTCATGAGTATATGCAAGATTTTACAACCATTTTAATTGAACTGTATCAAACATATGATTACAGACAAACCATTTTTTTACTATGATATTATTCAAAATTTTCTGTACTCGTGTATGCATCTGTGCTTCCATAAACATGAGTTTAGCATAAAGACATTTTCCAAGAATACAAAATTTTCCATTTTTGGATATGTCTTTATGATATACTGTATGAGTGTTTATGCAAGGACTGGTATATAACGGAGTTCGGCCACACACAGCCATTCACATCTAGGGTTGGTTGTACCCAGCAGCTGAGCTTTAAAGAAGGGGAAAATGTATGCTGCATGGGTTCAGGTGTGCATTTGCAAGAGGCCTTAACCCTTTTCAACTTTACTAAAACAAATTCTTCTATTGTTGGCTTTGTCTCTCTTGGAAAGATTTCCACTCATTTGCTGTTCTGCTGCCTACCTGGATATTACAATATAGTGAAACAAACAGTAAATTGTAAAAATAAATTTAGTACCAAGTGGCTTTTGGATTTCATCTTTGTTTAACAGGAGCCCTCCTCTGGCATCAAGGAGACCTTCTGCAGCCTTCTTTAGCTTCTCCACACCAACCTGGTGGACAGATACCTGCTCACAGAGCAACTAAAAAGAAGCATAATGTGTTAGGAAGATAAGTATTACACACAGATTGATACAAAAAATGTACCAGTTTACAAAAAAGAAAAAAAAAGAAACAAATCTGGTCTGTATGTGAATAAAAGTTTTGATATTTAGTTAAATGAAAGCTGCAATCTTGAAACACATTAGCTCATTTAACCCAAGCAAGCAACTTTGCAAATATAATCTCTTATCTGCCTTTTCTTTCCTTGTGCTATTGCACTGTTTACATTCAGCGTGTGTGTGTATATGTCTGTATTGTAAGTACTAATCACATGGAAGGCAGCCCCTCCATACACCTATTTGATGCACTTTTCAGTGCTAATAGTTATAAGAGAGGAATTTTGACATGCCTGTACATTCCACCCCCTAGAGTACAATACAGGTCACAGGCATGTTATTCGTAGACCCTGGATCATAGGCTCATACCTTTAGATGATTGGACACTGGCAAGCTTTTAAAGACACTGTAACCTTACCCCAGTCCATGAGTCCCCAGTTTTGTAGCAAGCAAAGCAGAGTAAGAAGGAGAGTTTAGGGAGGATGTTGTGTGCCCTGTACTGTACTCTAAGGTATGCAAATTGCTGGACAGTAGATAGGATACCCTTGAAGGGGTCTTCTGGTCCATGGTGATGAACCAGGGCCCTGGACTTGTATAGCATGTAATGCATAGTTGTGTACTATATGATTAAAGGCTAAGTTCACCTTTAGTTAAAAAAAAAATAAAAAATAAACGCACATGATTTTGCATGTTAAAAAAAAAAGTGTACTTATTTATTTACAAAGGAGCCTGCCAAGCATTGCACCCATCAGTGGATCACAGGTGCACTGTCAGGCTTCTGCAAAGACTGTCTTCAGCTATCTGAATGTCGCACTGTATAGGCAGACAGTTAACTGAACTGCAGGAAGTGTCAATGGAGTATGAGGGAGCTGATCAGCATGCTCGGAATCCATAGAGACCTACAAGTCCATCTTCCCTAGTGGATCACTGTAAATGGATGATGGGACTGTGCAGGCATAAGAACCTCTGCTCGCTGTCACAGGGGGAAGAAGCTCTGTTACATGTTACACCTTGAATACGAATGTAACATGTTGGTAAAGGTGAACCTATCCTTTACAATAGAAATATTTCTGTGCTGTATTACACCTATCTTACCACTAGAGAGCACAAACTGCAAGAAGCAGGCTACTTCTGCATATGTTTATCTACTCCCTGCCTATATCTTCATTCTATGTGTTAGAGGCACGCAGTTGTGAAAAGCAGAACACATATGTAGGACAGATGTAGAAATATTTTGTCTCAGTATCTTCTTGGTCATTGCAAAGGAGAGCAGGATAATACAGACTCTGTGTTTGTATCGTAACAATACAGCTATTTATTTGCACAACTTCATTAAATGATCTACTTAGTTGACTTAAAGTTTATATATAGCCAAAACTTTTTTTTCAGGTCTAAATAGGGTGGGGAAGGATTAGCACTCCAGTTTTACTGTGGTTGAAGACT
The DNA here is from genome assembly GCF_062004578.1 of Staurois parvus. NCBI lineage: Eukaryota > Metazoa > Chordata > Amphibia > Anura > Ranidae > Staurois > Staurois parvus. The sequence goes on along the minus strand of NW_028318448.1, from coordinate 1,322,191 downwards.
CCATTGGATAGATTCCTTTTCCGCTTTCTGTCTGGTTAAAAAAAAGTTGTCCCCAGAAAAGGAAGTAAGGGGAAATCTCACTAACAGCAACATAGACATATGTAAACATTTTTTTTCATTTAGGTAAGGTAATGCTAGGACCCCTGTCAGACATTTATTGTGAGGGGAAATCTCTCTATTTGAGCCCCATATAGCAGTAAAACCTGACAAGGTTTCTAACCTTTCCCCATTCTATCCAAAACTAAAATATCTTGGGTATAGATATACGTTAAAGCAAATTTCTGGATTTGCCTTGCAGTGTGGCCCCTTGCACAGCAAGAATTAAATGCACAGTCTAAGGGTGCAGATAGAAGGTGTATTACTTACCCAGTCCCTCACTCTAGGAGACTCCGGCACTGTCTTCAAGCTCCAAACTGTCGCTAGGCTATGAGTGGTCCCACGGAGTAATCACACACAGTGAAGCGCTATAAACCCTGCATTGTACGTGAGGAGGCAAGTGTGTAACAGCAGCTTGAAGTTGCTTCAAGAGGATGCTACGAGGGAATGGTTGCATAGACTGAAGAAGCCCGCTGAAGACAAGAATAAGGTAGGTATTATGTCTTATACATGCAATACAACCTAGACTGAATTAGTCAGTGCAGGGAGCCCCACTGCAAAAGTAGATTTTATCTCATTCCCAGAGGGCAGCTTTAAAACACACCAACTCTCTATATAACCTACGCACCTTCCTGCCTGCATTCCTAAGCTAAGGGCAGATGGACACCAGGAAGCGAATGTCCCATGAATCATCTGCCCTCATTCAAGAAAAGCTAGAGGGTGTTTTTCAAAGTGATTTCTCAACAAAATAAAGCATGGAGACATGGATGGATGAGGAGTTTTCTTTGTATATTTAAAATGAATAAATAGTATTTTTGGTTTGTGGTGCTCAGATACAGTGTAGTTCCACTTTAATACAGAGAATCCATTGAGGTAAAAACCGTTTTGACTTTAGAACCACTTTAACTTGTGTATGACCAGCACTGCAGGGTAACTCATTTATTTAGTTGCATATTTTGGCTATAACCTTGAATATTATGAGCAGGTTCTTAAGGAATATCCTTACTTATACTGCTGACAAAAGAATCACGTGTGTAAAATATAGTTTACCTTTGTTTCTTCTATCTGCCTCTGCAAGTTCCTGCTGTCAGCAGCAATAGGTTCAGACAGGCGTTTTTCCACATTGGATTCTGAGCTCTGAAGACCTGCCAGTAACCCATGTGATGCTTCCTTATAATGTTCATATTTGTCCACTAGATCCTTCAGGTTATTCCCCAGGACATTGCACTATGAAGAAGAATTACAAAAGCAATGGTTTGTATTTTATCAAATTAACACAACACAAGCACAGCACTCCAAATATTTGATTAGTATGCACAAACAACTGCAACAAAATGGAAATTATTTTAGACATCTACGCTTTACAGCTTTTCTTATATCCTTCCTGTTTAGCAGATACAGAAGTTAAAATTACAAGCACAGTAATCACTGATTCCAAGCAACTGAAGCAAGATGTCAAGATTGTCAAACAGTCTACTGACCTACAAGACTTTAGCAAATGGGGACTTTATCACTTACTTTATATACTTCAGTTTATCCCAAAACTAGAGACAAGAATGGAGCTATATTCTGAAACCCCCAGCACAATTGGGCCAGCTTCAGAAATGTAATATTTATTATATGCAGAGCTAATTTGAGAATAAAAAAAGTTATAGGACTTTTTTTCCTTTATTATCTGTTAGCATGACAAATTATCTGTTGGCATGATGTTCATTTCATTACTTTCTTTTTACGCTGTAGTTATAAATAATACAAAAGTAAACCTACCTTAGTATGTAAAGACTTGAAGTTTTCAGAAGCCAAGTCTATTTTGCTTTGAACCATTTTACATGTTTCCAGGGTGCTGACATTATTATTATCTTCCACAACATCATCTTTGTTGCAAGGCTTTGCAGCATCTAGTACTCTCTGTCCAGATATAGTGATGTAACGTAAGTCCCCTTTGTGAGAGATCACATCTTCTGAATAGATTTTTTGCTTTTGCAATTTGTCCAAAACACCAGAAAAGTTCTCAGCCCCAATCTCTAGATACTCCAGTTCATGCTTTGAGTCCTGAAGCCAATTCTCAAATTCATTATAATCTTTAGAAAACTTCTCCAATTCTTCTTGCACTGTCTGGATTACCTTCATTTTTCTTTCAGAGTCGCTTAAAGCTGACTCATATTGGGCTTTTAATGCTTCTATATCTCCCTGAAGCTTTTCCTTCTCTTCAGGAGTGAGGTGGCGACCTTGTTTCTCCAGGAGAGCTTGTGCTGATTGTGTTGCTATTATAACGGCCTGATGCTGAGATACAAGCTTTTCATGTTGGGCCTAGACAATTTGTTAAAGGGAGATGTTGTAGATATTTTAAAAAAGAATACGGTACATAAGATGCATAACAACATCCTACAACCCTGACCCACAAGTAATTATGACACCTATGGCTCACAGCGTAAAGAAGAATCCCATTAAAATACTAACTGATCTTAAACCTGCTCCCACCCTAATTCTAAGCCTGTTTTAACTGCACTGTAAAGGAAAGATGTGTATACATACCTATTCTAAGGGTGCTCCTGTTTGGTCACATGATATCTCCAGTGTAGAGAAAAGATCACCAACAATGGCTGCAGAGCCCAGGTCATGACGTCACCCATAGACTTACTATGGGAAATCCGTTGACGGCTGTCTTTCATCTACAGTAAAGCCAACACTGGGAGCCGATCATGTGATTGTGCTAGAGAGCCCTCAGAAGTATAGACTTCTTTCCTTTACAGGGTAGGTATAGTTAGCATTTGATTGGAATTCTACTTTAAAGCCCAACTCTGGCAAAAAAAAAAAATATGCCTTGCAGTGGGACTGTGCCAGCACTGCAAGGGTTGTTCAATTTTTTTAGGGGAGTAAAAAAAAAGGGTTTATTTATTGGATCCTCTGCTCTTCCCCAGAACTAGACCAGTACCTACAATGTCTGCACCCCATGCTCCACGAGTCTAGGGTCCTAACATCATCAAGACCAGAGCAGGGACCATAGCCCTGCTTTGGACGTGAGTACACTGCTGCATCATGGAGGAGAACTGCTTGCCAGGGGAGTGATCATTTAACACCTTCCCGCCCAGCATATAGCTGACTGATAGCCGGGCAGGACACTCCTCCTTCTAAAAGGACATCATATGATATCCTGGCAGAAGACACTGCTCAAATAGCCATGCAGTGGCCTGATCTGCCACCAGCTGTGTCCACTGGACACAGCCAATGACCGATCACTACACCGACCCGCTGCCAGTGTCATGTGATTGCTGTGATCAATCACAGCAAATCACATGACAATTGTATACAATGGATGGCTTCCTTTCATGCCATCCATTGTATACAATTGTGTTGTTAGCTGTGATTGGTCACAGTGGTCACATGGTATAGACAGGGCCAATCACAGCCCATCTGTACCATGTGATGAGCTTTGGCCAATCACAGCTAATTACAACAAACAACACTGAATGAATCAGTTTCATTCAGTAAACATGGTTGTTAATATAAATGAAATACTTATTGGTATAAGCAATCATAATGTGTAAAAAAAACTGTACTCACTTGCCCAGAGTAGTACAATGTTACTATGGTAACATTGTATTGCTCTGGTCACAGTGTGTTGAAAAAAAATGTAAAAAAAGAAAGAAAGAAAATGTAATAAAAAAAAAAAAGAAAAGAAAAAATGAAAAAAAAAATTTTTTCTTTTTTTTTACAAACTGTCACCACCTACATAATAACACTGTATTGTACTATCCTGGCATTTTCTGGCCTCAAGAAATGAGATTGGCCATCAGTTCATCAGTATTGATCGTATATGCCATAGTTTGTGGACTCTATAACTTTCCTACAGACTAAATAATATATACTAATTTGGGTTACTTTCACCAAACAAAATGTAGCAGAATACATTTTGACCTAAATTTATGAAGAAATGTTATTTATTTGCAGTGGTGATTAAATACCACTAAAAGAAATCTCTATTTGTGTGAGAATTTTTTTTTTTTTTATGGATACAGTGTTGCATGGCTGCGCAATTGTCATTCAAGGTGCAACAACGCTGAAAGCTGAAAATTGGCCTGGGCAGGAAGAGGGTAGAATGCCTGGTATTGCAGTGGTTAAGTACAACTGTTTCTCCTCTCCCAAAGAGAAAACAAGCAATTATTTCTTGCAGTGCGGGCACAGCCCCATTGTAAGAATTTTTTTATTTGTCTGGAGTTGAGATTTAAAGTCCCTGGTCACCAAGCAAATAAACACATGTGAATACCCATCTCTTCCTTGGAAACAAAACTATCCTTCATACATCCAACAACAAAACACCCACAGCCCATAGTCCTCCCACAACATATCAGCATCATAGATGGTCAATAATTTTTTACTTGTACTTTGATTTTGTCATGTTTGGATCACTACATGTAATGATATTGTTATGTACAAATTGATTCTGCCAGGGCAGTGGACATGGGGCGTTGTCAATGCTATAAATAAAGTGATTCTATTTTTAATGTCACTACACAGATATAATATTGCATTCAATTTGGACTATTATTATTATTGTTATTATAATACAGTATTTATAAAGCGCCAATAGTTCGCTCAGCGCTGTACATTACAGAGGGGGACAGAACATGTGACAGAACATAACCAATACAGTGCAAAACATGAGGGGATTGAGGGCCCTGCTCTTTCGAGACACTTAAACAGGCTATTCAATGTAGTCATAAATATACAAGTAGCAAAAATTTGCACAGGCAAATCCTGAGGTATGTCATTGTCCATTGACGTTCTGTTTGTTTGAGTGAAGTCTATAATTGTACAATATTAAATACTTTAGGCTGGAAAAGATTGTAGTTTCTTGGAACATGACTACTAGATAGAAAGTCAGCTGTATGCAGAAAAATATGTCATCCCATGCTTTGAGAAATATTACTACTTGTAATTGAGATTTACATTTATTTGATCACATCACAGATTATGGAAAATACTACCTTTTCAATAAAAAAGATGTAGTAATAAATAGCATTATCGGGTACTGTACCTTCACTTTTTGATACTGGCTGCTTAGGTCATCTTCATTAGATACTTCCTCTAACCTTACATTATTAACTTTCCCATCAGACTCTATTAGGTTACCATTAACCTCTTCCACACCATCCAGTAAAGACTGTAGTTTGCTGTCTTTATGATATGTTCCATTTTGCTGGATCGCTGGTTTCTGTACCACGTTCCCATTCTCTCCTTTTTCATCTGTTTGCGATAGCCAATTTAGCAAGCTCTCTATCTTGTTTCTGCTTTCTTCCAGTTGTTCAACAGCAGCAGACTGGATAAAAATATCACCATACTGTTTAGATATGTGCTAAAATGCTTAGACTTAGGTTTTCTTTCATTCTACAGACTACTTATGTTTCAATACAAATGTATGTTTTAAGGTATTTCTTCTGCATAGCAATTAAATGAAAGTTGTCACCTGTAAACAGGTATGTAATAGAAACTGCCATACATTTAGGGTCAATAGCCATAATATTTTATAACCACTTGAAATGGACACAGATATTACAAACACTTGGCACAGACGTTAACCCTTCCCCACTTACTAGTAGGTATGCTTTTACTGCTATCTCCTCATTTCCTGTCCAGAGAACACAATAGCATGTAAAGACAAAGCAATAAAAACCTGACAGTGTCTAAGCCAGTTATAAAGTGAATTTCTCACTCTATCCAAAGCTTAAAAAAGTGAAAACAGGTAGACATAGGGATAATGTCAGATATTATATACAAAACACTACAAAATCTGTATCACAAAAAAACATCTCTACCATTTAAAATAATCATAGTGGAATTTAAACCACAGAAATATATGTTTAAGGAGCAGGCTGGCCCTCAATATTTTTCACATAATAGTCATCATGGATACTGCCAAGGATGCCCAGGGAATTTAATTTATGCACAGTGTAGCTAACAAGTGCAGAACATATAAATCTCGTTTAGAATGCTATATGAATGTCCATGGGGCATCAATGCAGAATTGAAGATAGTCCTTATACTGTGATCCTAAATTAAACACATAGTAACACATGTCCTCAAATACCAGCAGATTGATGTACAGCATTTTAAAACAGAACTCCACCCAAAAGGGGAAGTTCCACTTTAAGGCCTCGTCCCACACTCCCCGTTAAGGATTGGCACCTTTGGGGAGCGGGGGGGAGGGGATACCTGAATTTGACAGGTACCCGCTCCAACTTCTGCTGCGATCGGAAGCGGAAGTTGTCCTTCTCCCCGCCCCTTAGTCTTCTGGGACACATGGCAGGTCACAGAGGACTACGGGACCATTCACAAAGTGCAGCGCTACTAGCGTTTGCGCAATGAGAACCCGGCTGTGAAGCCGCAAGCTGTCACGGCTGGTCGCCCAGACTGAAATTGCCGGCATCGAGGACACAGGACAGCTGGTGAAAGAGGCTGTGGTGATGACCCTGCTGGATCATGGGACAGGTGAGTGTCTATTTTTTATAAGTCAGCAGCTACAGTTTTTGTAGCTGCTTTTTTTTTTTTTTTATTTTGACTCGACAACCGCTTTTTTTATTGCTAGTTTGTTTTTCTTGGAGTGCAAACCAAAATTCAGTTTTTTTAATAAAACTGCCTGTCATTTTACAAATCATGTGAGAGTTATCATGACTAATCTATGCAGAAATGTGAATAAATACATAATAGTTTAAAAACAACTACAAATATAAAGAGAAGATGTGCAGAGTGCAAACAAATAACCTTTTCAGTTTCTTTCTTAATAGCTGTCGTGACTGCTTTTTCCAACTCCTTTTTGGATTCTTCTGCTTTCTTCTGAAGAATTTCAAACTTAGCTTTAGCTTCCCTAAGTTTCTGTTCAATTACCGCTCTCTCTTCAGGGGAAAGTTTATCTCCATGCTCCTGAAGGAATTTCTCTGTATTCTTCACAATTTCTGCCAACTCACTAGCACCAGCCTGCATATCCTTCTGTAGCTCCTGTAAAATAAAAAAAAATATGTTCAGTCAGTTCTTCATTAAAAGGTGTATTCATCTGGTCTGTGTGTCATTGTGAAGAAGTGTAGAAATAAACGACCTAACATCATGTTGAAAAAGGTATGTTATACTGTACATTCACACAGATTTTCTGTTGTAACAATACAGGTAAATAAAGTATTTATAGCCCAAACTTTTTTTTAAATTTTGGATAAAATAGGGAAAGGTTAAAACCCCTCTCAGGTTATTTTTTTGTTTAGCATTGGATAGATTTCCCTTCACTTCCTGTCCTAGAGATACAACAGGACGTTAGAAAGAAATCTACTTAAGTGACAGAAATTCCCCTTTTAGACAGTTGTCCCTAGAACGGGTGTGCCAATTGTTCTGGGGAAAACTCCAACATTTTGGATTTCCCCTCCATTTCTTTCTAGATGACAATAGCAACCAGTGCAAATAGAGGAGCGAATCTACCCAACAGGGACACAGCTCTTCCTCAAGCTATCCATTATTAAAAAATAAATTGCCTAGAGATACATTGTATTTAATTAGTCTTAAAAAGGAGTTCCTTACCATCATGTATGTTGATAATTTCATAATAACATGCAGACTACTATTGGTTCTTAAGGCAAACAGGAACACTACAGGATATCTACCATCTTCCATTTCCTGACAGGAGTCTCTGAGAATCCAGTAACAAAATAGTATACAGACTAGGGACTTCATATATGCAAATTTCAGAAAAAATTGTCTAGATTGTTTTTTAATTCGATTGTATTTTTATTTGGTTTTGAGAGTAACAGGTCCTAGTTTTTAATGGTAGCACAACTACAACATGGCTGCAAAACAGCACACATCTAAAATGCACAAATGCAAACAGGGTCTTATGGTACTGAAAGTCCTGAATCTATGCATATAAGAAGCATAAAGCTGTATTTATAATTTACTTATGAGTAAATGGAAGCACCAATAAACTTACTACCACAAGCAAATTCATCACAGCCACAAATGTAGAGCATGCCTGCAAACACTGTCCGCATAAAAGCAGAAATTTCACTTTTTTGTAAAGTGCTGGCTAAGAACTGGGGGTTATAATAAAGCAAAAAGCAACCAGGGCCTTGATTCATCAAGCTGCAATAGCATTTAAGATAAATTCACTTCAGGCATGATAAAATAGCCCCTGTGGGCTATGGCTTGAAATTTTTAGCAAGGCCTATGTGCTATTATGCAAGTCTTTAAGCGGTAGGAAACCACAAAAAAAAAAGAATCTAAAAAAACTTCTCCCTGCAAGTTAAGAGCATAATGTGCTAATATGCATCACATACTAGCACATTATGAAAGACTTACCTGAAAACTAAACCCTCCAGGGGAGCACTGTCACAGCTCTCTGGGGCCTCCTTCTTCCTTCCAGGTTTGCGAGCAGTGGCCGGTTGACCGACCGAGCAATGATGATGTTTCAGCCTCGGCTCTCTCAATGGACAGCACGCCATCACCAGTGCTGCTGCAGTAAATATCACCTAAACGGTGCACGTTTAGGATATATTTACAGTACCTACAGGTAAGCCTTATTAAAGGCTTACCTGAAGGTAAAATATAAAAAAAAAGGGTTTACTTCCACTTTAACTTTTGTTGCAGCTTAATTTTTAAGGGGTCAGATCTATTCCTGGTTGTTCTGTAGTCTGTCCCTCATTTCCTTCTTGTCCCCATCACACTCTGCAGCTAATTGAGTAATTAAGAGAAGCAGAAAGGAGCAGACTACATAGCAATCAGGAACAGACTAGGTCATCAACCCTCCATTAGGACTTGTTTACACTATATGTTGATGAACATACTTTTAAATGCCACACGAATACATATGCAAGAAAAATTAATGTATTTCATGAAGCCTTGTTTACACCACTGTGGTGCTTTTAAGTGAAGTAAAAAAAAGCATGCTGCATTTTTTAACACCAGAATGCATGTGAATGCATTGCAAATTAAAGTTGCCACCTCAGCCCTTTAAACCCGAACACATATTAATTACACAGGTTCTGAGGTTAATTTAATGCAGATAAGACACTAAATGAGTTTAATCATCACCTTAATCAGCCACAGAACCTGTGTAATTAATATGTGCTCAGGTTTAAAGGGATGAGGTGGCAACTCTATTGCAAATACATGGAAAATAAAAAAATATTAAATAATGCCAAAAAATGCACCTTAAATGCACTGCAAACACATCTGATACACATTCTAAATGTATGTAAACATGCACAGGGAATGGCACACAGAAAGAGGAATTTACAAAGTCTGATTTTTAAGTTAAACAAGTCCTTTATATAGCGTTCAAACTTCTTTCATGGTGAATACTCTTGGCGGACTGGAGTTTTAAGTTAGCTGCTGCAAGATTGATATATTTTTCCTCCTTGTGTGCTGTGGATGATTTTGTATATATCTTGGACATGGGATTCCTCAACCATTATCTGACAGTTTTATGACTATCTATTAGCTGAAGCTTGACCCCCTCTGTGTGAGTGTAGTATCCCCCCTCGCTTTTGATGTATCTTATCTGTAGCCTTTTTTTTTTTTTCAATCCCTTCTAACATTCTGCTTAAACGTTGTGATTTGTAATAGTACTGTTTGGACTTTGAAGAAGGGGACATACCCCAAAAGCTTGTCCTCAAAATTGTATGTTAGTGCAAATAAAAAAAATATCACGGACAGTACTCAATTGTTTCTGTATATATCTGAAATTTTACGTTAATCAGGTAGCTTTATAAAATAAAAAACAAATGTGCATGCAGGTACCGGGGTTTGGGGCTACTAAACTATCATGCAAGCAGTGGTTGCCCGAAAAGCAGATCTCCTATTCTACAACTGTATTTGACACAGTACCTCATATTCACTCTGACAGTGTTGAAGATCAGCTGGAGTATCCCTCAAAATCAACTTGTCTTGTTGACCAATCAGTTTGTTTTCTGTCTGTGTAAGCAGGTCACAAATCTCCTGCAGCTTTCCCTTGTGTTCCTGCAGCTGCACCTCAGCATCCTACAGGAAAGAAAAGGAAACACAAGTATCTTTAACAGAATATACTCAAGACTGCAGTGCTGCACAGCCACAAAGGACAGTATGCTGTAAACATGGTAGCAGTAGGTCATGGTCTAAGCAAAGGTGACTGAAGTAGAGAAGAGAAAACATCACATTCATCTCAAAATGTAATAAACAGACCAAAAAGAGAAAAGTCTGATCAAAGCCTGACCATGCACAAGTTAAAGTAGATGATTCAACAGCGTTGACAATCCAATCCCTTTTCATCCTGGAACCTGTGTTAATAATGATGCACAAAAAGATATATCAGAGAGGTTAGTGTTGAAATATGATGGTTAAAGCAAGATGTACATTTAAGATAGATCTGCCAAAGATTTAAGCTGTGAACTTCAAATTTAATGCAGACATGAAACTAAATACATCTCTTTTTATACACCTACTCTGATATTGGCTCTGATATTCATACAATGACAGGGGCGGACTGACAACTCATGGGGCCCCCGGGCAATAGGAGATCATGGGGCCCCTGTGTCCTCTCCCACACTCAAACCACACCCAAAAAAGCCTATGAAAGGTACCAGGGACATCTCATGGGGCCCCCTACTGACCCCGGGCCCTCGGGCACTGCCCGAGTTCCCCAATGGTCAGTCCGCCCCTGTACACTGACTCTTATTGCTTAAACGGGTTTATTTAATTTTGCATGATAAATACTACAGTTCACATTCACTACAACTCTACAAGATGGGTTGCCTGCCTGGAGAACATGACATTTGAATTGAATTTAGTTCAGTGAATGTGAAAGTTAAACAGGCAAAGTTCACCTTTGTAACAATGTTTCATGTTACACCTTTATTTAGAGTGTAACATGAAGCAAAGCTGCATTCCCCACATGCCATCCTCAATCAACCCCCTTACTCAACTAAATCAATAGTGCTTCTCCCTGGAGAGTCCTGTTGTTTAGATTTAAGGGCGGCTGTGCATGGCCCCGCTCACACATCTCCGTCATCCATTCACAGGAATGCAACAGAAGATTGCAAGTCCCACTTTACACCACGGGAGAGGGACCCACAGATCATGCCAACACAAGTGGGGTCACGTCATCGCACTTCTTGTCCATTCTTTACTTCCACTGATGCATTTAGAAATCAGCATTCTTTAGGGAAGCAATATTTCTGAGTTTTAATACAGCATGTAAGTAAATGTAGAGCTAGGGTAACTTGGGTCATGCTTTAACCCAAAAATGATTTACCTGAATAAACTTTGTAATACAACCTGTTAATATACTCCTGTCACCAACTAGACTAGATGAATTTACTCAAAGCATACGGCAGCCGAAAAAGCAAACTGCAAACTGGAGCACAAGCAGCAAGAGGCAAACCTTCAGTTCATTCAAGTCTTGGACTGCAAGAAGGTGACTTTTTAATGACTCTGTTTGTGAAGAGAATTTCTTCTGAGCTTCCTGGAAATGTTTCTGTGTTGCATTCAAAAGCCGCAGTAGTTGTTTGCTTTGATTTGGAGATAGATCCTGAGCATGTTCTGATATGAAGAATTGAATATCAAATGCAGTTGTCTCCAGTTCTATTTTTTGTTCTGAGAGTTGAGTGTTTAAATCCTGTATTTAAAACTCAAGGTTAGTTAAATTTATAGGTCTAAATATTCCTACAGGTGCTTATATTCACTAAATATTAACATTTAATATGCAGTTGTGCTGTACATAGATCATGCACTAATAAATGGTATATTGCACAACAAAAATATTTACTAGACTCTTGCCATTCAGTGATTATGAATGTGAATAAACATAGGCAATTATATCTAAGAGTGAGATCTACAATCATGGCCATTGGTACCCTGCATTTCTGTCAGCTAATGCACCACTTTGCCAAAAACATTGTTGCAATTACAAATGTTTAGGCATTCTCATGCTTATATATTTTGTTTGTATTGGTACACCACAAAAAAGTGGAGAAACAAAAAGCCAAATCTTACTCATTCCACGCAAAACCCCAAAAATGGACTGGACAAAATTATTGGCACCGTCTCAAAATTGTAAGAAATTATTATATTCCAAGTTTGTGATGCTCTTGTAATTTGTAATTAAACTCACCTGTATCAATTATCTTAATGGTCCTGTGTCTACTGTGCGCAAATTGTCAAGAAGTTTACAGCCCATGGCACTGTAACTAATCTCTCTGGACATGGACGAAAGAGAAAAACTTGATCAAAGATTGTAATGAAGGATTGTTCGAATGGTGGATAAAGAACCTCAATCAACTTCCAGATAAATTCAAGGTGACCTTCAGGCAGGCACAGGGTACAACTGTGTCAGCTCACACTATACATCGCCATCTGAATGAAAAGGGATGCTATGGTAGGAGACCCAGGTGGACCCCACTGCTGACACAAAAACATAACAAAGCCAGATTGGAGTTTGCCAAAACTTACCTAAGAAAGCCAAAATCCTGTTGGGAGAATGTGCTGTGGGCAGATGATACAAAATTTTTGGTAGAGCCTGTCATTCTACTGTTTTCAGAAAAGGAAATGAGGCCTTTAAAGAAAAGAATACAGTCCCTATAGTCAAACATGCTGGAGGTTCACTAATGTTTTGGAGTTGCTTTGCTGCTTCAGGCACTGGATGTCTTGACTGTGTGCATAGCATTATGAAATCTGAACACTACTAAAGAATTCTGGGGTGCAATGTAGGGCCCAGTGTCAGAAAGTTGGGTCTCCGTCAGAGGTCATGGGTCTTACAGCAGGAGAATGACCCAAAGCACATGTCAAAAAGCACCCAGACATTGTTTAAGACAAAGGGCTGGAGAGTATTGAACTGGCCAGCAATGATTCCAGATCTCAACTCCATAGAGCACTTATGGAGAGATCTTAAACAAAAAGTTGGGAAAAGTAACCCTTATAAGAAACTCATTGATGGTTATAGGAAGCACTTGATTTAATTTATTTTTTCCAAGGGGTGTGCTACCAAATATTAAATTGAGGGTGCCAATAATTTTGTCCAGTCCATTTTTGGGGTTTTGCGTGAAATACAAACAAAAGAAATAAACATGAGAATGCCTAAACATCTGTAATTGCAACAGTTTTCTTTGCAAAGTGGTGCATTATCTGACAGAAATGCAGAGGTGCCAATATTTTTGGCCATGACTGTATGAAGATATCTGCCTGTCCCTGAATTGGGCCAATGGAATGCCATAGCCTGTTGCAATAGCCAACCAACAAAGACAGTGGCTTACATGCAGTTTTTTTTTACCCTTCCCTCTTTACCACAGCAGAGGGAAGGTCAAGCCGTACTCAAGGCAGGGAGTTCATGGTCTGCTCATCACAACTGTGGATGAGCTAAGGTTTGGGCCTAACTCAGTTTGGTCTGGACCCATGGGAAACATGTTGGCACAGTAAACTCCAGACATGGAAATCCCCACATCCACACACGACAAAAGGATGGGAACGCTAGTGACATAATTGACCTATGATGGCCACATATTGGTCATATTATGGCCTTGTGGCCATATTAGGTGAATGGTGGCACCAGCTTCCACTTAACCCTTAACTGGCATAAAGCATGTATTGCCAGGAAAGTACAGTTGCTTGTGACAACTGTTGCCCATAGATCCTTATACAGAAGCTAACCCCATTCACACCTGAACCTGACCATTCTGAAGTGTGTTTCCCTACACCTAACTACACTTAGCATTCAGAATATTTTTGTTTGTAATTGTGCCTGGTCACATATCAAAACGCAGTCTCTTGTATGGTCAACACCCTTCACCCAAAGAAGAAACCATCTCATCAATAAACTATTGTGGCCCTTGTGGGCTTCAATGGGAGAAACTGTAAATGTGTGACAAGTGCATTTTCACACATTTTTGTACACATTTTTTCACCTGAAAAACTCCTTTTATCACCTTGCTCAGTCCTGGAAACAAATGCCTGAAGCTTGATACATATGCAAAAACACTTCAAAATCACCTGAAATATACTCTGCTCAGGTGTGAGTGCAGACTAAAGGATAAGTGCACTCTAAGTATCTGTAGTATCCTTTGTTTGCCTGACCTAGCTCAACCCACCCTTTCCCTCCATAGATACATACTTACCTCAATCGGTCATGGCTCTGCCGTTCATTTGCATCTAACAGTGCCTGTCCTTCACTGTCCTGGCCACTTTGTCTTAAAGTCCACATCATTTTAATACCTGAAATACCTATCTGATATCCAGTTTCACCATTAAAGTAGTTTACATCTACATGCCAAATGAAGGTTATATTTGCAGAACGTACTGTATTTGAAAAAGGGTTTGCTTATGTCACAAAATAACCATTTTACAAATAAACTGCACCTCAACCTTTTTAGTACACAATCCTTGTTTTGTATCTCACCTAAAAACTAACATACTGTACATTTGTTACTTATGGTTATGGTAAACAAACATTATTAAAATATCTTATTATATTTACTGCACCTTTAGGCACTGTAAGGTTTCCTTCAATGCATCCACATCATTAGTATTCAGCGAAAAGTCCATAGGATCACTATTAGAGGTTAGCCAATCTGAAAGCACTTGTAAACGATTAAAAAGAACCTGATGGGTCTCTACCAACTTAGTCTACAAAGCAAAACAAAATTTAAATTAGCTTCTAGAAAAGAAAAAAAAAAGAAAGTACATTAAATGTGGTTGTAAACCTCAGACATGAAATGTAAGCAAAGAATATCCCTCTATAGTGTGTACTTGTCTCAATTATGAGCGCTAAGTGTCATTTCTGTCTGCTGCTTCAAACCTCTGCTGCCAGCATGAATCACTTCTGAAACGTTTTCCTTATAGCAAGAGAAAAATGGTGACAGGTGAGGGACCTCCAGCAGATGGACAGCCTCAACTCTGCTCCTGTGAGTTGTGTGAAAGGGGGGGGGGGGGTGTCCCTTCCCTCCAAAGCACTCCTCCCTGAGCTCTGCGGAGTGTAACTTCAGCTCTCTGCCCCTTTTTCTGAACTCTCATACAAGCTTTATAAATTCGGCACTTTGAACAGATGTAGAGATGAGAAGACTGCAGATAAACAGGTACAGCTTATATAGGAGGATTTGTATCACCTGAGGATAGTAACTCCACAGGGTATAAGTAAGGGTTTACAACCACTTTAAGTGTAGTACATTCTCATGAAAGGTCTACAGCTGTTCCAAGCAAGTTTGGATTTTAACATAGGGATGAAGGAGGCAGCCTCCTTGTAAGCCTGCGCTAAATGTAGCCCACGTGTAGTGACTAGAATATGCACACATATTTGCAAATGTATGCTACCTATTACCTATTTCATGGAGACTGAATGTTTGTATATACTGTATGACATCCATTATAAATTGAATAGACTGTTATTTTATTTGTATTTGGCAGAGGCTGTCAACAAAGACAGTGCAGGCAGACCACCCAAATACATTTCCTAGCCGACATGCAGATTAATTTTATGCATGCCTTACCATTTCAGTGTCCACTGCATATGCAATTTGTTTTGCTCGATCTGAAGACATTTCACAAACTGCAGAAAAGGTTTTCATCAAATTGTCACTTAGCTCCTTAAGATGTGCTCCTGGAGTGTCATTAGGTGTAGACAGTGAGAACTGCTCTGTAAGCTGTACATCATCTTTCAGGGTAACAGAAAATGCAGCCAATCTTGATTCAAATGACTAGAGAATTAAAGAACACAGAACAAACGTTTACCAAATTTTGATCTGTTGACTATACACTGCCAAATTACACAAAACCAAAAACCAAAAACAGCACCAAACAATTGTTTTGAGTATCCAAAATGTTTGTCACAAATATCAACAGGAAAGCAAAAGGCAGTCAATTTGAGGGTTCATAAACCACTCCCCTTCATCAGGGCTACAATAAAATGGAGAAAATATAAATATATTCAAATTCATGAAGAAAATATGAACATAAATATCAACACAATCTAAAACATCTATTTCACTGAAATGCAAATTTACTTATAGACATGTGAATTTTTTACCATTGTCTAATAGTTATAACAGATGATAAGCTATATTATATATACGAAGTAGAAATCATAATATGATGATGCTGATATATATATATATATATATATATATATATATATAGTATATACAATATATATACACATACATGAATGGTGGTAATCAGTCAGAAATTGCTAAATCTAATCAAACCTATGTTTACATAAGAAATGTTTGTATATAACTAATAAAGTTTGCATACAAATATAAAAGGTGAAAATCTAGAAATAAATATTATAATAAATAAAGATATGCTTGCATAAAAAAAGTCTGCATAAGAAATGTTTGTTTACAGAGTCTGACTACATATAACATACCATTTGTATAACAACAGACCTTATACCAAAGGAATAAAAGTGTTATCTATATTTGAGTGTTTACTATTTGGAAATAACATGAACAGTATTGGTAAGTGAAAGAGGAATACCTTCATTTCAAGAATGCCTGGACTCAAAGAGGGTTTAAAGTATTTGTCTACAAGGTCTTAACATAGTAAGAATGATAAAAATAAAAAAAGCATACAGGATAAATAAGGGTGATAGGGATGTATTGTGGTTTAATAGGATCCAAGATTACTTGGGCCCCATTCACATTACTCGTAGCAGAAACGTGTTTTTGGTTTTTTTTGCGATTGTCATGGTAAAGAAGCTCAGGGACCAAACTTTGTCGTGGAGCCAGGTGCATTTTTACACAACAGTTTTGCTGTGATTCTCATGCATTTTGGCACGTGACGACTGGGGCAAAATAGCACCATGTTTGGAGTGTCATTAAGGATGAATGGCACCCAAACGCATGCCACATGTTTTGCTGCAGTTTTAGAATGATTTGGAATTGCAGGCAGAATTGCACCAATTCTGCTTGGAATTCCAAATTGCTAGGGGTGAAGGGGGCCTAACAGATATAGCATCAAGAGTTTGCACTAGCAGATTAATGCAGCGTGAAGCTACATTGGCTCCGAAAAAAAGTCATTGTCAGGAGAGCTCAGCCAAGGGGGAGGGGAAATCATAGAGACATGATAGATGGGAGGGGTGGAGTGATGCATTGAACAGAACTATAAATGAATAACAAATAGGGGTGCTGACATTTAAGAAAATAGAGGGAAGACTATAAGAAGGGGAGGAGAAATCATTCTCACGCACACTTAATTATTATTAATCCCATTATTATTCTGGTGCAAATACATACATAATTAGTGTCACAAAAGTGACATCCATCACTGAGTGGCAGCTCTGATTCAGCAGGGGAACTGTGAATTTTTAAACAAGATAAAAAGAATTGGCACTCCGCTGAATACCTAACTAGACCTTTTAGAAAAGATGTCATCTATCACTACCCTCTGGACATATTCCTGTAACTAGTTTTCTATTCATGTACATGCAAAGACAATTCATTCAATGCTAATGAACCTTAGAGTGATATTTAAACACTTACGGTAGTTTTTTTGAAAACTTTCAGCAGCTGATTTAATCACTTACCAAATATGCAGCTTGTTTATCTTATAATCCTGTCCTATGTTCTAATTTAAGCTGGTGTGATGGCCACTGTCTCTGTTTCCTGTTGCATGGTGGCTCCTTGTTGTTACAGAATCCTGTGAAACTACACTTGCAAGCAAGGACAAGAGTTGTGTCTCACTACACCATGTGCATCAACAGAACCACACAGCCCCATAGCCAAGGATGTGAAAGTACTCCTTTGCTCCTCCCTCCCTTCTTCAAGCTAACAAACTGACTCAAGACTGCACTACCCAACTCTTTCCTGTAAAGACCAGAAGGTCAGGGAAGCAACAGTGAGACAGCAAGATCCAGCAATGTTGAAAGTTGTAAACTGCAAGCGCAGAGGTAAAAATTTTAACAGTTTACTAAAAATGTATTATTTTTTGTGCTTGATATTTTAAGCTAAAAAAACGAATACCATTTTTTAGATAATTTTTAATACTGCTTTGACCTGTAAATAATGCGTTTGTGGGGAAATTTATTTAACGCTTTAGCAAAGTAAACTACTTACCTAAATTACTGCTCACTTCTTCATAGAATGTTAATGTGTTCATCTGCCAAGAATGGTCCTTCATAAATTTATGTTGGGTGTTACTTATGAAACCATTTTCAGAGGCAAACTCTTGAATATACTCCCTACCGTTCCTTCCAATGCCTTGCATACTATTGATGTAAGGCTGACTGGTGTGTTTTTACCAGGTATACATCTCAATTCTAAGCCAGTAAAGTCTTCTTAACCAACTCAATACCGAACACTTCCACTCACTTCCCGACCAGGTCAATTTTCAACTTTCAGCGCTGTTACACATTAGATGACAATTACTCAGTCATGCCACAGTGTACCCAAATTACATTTTTATAATTTTTTTTCACACAAATAGAGATTTTATTTGGTGGTATTTCATTGTTTTAATTTTTTGCTAAATAAACAAAAAAACACAGAAAATGTGGGTAAAACCATGTTTTTCTTCGTTTCTGTTATAAAAGTTTGCAAATAAATAATCATTCTTCATAAATTTAGGCCAAAATGTATTCCACTACATTTCTTTAGTAAAAATAACCCAAATTAATGTATATTATTTAGTCAGTGTGAAAGTTAGTCTACAAACTATGGTATACAGTATATATTTGATAATCGACCAGTCCTGATGTACTGACGGCCTCATTTCTTGAGGCCCAAAAATGCCAGAACAGTACAAAAGACCCCTTTTTTGGAAAGTAGACAATCCAAGGTATTTAGTAAGAGGCATGGTGAGTTTCTTTAAGTTGCAATTTTGTCTCACAATTTTTGGGATAATTTTTAAAAATGTTAAAAATGTATTTTTGTTTCACAATTTATTGTGAACCAGTGTCATCATATAACTGGTGTGGTGATGATCAGAGACACTGACTTGGGACAGTATGTAAAAAAAAAATGTTTCTTTTCAATTTTTTAAACATTTTTGTAATATTTTTCTTACATACTGTGATCAGAGCAGTACAGTGTTACCATAGTGACACAGTACTATTGGGAGCTTATAACTGTTATAATCACGGTTATAAGCAACCATTTTCAAATGAATGGCATCCATTCATCCAGTGTGTAATATTGTGAAGCTGTGATTGGCCACAGTTATCATATGGTACAGACACACTGTGATTGGCCCTGTCTGTACTATGTAACAACAGTGACCAATCACACAAATCAACACAATTGTACAAAATGACTGGCTATGAAAAGAAGCCATTGTGTAAAATTGCAATGTGATCTGCTGAGATTGGTCACAGCAATCACATGGTACTGACAGCGGCCCGGTACACATGTGCATGTAAGCCATTTGGCTGGTCCTGGAGATCTGCTCATGTTATTTTTCTTAGAGGTTTTTTTGAACTTGGATTTCTTAGCTTAAGTCCTCTGTTATTAATATTACTGTTGTGATTAATAAACCCATCTTTTTTCAGTATAAACTGAAGAGAAGAATGAATTTAATTCATCAGCTCTCTCTCTGTTTAAAATGTGTCTACACATTATGGATTTGGAAATATTTATGCTTTCTCCATTTGTGTTGCAGTCCTGATAAAGGGGAAGTTTGAAGATCCCTGAAATGCATTGGTTGACTTTTGCTTTCCTGTTGTTATCTGTGACATCTATAAATGACTTTCTGGACTCTTGAGAAAATAGTTTGGTGCTTTATTTGGTTCACGGATTTCTCAGTTTAGGTTACCCCTTTGTCTTGGGGGGTTCCTCGCTGTGTGGTGAGCTGCCAATCTCAAACCATAAGGCTCAACCAATCATTCCTTTGGAAGAGTTATAGATTTAAGACCAGTGCCTCTCTTTTCCCTCTTCATGAAATCAAACTAAAAAAAATCTCAGTATACTTACGTACCTCAAGCTGCTCAAGTTGCATTTTTAGTGTATCCAGGCTATCACCAATGGGTGGTAAATTTTCCAAATGGAGTTTCTGATCTTGAACAACAATCAGATGTTTACGTAACTTCTGACTGAAAAAGTTTAATTTAACAGTCGTCTAAAATAAATAAACATAAATTAAAAACAATTTTCTAATAAGCATAAATGCAATATACATGCATGTAAGCAGCTACCTTACAAAGATGTAATTAAAAGTTTAGAGTTTTACCCCAAGGCAAGGGTAGTTGTTTTTAATTTCTGGAAATGAGCTTTAAAGTGGAGTTCCACTCACTCTGTAAAAAAATAAAAGTCAGCAGCTAAAAAAACTGTAGCTGCTGACTTTTAAAAAACAACTACTCACCTGTCCCACGATCCCGCATTGCCCCGCTGCAGCCCGTTTCACCGGCTGTCCTGTATTCCAGGCACCGGCATCTTCAGTGTGGGCACCCGGCTGTGACAGCTTGCGGCTTCACAGCCGGGTGCCCACTGCGCATGCGCGAGTAGCGCTGCGCTTCGTGAATGGCCCCGTCATCTTCTGGGACCTGTCACGTATCCCACAAGACTTTGGGGAGGGAGGGTAGAAGGACAACTTCTGCTTCCAATCGCCTAGGCGATCGCAGCAGAAGTGGGAGCGTGTACCTGTAAAATTCGGGTACCCGCCCCCCCCTGCTCCCCAAAGGAGCCAATCCTTAATGGGGAGTGGGGGTCCAATCTTTAAAGAGGAACTTCCCCTTTTGGGTGGAACCCCACTTTAAGTCATACCCTTTTTTGCTGCATTTGTGTGTGGAACTCTGAATGGCTGCACATACAGTTGTAGCGTCAGTGGGAACATAGAGTAGTCTCCTACTGGATTCAATGTAGCAATGTTAGAGAGCAGCCAGGGAACAGTTTAATAAGGAAGCTCTAAGGAGGAAATTTATTTTAACAGAATCAAATACGTGTAAGTTATATTATTAGTATCTGATTCAGGAAAAAATGACCTGATTACCATACTAAGGATATTAACTAAACTCCAAACTTTCTGAAAAAATCAATGGAAAACACAGTAAAAAGCTCTGATTTTGCTGTTAACAAAGATAACACAATGTGGCACACTTTTCTGAAACTGAAAAACAACCTGATTAGGGTTTCTAGAACAATTTTCAGAATTGTACAATGCCTGACGAAGAAACCTATAGTGTTCAGAAAGCTTAAATCATCTATAACCTAAGTTAGCCAAACTCTAAACTTTCTGCATTAAAAGATAGATTCACCATTGGAAACATGTATCGAATTGACCACCCCCTTCGCCACCCCCCCCCCCCCCCCCCCGATGTGACAGCTAGCTGGGGATATTTGTCACAGTTTAGAAAAATGCAGCCGTGTGGGGCTCCGCCTGCGTCAGTCATTGACAGTATTATGAGAAAACTACAAGTTCGACAGCCTTTGTGGCTGTTGAGTTGTAGTTCCAAAATGAACTACCATGGCACTGTGGAGCGCCATGGTAGTTCATTTAGTCTTCCTGTCAATAACTATCTGCCTGCTCATACGAAAAGGCACAGAGATACACTGACTGGTCTGCAGGAGACCTGTATGGCACCAGTGATTTAATTTGTAAGAGAACTTTCCATTCTGCTCTGACTGTCCTATGAGGCTGCACAACCCCTGACCCTCTATCTGGACACTGCTGATTGGTCC
This sequence comes from Staurois parvus, assembly GCF_062004578.1. NCBI lineage: Eukaryota > Metazoa > Chordata > Amphibia > Anura > Ranidae > Staurois > Staurois parvus. The sequence continues at coordinate 1,300,487 of NW_028318448.1, read as the reverse complement.
TGTGCTGATCACATGCACCCTCCCAAAGTAAAAAAATGCTGTAGCAATACACACTAAACTAAGCATGTGCAGAGTGACTCCTACAGCTCTGTACTATCATCAGATGGATTGGGGACAGTAGAAGAAGAGGAGAATAAGAGGAGACGTACGAAGAGATACTAATTGTAACTTGCTTACCTCATCAATGGAATGGTTATCCACAGTCTGCATGACTTCTTGTGTATTTGTTATATTCAAGGTGGCAGGCTTTGCATCCAGAGATTTTAGTTCATTGACTTCTTCTAATACACTGTCTTTTGCTTCATTTTCTGCTTGTCTACACTTGCAGTCCTGTGTAGCAGATTTATTTGGTTCCAGATTTTGCTTAGTAAATTCCTTAGATTGTGAAGAATGGCAGACTGACTCACTAGGGAACAAACCTGTATTTATGTTTATTATTAATTCCTCCAATGTGTTTGGATTTTCACTATCAGGAGGGATATGGAAGATTTGATCGAGTTGGGAAGAGATTAATTTAGGATGATTCGGTTCTATCACTTGCTGCTCACCAAAAGAATTGTTATATAACATATCAATCTTTTGGTTTTTGGCCTCACATGTTGGTGTGTTAAAATCCTTACAAATATGTGCGATGGGTTCACTGCCATTTGTTTGGACAGGAGCTTCATTTGCCCCTTCATTATTTTTTGATGAGTTATTTAATTGAACTAATAATTTTTCATTTCTCAAAAGTACACTGTTATTATCCTTCGGAACTATGATGGATGCATTTTTTTCATCTATTAAACAACTCTGCTCTAGTAAGCCTCCAACTGGTTTCAGGGAGGAGTAGGTATGCTCAGCAGAAGATTCCTCAGTTTGGACAATTTCTGCACAACTTTTCAGGTATGTTGTTAAACTCCCTGAGGCTATACCCTTTTCAGTGTCAGGCTGAGGTGCATTAAATGGTTTAACACTTCCAGGCACCGATTTGGCAATATTGGGTTCCAGATCATCAATGTGGGTTTTAGTAACTGATGAATCAAATATTGTACTCAGATTGTCAATATGAATAGGACTTTTGACTGAAAGTTGGGTAGCATTCTCTTTCCATTTGGTCACATTTTTCTCCAGCATATCTGTAATTGTGCATACTTCTGTGTCATTAATTGGCTCAAGTGAACCATCATTTGCACCTTCATCATTCTCTTTCTGGATCGACTTGCTATCTGGCAAATCTGAAATGTTCTGTCTGTGTAAGTTTACTATATGCTTTTCAGTCTCTTTATGAGATACTACAAGAGTAGAGCTAGCAGATTTGCTAGAATCCATGTAAAAATATTGGCCATCCATTTGCGCTTTGCTGAAATTAACTGTCTGGCACTGAGTATCTTGACTGAAAATTGGATTATTTTCAACTTGTGAGTGTTCAGTATCCTGCTTAGCACACACAATACTAACCTCAGATTGAAGACATTCACTATTCAGCTTACAGTCATTTTCCATATGTTTAGTATCGCACTTGACACATGTATCATCAGGTAACAGGCCATTATAAAAGTCACTAATTACAGAACCATCATCAGGTTGGTGAGAACCATTTACTAATTCGGTACATGTACCATCTCCCTTAGCTGAAAGGCTTTCTTGTAAGATTTCTACACAAATACCATCAACTTGAGTTTCAACAGTTCCAGTAGTTTGTTTGACTGTTGCTCTATCCTCTTCACTATGACTCAGTTCATTATCTTCAGCTTGAGAATGTTGATTATCAACCCTGGCAGATGAACAATTATCTGATGCTAGGAGGCAAGTGGGATTCTGTTTTACATTTTCATCCATATATTTGAGGTATTGATTGGCACAAGTACTCTTACCTTGAGATTGAGGCTCTGTAATATTGATAGAACAGTCACATTTTTTAGTTTCTAATATATCTGCATTTATGAAATCATCTAGTGGATGTTTTGATTCACTCAGAATGTTGGAGATGCATGTGTTGTCATGAGTACTAACTGAGCAAGAATTTCCACTTAAACTATTATTTTTCTGAGGATCAACATCTCTACAATGAGTGTTTAAGTTAAATTGACTAGGAGCTTCATTAATTTCTTTATCTTCAACACAAAAATCTGAATGCTCCTCGGTAGCATGATAGTCCTCTTCACTGTTGGTTTCATCAGTAACAAAACATTCAACATCAGTTTCACTGAAAAAACTTTCAGTATATTCATCATCTATTTCTTCATCCCGGATTACTACAGAAACATTATGAGGGCTATGGGATATATTATCTTTACAATTGTTTAATCTGCTGCTCTCCAACACCTCTTCCTCTTCAAGTGTAGAGTCTGTTTCCTTAAGAGGCAAAACAACTTTATGGTCTACAGTCTGGTCTTCTACACACGAGTTACATTCTGAATCTTCTTCAGTTATTGTTTCTAGGAACTGTCTTCCATGTACCATGTCAGTGCTTTCAATCTCATTGTCACTGTAATAGAAAGTATCATCATCTGAGCTTGTATCACTTTGTGTAGGTGTCCTGTCCTCTACGCTGTCTTCTCCTCCAATGGTTTTCCATGTTTTAAGTGCCTGAGACCCATTACTAACATCAAATTCACTGTCATCATCTCCCACAGATATTTCAGAATCACTGCTGCTTCCCAGATATCTATGTGTTTTTATTTCAGAATCATTAGAGTAATCGCTACATTCCTCTTCCTCACGCAGAAGATCAGAGGAAATATCACAACCTGCATAAGGCAGAGGGATATTGTCATTAAAACAGCTACTTTGAAATTGCTGCTCTTCTTTTTCACTCTTATTACAGTCATCAACCAGCGTAAACAACTGATCTACTGTATCAGAAGAACCTAATTGTTCTTGCATAGAAGGGTCATTATTCTCTAGTTCATCCCTAAAATGACTAATTTTGGACAAAACTAGTTTTTCGCTGGTGCTGTCTTTATGGTCCTCTTCAAATGCCTCTTTGCCACAGTTATACTCAGCAGAATGATTATTTTGGTTGCTGGGTTGAACATCAGTTATGTTTTCTTGGGTATCTTTTGCAGTACACATTATTATATCTTCATTTACTCCACTTACATTAGGAAGGCATTGTGAATCAAGCTCCTTAAATGTATCATCTGGCTCAGTCTTTATGAACAGTTGGTCTATCATGCCTTCAGCTACTTTATCAACGTTGTCCGAATTCTGAGGTTCAGATTGGTCTGTACCATTTTTCTTGCTCACTAGTTCCTCAAAATTTGATTTTAAATGAGTTGTAACATTAATATCAACGCAAGTGTTGTTCATATTGTCACTGACATCTATCTCTTTTACAGCCAAATCTGTTTTGCAGAGATCAGTGGGGTCTCCATTCTGTTCTATTGATGACCGCACTATATGTTCAGACTCTAGCAACATGCTGGCAGCTTCATCAAGATCACCATCAAACAACAAAAGTCTTTCTCCTGTATTGGCATCAATATAGCTATTTATCATGAGATAGGAAATGAACAACTGTTTTGTATGTTCAGGATTGTGTGTCAGTTGTTCCTCTGATTTATTTTCAGAATTTTCATTCAGCTGACTTGTCTGAGAATCATAACATGACATCCATTTAGGTTTGCATGTAGGTTCAAGAACATCTATATTTGGCATTTTGTCCTGTAATTCCAGGTTGCTGAGAACTGCTGCAGTGTTATTTTCTATGATACCAAGTTGAACAGCCACATCCAATCTCACGATCTCAGATGTTTCTGGTATATATAATCCAGCGATTTTCTGTCTGTTGCTTAAAATCTTTTGTGCTAGTTCATTTGAAACCATTCCTTGTTGCAAAGATGTGGATATAGGAAATATCTCACTTGTATCAGGCCAAATCAATCCAATAAATCCTCTTTGTGCTTCTAGAACCATCAGTGCACTACTGTGTGAGATTAAGTCGCACTGCACAGCTTCATCCACAGTTAAATATTTTTTTGTTGATGGGCAAACTATTCCCCCATTTTGAATCTGTTGAGTTAATATTCCACATATTGTTGCCTGGTCAATTATACCCTGCTCTCGAGATTCCTCCAGTGTCAATCTTTTGCCAGAATCAGGGTCAATAATACCTCCTGAAAGAAGCTGAGCTCCCAACAATCTATACATGACTTCCCGTTCTATGATTCCTTCATGAGCTGCTCTTAGAACATTGACTTTCCTTCCAGATTTTAATGTGACTTTACTTTTTTCTTCTGCATTTACTGGAAGAAATCTCATTCCTGTTGTCTTATCTATGACAGTTCTCTGGAAGAGTTCTGCTAGAGTAACCTTCTCTGCAGTAATAGGATCAATTAGATCCTTACCTGTCTTCTGTCTTTCCAGAAGTTTTGTAAACATCAATGGGGAGATCATATTTCGTTGGAAAAGTTTGTTTACATTGAGTTGCTCTCCAGTCGTAGGAACTTGTAGGCACCCACAAGAAAGTAATGTGCTGATTACCTTAATTGCTACTGTCTCTGATATTAACCCCTGTTCAATGGCAGATATTACTGGAAACTCATTTGATGAGAGACTTGAAATAATAACTTTAGCATCTACTATGTCCTGTAATCGTGTTTGAATTTGTGCATCAATGAGTCTGTGAGCCTTGGCTTCTTCAACATCAAAGGATGTCTTTGTGTATGGACAAACCAATCTAGAAACAATTAGCTGCATTTCAAACAGCTGAATTCCGGTTTCATAGTCAATAAGGCCTTCCAGAACAGAATGATAGATTGAATGAACTGTCCCATTTGTTTCATCTATGGTTCCTGATATAATCTTATCAACCTACAACAGGAAATAAAAATTAATTAATAAAAGAAATATTGGTCATAGTGCATTCCAAATATTTACCCTTTAATTGTGCTTCAAAAGCAAGATACTTACCAAAGTTGCAACAAACGACTGTATTAGCAGCTCAAAAGTGCAAGTGATTTATGTCAGTAGTCTTGACAGCAAGTGTGACACAAGCTTTAAACTCAGCATGCATCTGTGAACTAGAAATTAGCTTTAGAAGACACTGTGGGGGTTAGTGAAAACAGTTGATGACAACAGGTAGATTTCATATCACCTGCAAAGTAAATCACCATGCAATTTGATGGGTTAGAGAAGAAGTTGCACATCGAACCATGCTCATCATGTTTACAGCATACTGTATAAACCACACCTGATGTATCAAACGTTGTTAATAGCGAAATCAGGATGATATCATTGATTACACAACTGCCAATCCTATAGAAAACACACTGGTGATCTTTTACTAGTCTTTTTCACAGTAGATCATAAAGCATGAAATGATGTAATGTTTATGTGCATATTCAACAAGTATTAGCTTGGTTCTGCAGTTTACCTACCAACATACCCCCAAAAAACAAAGGATCCTTATTATTAGAAAGAAAGAAAACAGTACTTTGGTTTATTAATCCAAATCCATGCAGAAAACCACACATATTGCAAAACTGATGCACTACAAAAAAAATAAACACTAGCAATGACTAGCAATGTCACCTTCTGCTCTACCAGTTTCTCTACCAAGTCCTTGGCTTCCCGTTGCTGCCTTTCGTACTCTCTAGATAGCACACTCTGGCACTCCTGCAGTGCTTTGATTTGTGTTTCAATCTCTGATCTTTCTTCTTCTGTCATTCTAGTGAAAAAAGCAAAGCATTTTTCAGAAAATATATCACTGCCTCCTTTTCGCATTTAGAAAACATGCAGAGAGAGGAGGGGAGAGAGACAGGATAGCCATTAATAGCCTAGTTGAATTGTTTCTTTTTGCATAGCCACAAATAAGAAAAGATAGTGGAATAATATTAGTTACAACTAGCTACGACGCAGTAAGCCATCACAATGGAAAGCAGCCTTTCATCAAGCATATGGGAAATATGTCTGATCCAAGAAAATCTTTATTTCGGTATATGGTGGCACTCAGCACATAGGAAGAACCAGATCTCTCAGTGTCAGCTGTCAGGACTGATTGGTAGGTTAAGAAATGTGCAAAAGAAGGATCCCCACTGCAATGGTAGTTTTCTTATTTCCCCAGAATTCAGTTTTATTGGAAAATACTGTTTCAGGAAATATCTGAGTTCCATTTGTTAATATTATAATTATAATAATAATAATAATTATTATAATATTTTAAAGCTAAACCCCAGGCAGATATATAACCACCCCTTATTGCAGCTATTTATTTATTACAAACAACTGAATATATTTTTAAATGCAAACCATGTAGGTTTGTGAAACTGTCTTGATGGTAGCTTCCTGTACTCCCCTATAGGGCAGAACGTAGATCGGGAGGGATAGCACTAGGTGGCACTCAGCTTCTGCTGCAGTGCACATGTGTTGGTAGTGAATATGCTTTTGTGTGGAGAGAGAAATGTTAATCTCTCAACTTCGGTACTGTTTATTTATTGTCCCAAAAGCAGGCTGGAGCATGCTTTTGTGAGGAGATAGAAAAGTAAGCAGAGTGAAATCTCTGTACTTTGGTACTGCTTATTTATTGTCTCAACAGCAAGCTGGGGTGTGACTTTAGCCAGGGAAAGCTATGGCAGCAGAGAAGGTCAAGGACCCAGTCGCCTGTCCGGATCACAACCGGATTTGCAAATGAAGAGAAATACAAAGAAAGGAAAGAACAAAATGAATGTGTCTTATTTTTTCAGTTTCTGATCTCTCTAGAGCAATGGAATTGATGTACTAAAACTGGAGAGTGCAAAATCTGGTGCAGCTGTGCATGGTAGCCAATAAGCTTCTAACTTCAGCTTGTCAATTAAACCTAAATATAAAAAATAAACAAAAAAAAAACCTGGAAGCTAATTGGTTTATGTGCAGAGCTGCACCAGATCTTGCACGCTACAGTTTTAGTAAATCAACCCCAATGTGTACAACGTTTCTGGTCTGAAAAAGAGAACTCACTTTTTCTGTGTTATTGCTTTTAAATCTCCATTCTCTGATGTTCCTCACCATTGTATTTCCAATGGCATATTTGATATTTAATAAAACAATAACAGATAAAAAGTTGTAAAATAGAAAAGTGTTGCTTTAAAGTGTTACCTATAAAGTGAACTCTGCTGTAGCCCCCTGAAACACCCCAACTTCTAGGAAGTTCCACAGTGAAGTGCTTGGTAACTATATAGAAATCTATAACCTTGCCTAATAAATGTCATGTATGGAAGGGTTGGTGTTTTGGCAAGCCGACCACATACCGACTATCAGAAAGCATTTCCATAGGATCTGCAAGGGTGCTTTAAATAAAGAGTACTGCAGTGCTGCAGTCATGTTCTTTGCCTAGGTTTGCACTGATATTGGTGCATGCCATGTTTGTGTGGGCACAGCAGCCCATTCGTTTGCATGGGTCGTTGTACCTGTGGGAAACGCAGGGAAAAGGTCCCCAACCCTTTTTCCCAAATTCACCTGCAGGCTATCTGCCAGGAACCGCATGGTCCTGTGGCACCATGCAATTTCATGCACCCAAAAATATGCTGCGTTTTCAATTGCATTCATTCTTGATGACACTCCAGCGTGTTCTCCACAGAGAAGCGCATTTTGTGTGCAGGTGCAAGAATGCATGCAATTTACACTCATGCCCACACCCGTAATAACATGAACCTAGGTTTTCACCATAAAACACACATATTACTGTATACAGGATATTCTAAAGATTATAACAGTTTTAAAATCTCCCAACCACTAGAGAAAATGCCTTTTTAAGATACCTGTCACTGTGTTTGGCTAAAAGTAATTGCAATGTTTGTATTGCATCTGTCACTTCTTCTTGCTTTGTTAGAATTTCTTTAGAAGAAATCTAGAAAATGAAAAAGAAATAAACTTTTAAAATACAGACAATAATTGTCATGTTACACAAAGTGCCAATAAGCATATAGTATGACAACAATTCCAATGCAACATTAAATTCATGGAAATAAACAATAATGTAGGTATAGAGTAAGCAAAAAGTATAACGATATGACTATAGTGTCCACGATTCATGTTAAAAATGTGCTTGATTCCTACATGCTGCACAGTACAGATATGCACCTATGAAGTATCATGTCAGCCTGCTCTGCGCATCCTGCTGGCTAAACTTTGGGTTATTCACTTATTTCACCAGACATGAGCAGAGATAAATCTCTAGTGCAGGGGAAGGCTGGAATGTGCTTTGGCTTTTTATTGCTGTGTACTGCAGATTTTTCCCTCACTTTCTGTCTAGTAAAATTTTGACCAGAACACAAGGTGAAGGACAATCCCTCTAAATGAGTCCCAGATAGCAGTTAAACCCCTCGGAGGTTCTAGTCCTTTACTATCCTAACCAGGAAAAGTTTGGGCTGTACTTACACTTTAACCCCTAAACCCAGGAACCTCCTGGTCCTTTAAGAGGTTTTTGATGCTGGGAGGTGAGGTGGGGTTTATGATCATGTGACTGTCACAGCGGTCACATGATCATATTGCTCCCAATCTCAAGTAGCGATCGGGAGCTTTCCGTTAGGCACAGCATACTGTGTCGGGAGCACGCACAGTATGCGCTCTCACCACAGTTCTGCTTTTTATTTTGGCATGCATATATGCAGCCTCTCGGCATCAATACCCACCTGTGGACAGGCCACATATATGTGTACTCTCGGTGCCAAGAGGTTACCAGAAAATATAGGGGCTGTGCCAGAAAATGCTATATTTCTTTCCCTCTTTCAGTTCAAAATTTTACATTTTCTTATTATTTTGTAGAGTTAGATAGATTAAAACTCAATCTAATGTCTATCAAGCTATAGTTCTTCACTGAATGTTCATGGCACAAACCCTTTTTGCTATATTATAGTTACTTTGGGATAGAATCATTGGGCATATCAAAGTGGATGATTTTAATTTCTTTTACATTCTTTTGCATTTATAAAACATTTAGCTTATGAGTAATGGAAAAAAACTTTTTTATAACTTTTTTTTGCTTTATTTATCTTGCTGTAAATCTTACTAATCTTAAAATATGATGGCTGCATTTTCAGGCTTTTTTCCATTCTTTTCATTTGGTAATCCTGTCTATTACACACATCCTGTCCTAAGTTTACAATGCTCACTCACTGTACTATATTTATACAGGAGCAGCTTTGTCACCCTAAGGAAGGTCATAGACAAAACAAAATCGCTCGATTACCCCATCAACACAGTGTTGATTTGGGAATTCCCTTCCGCTGAGCTATTGTGTTCTCCCATTGGGGGGCACAGGCAGCTGCCCCTGCTGGGAGAATGCAGTGATTATTTCAAGCTATAGCCATTGGCAATAAACACATGTAAAAATCTGACATGCTGGTTGTACCCAAGTCATAGAACAAACGAACTGGGTATAATCAGCCTGCCCGTAGATGGTTTGAATGTCAGCCAGTTCCTGCTGAACCAATTGAGATTCGAACAATCTATGGCCGGATTCAGTGTTAGGACTACAAACACTTCTCCTTTTCCTCAGCTCCATTACATAGTTTTTATGCCACTTATGACACTTCAACTTAACTTTTTCCTTTTAATTAGACAAATGGATAGATTTTATAGAGGAAGGCATTAATTCTATTTTTTTTTGTTTCTGCATTTTTGAGTTTCCTAACATATAGTACTTGTAAGCCCAGGAAATGTTAAGGTAATGTATAGCAAACTTGTATGAAATGTATGTATGAAATGAAGCCACCTTCCCATGTGATCACTACCCACTCATATAGTGAACAGATGTGGTAGAAGAAGGAGCACCTTGGCCTTGTATGCTGCCCCTGTTCAAGAGCTTCCAGTTTTTCCTGTGCTCTCCTGAGGGAGGTGTACATTAGGTGCCTGAACTCAGCATTATATGGCAGCTTAATACAAAACAAAGCTAATTACCAAAATTAACACATATCAAAATGAATGTATCTTCTTTTATTTATTTTAGATCAGCTTGTGCATTTTTGTGTATAATTTGTACATGAGGGCAATATATGCATGCTCTGCTTTGCTGTGCTACACCATGGTTTACCGCTTATTCTCAAAAGTAGGTCTGTGAGTCAGCCAGCTAATTGAAAACAATACCCTCTCTATAAAAGGTGGACATGTCAACCATTAATGCTCTGAGGCACTAACAAATATCCTAGTGGCTAACCTACAAATTTAGATTTTTAATACAACAGCAAAAATATGAAGACTGCTGTCACCTTGATAAAGATGAAGAATGTGGGTGTTTTGATGCTTTCTGATATGGAACTTTATTTAACCGCCTCCCACCCGCCATATAAGGAAATGAGGGGCGCAAAAAGGTTCTCTCGTTCTGGGAGGATGTCATATGACGTCCTCCCACCTTAACCACGCGTGCACACCCCCCGGGGCACGCAGCGCGGCGATTAGTGGTGCGCTGTGTCCCTGGGACACAGCGGATAACCGATCAACAGAAAGAGCCAATGACGTTAGCCCTGTGATGTGATCAGCTGTGTCCAATCCCAGCTGATTGCATGTAAATAAGGAAATGCCGGTCATCGGCATTTCTCTCCGCACAAGCTGTCACGCTGACAGCTTGTGAGGAGAAGAGAGCCAGTAATCGGCATTACTCAGAGGGGACATGTACACTGATCATCAGGGCACTGATGATCAGTGTAGCCCCATCAGTGTCACCTGTCAGTGTCCATCAATGCCACCTATCAGTGCCATCAGTGCCACATCAATGTCACATATCAGTGCCTACCAGTGCACATCAATGACACATATCAGTGCCCATCTGAGCTGCCTTTCAGTGCCACCTACCAGTGCCAGTCAGTGCCACCTATCAGTGCCAGTCAGTGCCACCTTTAAGTGCTGCCTATCAGTGCGCATCAGTGCTGCCTATCAGTGCACGTCAGTGCTGCCTATCAGTGCCCGTCAGTGCCACCTATCAGTGTTGCCTAACAAACAATGCCAGTCAGTGCCACCTAACAGTGCCAGTCAGTGCTGCCTTTCAGTGCCCATCAGTGATGCCTGTCAATGCCCATCAGTGCCACCTACCAGTGCCTCATCAGTGCCGCCTATCAGTGCCCATCAGTGCAGCCTATCAGTGCCCAACACTGCAGCCTCATTAGCGCACATCAGTAAAGGAGAAAAATCACTTATTTACAAAATTTTATAACAGAAACTAAGAAAAAACTTTTTTTTGGTTCCAAAATGTTCAGTTGTTTTTGGTTTGTTTAGCAAAAAAATAAAAACCCAGAGGTGATTAAATACCACCAAAAGAAAGGTCTATCTGTCTCAAAAAATGATAAACATTTCATATGAGTACAATGTTGCATGACCGCGCAATTATCATTCAAAGTGCGACAGCACTGAAAGCTGAAAATTGGCCTGGGCAGGAAGGGGGTACAAGTGCCCAGTAGGCAAGTGGTTAAACTGTACATCTGGATCTAAATTTTGGCATACTGGTTGTTTTGTATAATTTTTAATATAAAATAAGGCATGGAGTACTTTGCTTGAGGGAAAGGGGAAGGGGCCATCCTTTCTCTTCCCTGCAAAAGTCCAATGAGGTATGTTTGAGGGGCAGTGGGCCATTTCTCTGCCCCAGGAAAGCATTAATAAGATATTTTAGGCTGCAATCACAGTACCTGGCAGATGAAAGGTTTGCAGTTACAATAGACTTCTTTTGCAGCTTTGTGATGTCTTGTAAGCAAATGCTGAGTGCCACAAAGAAAGCTGATGGTGGAATTTTTAAAGATGTGTCACTAAAAACCATGTCCTTTAGGAACTCCCACTTTTCACCATGACACTTTGCATTGTACACTTTACTAAGACCACTGATATCTGTTCCTCCCATTAAAGACCAGTTAGTTGTGTTTGCCCCCTAAACCTAAGGATCTATGTCCTCACCTGAAACAAGGGATCTTTTTCACAGCTATATTTTTTTATTACGAATGCAACTGTCTTACCTTCCTGACCAGACCATTTTTTGCGATACGGCGCTGCGTTACTATAACTGACAATTGCACGGTCATGCAACGCTACACTCAAATAAAATTTATGTCCTTTTTCCCACAAATAGAGCTTTCTTTTAGTGGTATTTTATTGCCTATGCGGTTTTTATTTTTTGCGTTATAAAAAAAAAGACAGACAATTTTGAGAAAAACAATATTTTTGACTTTTTGCTATTAAACATGTCCAGAAAAAAATGTAAAAAATCAAATTTCGTCATAAATTTAGGCTAAAATGTATACGTCTTTGCTAAAAAAAAATCCCAATATGTGTAAATTAATTGGTTTACGTGACAGTTATAGCTTCTACAAACGGTGGTATATATACTGGAATTTTGTATTTATTTATTTTTTTATACTAGTAATGGCGATGATCAGCGACTTATAGCGGGACTACGGGACTGTGGCGGGCATTCTGACAGTAGGGGGAGCTGACTGTCACTGACATCCCCAGTGACACCAATATAGTGATCAGTGCTAATAAAAAGCACTCACTAACTGTACTAATAACACTGAGCAGGAAGGGATTAACATCTGGGGCGATCAAAAGGTTAACTGTGTGCTGTTTCACTATGTGCTGTGTGTGTGCTTTACACTGTAAGAGCCATACAATGCAGTGTGCAGGAGCTGACAGGGGAGAGATCTGTATTATTTCCATACAGGTCTCTCCCACATCTGTGATACATGTAATTGCTGGGTGCCAGCAGGGAATCAACGGCCGCGACCTGGTGATAGACAGCCAAGGCCGCCAATGGCAGCGTGGGTAGGGCACGCACGTGGCTCACGTGCGCCCCCTACCTGGAATGCAAAATCACATATATATGTGCTTTTGTACACCCCTGCCACCCTGTAGCAGTATTTCTGCTATAGGGCAGCGGGAAAGCAGTTAAACAAGCTGTACAAAAGCAGTAAGGGAGGTCACATCTCTGTCACTTTTTAAAGCTGAGTTTTCACTGTAGAAAAGGGAATATCTATAAAGCATTTAATTATTTCACCAAATTATAAATAATCCTATGGTAAGCTACCTGTTCAATTATTGAAATGTGTAGCTTTGACAAAGGACCTCTGGCACATATTAAAGGGTGGAGATTGCATTCATATATTAGGAACATAGACTTTCAAGGTAGGTTTTCCTCTCTTTGCTGATTCCTTTTTTTTAAGACCTGCCTAAAATTAATAAATTTTTTACACTTTCCTAATAATGTCTTTCCTTAGCACCAGCAAATAATATTTTATTTGTAGGAAAAGTCATAACTTGTGACCTAAAAAAGTGGAGGCTTGTGCCACTTGAGGGAATAGAAGACAAAACCACATTTCCTCTTGTGCAGAATATTGTAAACTGTTTACTTGGATGATGGTTACCATTTTCATCCTGGATCAATTTCCTCTGAATGTAGAAGGTGATGCAATTTTCTCTCTTGATAACGTATGTCCTTTTTTCTTCTGCTAGCAATTCTTGTTAAGTAGTTTTTGTCGTGCCTTTTTTTTTTTTACCCTACTCCAGTATCACTCACTGTCAGTACTACTTACAGCAATGATATACAGGGCTGGGTGAATGTATAATATTGCCAGCGAGGTCCAGTTTCCTGCAAGTGTAACTGTTTTGCAAAGGTCCAGTTTCATATTCACATTGCAGGTTTCAGATGGAACAATTTACACTTGTTAGGACTGTATTTACCTCTATACCTAACTAAAAGGAAATAAACAATTCCACATTTGTTTGATTACAACAGCAGCTTGTCAATGGGCAACAAGCTGATGATATATACATCATATATATATATATATATATATATATATATATATATATATATGAACATACTCCTAAAGCAATACCTAAAAATACTTTATTATAGATATTAATCAGCTTCATCCATAAACTGGAATGTCTTGGTCTTTGCGTACACACCTGAGACCGTTTTATCAGGTGTGCTTCCAGTGTTTTGCTTCACACATAATTATTTTCACTAATTTGTGTATATTAATTTGATTCAGACTAAAGTATAGGAAGTAAATGGACTAGACAAAGTAGTTTACTTGTTGCATAATAATATGCAGCATAAGGGACAAAGTAATATGCTGCATAAGGGACAAAGAAGTCAAAGAGTGTCTTCTTAGCTGATCAAAATGATGCATCAAAAAAGGTAACCTTAACTTTTAGGTAGCAAAGCTGAAAACATTATTTTCCACTCCAAATAAATTAATTCACAGACAAAAAAATGACAGAATTTTCTGAAAAGCAAGACAAAGTTAATCCTATGAAAGAAAGCTGGGAAAATATTAAATGTATTCAACAGAAGAGCTACTAAATGACAATTTTGTCAGTACTACACCCACATTAGTAGCTGAGTATTTTAGGTTCATTTTTGTTTGATTTTGAAAGATCCTAAGCTGTAATATACAAGATTTTACCAAATTTTCTTGCAGAATACCTTAGCAATCATATAGTTAAGGACCACAAATCCCACATACTACATACTGATACTCCTTGGGTGCCTCCTTTCATTTGTGTGTATTTTTAAATTGTTTATTTAATTGGTTTTTGCCTGGGTTGAAAACAGTATAATTATGTATTTTTTTATTACATGAAGCAATATGAAATAAAATATTGAAGACTTTTTAACTCTGGATGCTGCACATGATTTTCCAATACCTGTTTCTCAGAAAATTGATTTTTTTCTGCAGTGTCTTGACTTCCTCCTTCTTTACTTAGTGTTTTATTGATTTTGGACACCCAGTTCAGTATATCCCCTGCCTTCTTTACATGCTCTTTCTTTTCCTCTTCCAGTAACTTCTAACAATATGTACATGATGCAAAAAACACAAATATTACAGGTGGGAAAACAAAAATAAAATTATCTGTGTACACAAAAAATACTCATATAGAATGTTTTGATATAATATTCATTTTGATATACATATACATTCTAAAAGAAATATGCTAATATATGAGATTAAAATATAATCACCCTTAACTATCTTGAACATGATATACATACAGAGTAATGGTAAAGGAAAAGTACCAATGGAGTCTATTCAGCCATATCATGTTGGGGCAACCTCATGTGTAAAGTCACAAACAAATTAGGATATCAATATTCACCAAATCACCAAAATATTGCTTGAAGGTAAAATGATAATAAGAAGCTCAAACGAGGTTACAATTTCCAACCTAATGTTTATGTCAAACATTATAGAGGCCTAATGTATATCTTTATATTCATTATACTGTACATAATTAGGTAGGAGCATGTCTTCACTATTCCTTGAATAGATTTGACAGCAATTTAAAAATAATATGGAAAGGTTTCTTTTCATGATGGATGAAAGGACCCCAATGTTAAATATTTTTTAGGAAGGAAGAAAGAAGACATCATGTAATAAAAACACCATCACTTTCAACAATAGCACCTTTCAGACCTGCTGCCTTTGCATTAGCTTGACCAACATAACATATGCTTGACCATTAAAAAACAAGTACTGTAACATTTGCATCTCGGTACAAAGACTATGTAGCCTGTATTCTTAAACACTTGCATTATCCCTCAGTTCACATACAACTGCTTTTCTGTAAAACTTACAAATGCATTCAAATATATTTAATACATTTCCTCATGTGCTGAAGTTTTAACCGACGTGATATGCCTGTCTTCTGTTCCATCCTTTGATGAGGCTTGTTACAAAACGAGAACACATGTATGCTATTTAGTTCAATGTGGTACAGGTATAATGTTGCAATTTCAATACACAACTTGTTAAAAGGATACTACTTCAACATATAGCTAGCATGGTACCTAGCAATAGGTACAGTATGTCAAATTATTACAGTAATACTGCAATTCTAACAATGCTTACATTATTTACAGTGCATTGTGGAGGGAAATTAAATACAAAATATCACATATATAAAGATTCAGCCCACTGATAAAGGCTGCTCTATTCTACACTTATGTGACACGAGTTGGGGAGTGTGTTATGTGATACAAAATGTAGAATGTGAGAAACCAAGTATTTAAACACATGGAACATTGCAATCTTATTATGAAAAACAAACTTAAGTAGAGTTTACTGTATATGCTTCTTGGCAGTGTCATATACTTTTTATTAATACTGCCACTGCTATTCAGTGATCTCCAATCCATTATCTATAACACTGGAAACCTGTATTATATCATATAGTTTAAGCTGAAAAGGGTCACTATAAATTGAGGGACATCACAAGCTTATATTTAACAATGTGACACACAATAACCTAAGAATTATACATACTCTACTACAAGCATGTTGTATTGAAGTTCCAATTCAACTCAAGCAAATATTTAAAAAATTAACATCCTTGGCAACAATATCACAAAACGGCATCTCTCACATTGCTGTTCTACTTCATGGTGGTAGTCCATTATTTTTTCAATTTACTATTTTCTGCCTGTTCAATAGAGCACTTATACAAATGTCCCATAGTATGCAAAGTCATTGGCACTATTGTGAGGAAAAATATAGGCTAGGAATTCCAACATTCACAGGCAGAGGTGCTTTCATCAAGCGAAATCCAGTATGGCAGTCATAGACTGACATTTCCAGAGCATCTTTGTAAGATATCTTCCTCCTTGATTTAGGACAAGTAAGATTTTTTACATATGACTTTTCATCCTTAAGCTTTGTTGCTGTGGCAGCATCCACTATTCCTTTTCTGATGGCGTCTTCTAATGACAAGCGTGAGTGAGATTTAGGATCTATTAATCCTCCTGTTAGGTACTGATACTCGAGGCTTCGATAACCAATTTCTTTGTTTAGGAGGGTCAAGTTCATGGCTTCAAAGGCAGACAGAAGTGCTTTAGTTGAATGCTGAATGACACCAGTGTAAGCTAATTCAAATTGGTGGATTTGTTTGGCACAAACCTCATCAATTAAGCCTTTCTGTAATGCTTCTGAGACACTATGCTTTTTGCCATTAGAAGGATCAAGGATTCCACCAGTGCTGGCCTGAGCTTCAAGGCATCGAAACACCGTTACCCTGTCTACCATGTTTCTTTTCAGTGCTTTAAATGCAGAGACTCTTTCACTGGTTTCTAGGATCCAAAATCCTGCTACAGGACTATTGGGATCTTTAGCTGGCCTTGTTCTGCTTACTAAAATGTCAGCTAACTCAGTGGCAGAAATCTGTCCTTCCTTAATCTTGCTAATTTGTGACCTGTCAATTTTCCCTTGGCTGACAGTTTCCTCCAAACTAAACTGTCTTCCTGTCTTCCGATCAATTAGATGTGTTTGTGATTTACCCTGGGAATCAAAAACTGTAGCAGTTTCCCACTGGCACTCATACTTTGAAAGCTCAAGATAGGACTTTTGGTCAATGAGTCCTTTTTCATATGCCTCAAGTCGTGTCAACTCAAAACGAGATCGAGTATCTACTATGCATATTTTATGGCCCTTTTCTGCAGAAAAGGCGGTAATGTTTCTCTCACCAATTGGTAAAAGGAATGTTTGACTATCTAAATCTAGAACACATAGCTGCAACAATTCGGAATAATACATACTCTGTTTGTTAGTGGGAAAGTGAAAGCCCTTCACATTACTTGCTGGTTCATGCAAAAACTTTAAGGTTGTATGATTCAACAAACCCTTCAAAACTGCCACTTCAGCTGGAATTCGTACACTTCTAATGGGATCAATGACACCTCCAGTGGTAATTTGAGCTTCAAGAATTCTTTTCCCTTTCTGTCTTTCAAGGAGCCTAGCCTCAATGGCCTGGAAAACGGATAGTCTTTTGCCCGAGTGAATGTATCCTACGACTGCTTTTTCAGCTTCAAGGAGCTTCTCTTTAAATTCTTGGTCAGCAAATCCACTGGTGATGGCCTCCTCAACAGAATATTTTTTGCCTGTAGAAGGATCAATGATAAAACCTGTCACTGCTTGCGCTTCCAAAAACTCAAATGCCAAACCTTTATCAATAATTCCTTTCTTTGCAGCTAAACTGAAAGATATTTTTTCTCTACTTGCTTCAAGGTATAAACCTGCTATTGCAGTAGCTTTTGTTAAATATGTGTCGAGTGCTTTCTGAACTTCCTGAATGGTCGTACGACCTGACTCAAGCTGTTCCATGGTTTTGCCATCGAGAATTCTAGCTTCTACCATTTGTTTGGCAGACACATTTTTTCTGAGCCCTTGGAAGATGAACCTATCATCGGTGGAAGAACTGTCACTCAGAGATGTCTCAGAGCCTGCATAGCTTTTATAACTGGAGGACATATAACCCATCTTCGGTAAATCTGATCTCCTAAATCCTTCCAAAATATTACGTTCTTCAAACACCTGATCTTCATTGTTTACCAAGAATTCTTTTTCCTGCTTTACAGTTGTAACTTCAACAGTCAAATCATACTGCTTGCTCTTCACTATCTGCAAATAGCAATATTTAAAATAAAGGAAGGATGATTAGGGATTATGCCTAGGTCTTGCGTCAGTATACACACAGTTATCTATGGCAATAGCAGAAGGAAATGAGCAAAACAGATTACGTACAATTAGTTCACATAAGGTAAGATACCAACATCCAGCTAAGATCCCTAAGCCATGCACTAAGTTACAAAAGCATGCAGTAAGCTTTCACATAAAACTAACTCCAAAACTTGCCTCCATACATAATATGGAAAGTACTTGTCTTAAAAGCAAACAGTACTTTTCACAAAAAAAAAAAAAAGAAAAAGAAGTAAGCAAATAAGTCCTAAAAATTATATTCAGGTAGCATAAACGTAGGCAGGATACAGGTTGAATACCTCCATAGATTGATCATATTTTCCTAGCTCCTTTCCGATTTTCTCCTCTTCAATTCTTAAGGTCTGAATGGCATTCTGTATGCTTTTATCCTTTATAGTCTCTAGCTCTGAAAGCTGTCTGTAGGGATTCATGTTGTCAATAGATATTTGAAGCTCTGTGCTGGTCTGGGTAACATACTCAGTAAATGGCTGTGCCTTTTCTCCACTGTCAAGAGACTGTTTTATCCTAGAGAGCTGTAGTTGAAGTTCCTTCTGCACAGTTTCATCATAACCATCCACATGCTTTTTCTTTTCTTCTATGAGGGTAGAGTTATAAACAGGAGATGTGACTTCAAGATGGCCATCTAGTTTTCGTCTCAACACAGGCGAAGATTTAGCTCTTTGGTTAAGTATGTCAAAATCCTGTTGAGAACTGGAAGAATAGGCAAAGCTGTTTCCCTTCATGTCGTAATCACTTTTCTGAAGGGGGCTTCTAAGGCTGCTATTTTGCTGAATTTCATTCTGCAGGTATCTCAGTTGATTAATATGGTCTTGTCTTTGCAGGTCAATTTTTTGTTTAAGGCCTTCAACTGTTCTCTTCTGACTCTCAAATTCTTCCTCTAATTTTCTGCATTTCTGTGCATGGTCTAGTGCTGCTTTTTTCTCAATATTCATTTGATCCTGGGATCTCTGTAATCTCTCCTTTACTTCAGAAAATTCCACCTTCATCAGTTTAATTTTTTCTTCCAGCATTGCTTTTTCTTGCTTCAATGAAACAACTTCAAGCCTTAAGTTTGAATACTGATTTTCAGTGCTTAAGTTAGACTCCACTGTTTTTTCTAACTTCATCCTGAATTCCTCTACTGTGTTCTTGTACTTTGTGGATTCTTCTTGGTATAAAATAAGCTTTTTCTGAGCTAACTGTTCATCAACAGTTTTCTTGTGGAGCTCATCCTGTGCCTTTTTTAATTTTGCATTTACTTCCTGCAGTTGAGATTGATGCTGCTGAATCTTCTGGTCTGCCATGCGTTTTTCAACTGACAAACTGTTTATTTCTGCTTTTAGGTTTCGTATGTCCTTTTCAGAATTTAGAATTGTCAGGCTCTGTTTGTCAGATTTCTGTTTAATTTCATTTAGAGCATTTTTAGATTTTGACAATTCTTCTTCGAGCCGCTTTACCATATTCTGAGTTTCATATTCTCCCTTGGACTGTTTCTGTAGCTGATCGTGAGTCACTCTTATTTGCTCTTTAGTGCTTTCTAGTTGTGACTTTGTCATGTCAAGATTTTTCTGCAAATTATTCCTTTCCATAGTAGTCTTCTCAGATTCAGATTTAACCTTTCTTAGCATCATCTCAGTCTCATTGTTCAATTTAGTAAGCTCATCTAATTTCAGCTTTAGGGAATTAGCCCACTGATTGCTTTTTGTCAGTTCATCCTGAAGCTTATTGATCTTTTGCTGGTCCTCCTTATGTACTCTGACATTTTGGTTGAACTCCTCTTGATTTTTCTTTAGCTGGTCACGCAAAGTATCAACTTCCCCACTTCTAGATTGTGATCTTTGTTCAATTACGCTTTTTTCTTGGTGTAAAGACGTCATCTGAGAATTTAGAATTTTTACGCTGCTCTCTGACTTTGCATGTGCTCTGGAAAGCTCTTCCATTCTTTTACGTAAGTCATCCACTTCCTGTTTCTTTCTAGTCAAGTCATCTTCTAGGAATGATATTTTTTGCAGGGTGCCTCTTTCAGACATATCCTTTTGCCTCAGTTCATCCTGGGAAGCTTTCAGCTTCTCTCTTACATCATCATAATCAGCTTTCTGCATCTTTAGTTTATGATCTAAGGAAACTTTCTCCTGTTGCAATACCTTTAGCTCCTCCTCAAAATTAATTCTGATTTTCTTCAGGTCATTAGCCTCTTGCATAACTTCATCTGCTTTATCTTGACTCTGGTACAGCTTTCGTTCAACTTCTCTTAATTGCAACACATAGTTTTGCTCTAGTTGATTCTTCTGCTCCAATTCCATTTTAAGCTGCTGTACTATATTATGTGCATCCTCTAACTGATTTCTTAGCTGGCGGCCTTTTTCATCTGTCGCTGCCCTTTGTATCTGCAGTGTACTTAGTTCTGACTTATACTGTTTAATCTCAATTTCTGCTTTTTTGTGAACCAATGTAAGCTCATCAAACTGCTGCTTTAGGGTTTCTGCCTTTTTCATATACTGTTCTACTTGAGCTCCCCTTACGTCTGAATCAATCATATAATGAACTTCTTGCACAGTACGTGCTGGTATAACCATATCTTTAGTGGAAGAAAAGCTGAATAAGGAATCTGAATATTGCCTTTTGGTTTCATATTCAATTTTCTCTCCTGCAATCTTCTTCTGATATGTTAGATTACTTTCGAGATGTTTGATCTGTCTCATAAGTTCATCTTCAGTCTCAGCTTTTCTTTTTAACTCTACCATAAGACTTGTCTTTTTACTTTCCAGATCTTGAAGGTCAGTTTCTTTTCTCTTCAAGTGCTCTTCCAGTTTTCTCCTTGCAGTAGTGCTTTCCTCTATCTGAGTCTTGAATGCTCGAAGTTTATCTTCCACAGCATCTCTTTTAGACTCAGCCTGTCTCGTCACTTGGCGTACATGTTCAAGCTGTTGCTCTGCAGCAGTCTTCATCTTGACTGTAGTCTCCAGCTCTAAACGACATTGCTGTGCCTCATATTCAGATTTTGTTTTCTGCAAGGTTAAATCTTCAAATGCTTTTTGGTGCTTTTTGATCTCCATCTCAGCAGTAGCCTTAACCTTGGGCAGCTCTTGCTCTAGCATAAACTTTTGCTTTTTCACTTCTTCTAGTGTTATCTCAAGTTCCTGTATTCTCTTTAAGAGCCTCTTGTTTTCTTCTGTGCTGGATTTTTGCTGTTCCAATAATTCTGGATATGCTGACATGGAAGAGCGTTCTGAAGACATTAAAATCTAAAAATAAAAAACAAGTTAGAAAAAAAAACACATGTTAAAATGTTACCTCTCAGTGAAAAAAGTTAAGGCTGAAAAAGACAATTGTCCATCAAATTGAACCTCGCCCCATTTTGGTCTAAATGTAAGCAGAACAACCTACTTCACCCAGGGAACTGTGACTAATTATTTCTTTCAAGCAAACAAATTCCTTTCCTAACCAACATGGTAGTTGAATTAGTTCTCTAGATAAAAGAAGTACTATCCTTAATAATTATAATTTTGGATACTGTTATTTGTTTAGAAAATAATAATGCAAATCTTCTAAATATTTTGTCTCTTTTTATGATAGGACAGGGCATTCCACAACCACTCACTTTTACCATACAGAACACCTTTCTTTACAGATGGCAAAATCTCCTCTCTGTTGAACTCAAAACAATATAAGCTGATTCAAAGCCTAAAAGCTCAAATATTGGAATCCCACCAGTATATAGATCAATATGTGCACCAAAAAACAAAATGTGAATTATGGACTCATCAATCATAATAAACGAAAAGAATTTTGAAACAACAAATATCCACAAACTATGAGCTGTCGGCCAGTAATGCATTACAAGTTTAATTGTATAGAACATGTAAATAGTATCTGTTATTAGAAGTTGTTATCTCACAATTCCTGAACCTCCTCTATTGGCTTAAACGTAAGACCCTTATTTTATTTGCTTCCATCTTCAGCTGCTCTATGCTGGATTTTAGATGCTTTTGTTTGCATTTGTTTATTGATTTAGTCTGTGATATATTGTGATATATTTTCTATTCTGTCATAAGAATAACATGTTTCTATTTACAAGTGCTATACAATTAAACGTGTGATGTATTACTGTCGTAAGGCTTGTGGTTTGTGGATTTTTGTAATTTTGAGTCTACAATTTAGGTTTTAGTTTCTTGATGCACATAAAATCTCTCTCTATATGCAACTACAACGTTAACCAGTCACATCTACAATGACTTTTGGCTGACTAATATGTCATTTCTAAGTTCTCTTTTTAACCAAACTAAACAAGACCAGATTTTTTCAACATTTGCTTATCAGATTCTATCAGATCTCCCAAATTTTTGCAATCTACATAGTCTCTTCACACCATCTATGACTCTATGTCCTTCTCCAAAACTATACTCCATATTCATGTGTTACTTAAATGAATCCAAAACTACACTTGCATCATCTGTTGTGAAAGCTCCTAGTTCAATATACCGACATTTGTTTATGTAGATTTCTGGTAATGAGTGGTGCTGCTTAGTTTACTAGTATTCCAGAGTACTGTTTTACCAGTCGTAGTCCATATATATGGGGGACTCCGTAAGAAGAGCTGAATTGCATACCTTATACTTATTACATTATACATTATATTTCATCTGCTATTTAGCTGCTCATGGTACAATTTTGTCAGGACTTTTTTGTAATTAGTCTATAACCCTCTTGCTTTCTATTACTCCCACAAGACCCATGCTAACAAGACTAAAAAACTGATCCCATTATAAATTCTTTTGGAAGATCACTGCAAATTCTGGTACATTTGGCAAAGGTCTTGCTGAAAGCCATTGTTTGTCTTTTTTATCTTTAACCCAATGTAAATAAGTTATTGTGACCTCAACTTCAGTGCCAGGCTATTATCAAAAAGCGTCAAATGTTTTGTCAAAATCCAGATATACCACATTGGCAGTATTTTTGAAACACAGATTTGAACTTACCTTCCTATAACAAAAATATTTAAAAATTTTGATTTGTCAAAAACAGTTAAAAAATAAAAAGCTAGGATTTAAATAATGTATTTTACATTCAAAGAGATAAAAGGAAAGAAAAAAGTTCATATAGTATATGTATCAACTTACCACAATTAGGCTATTAAAAGGAACAGATGCTTTCAACCACCTTTCTGTGTCAAAGATGTATCGAGAGAGCAGAGAGAACTGAAATACCCAACTCCACAAAAGCAAGATTAATATTGCACAATAAACAAAATCTAGAGTGTCCAAGCAGTTAATGGCAGTCAACAGAAAAAAGACCAGCATTGTATTTAGCTTACCAAAACATGCAAGACCTCACAAAGCTGATATGTATAAGGAACAGGTCAGAGAATAAACAAAGAAAATAACTTACTTTAATAAACTTTTATGTTAGGTCATTATTTGAAGCTAATGCAAAGGCAGACTAGTCCTTTCATTTATTGTGTGAATAATTACTGTGTTAACTAGGGTTTAGGTATAACAATTAAGCACAAGATGTATTTAATGAAAAATTCTTATCACTGTAATTTCTTCCAGAATAGCATTTGTTCGCCTGCTGTAGATACACGTGTGTGATTTAAAAACATACCATATCTAAATTCTGGTCAACTTCGAGTTCAGGATAGTGTTCTGAAATTAAGATTATCATGTGTTCTCTTTCGTGCAAGTCTATTCACTACTGTTCAGTCTATGTCATAGAGATCAGAATGCAGAAGAAAAGAATAGTAACCCACCACCATAAAGAGAGCAACAAGCATCACTGACGTAATTTAAGACAGTGCACCAAAAAGAACAAAAAAGAACAGTATTTCTCTCACCATGCTATTGGACTGTTTTATGGAAAATTAATTTGGTTTAATTGCAGTGGTATGTTTGATAGGTGTAATGCGACAAACACTTCCACAACCCTACCACACATAAAAAAGAATATAGTCATACAATATTCTAATGCAAACATTATCCTCCTTGCATGGCCCCATGTGTGCAGCATATCGCCCACAGAAATGAATGCAAGAACTGCCTACTGCAGTAAATCCTTTCACTCACGCCAATGGTCAGCTGCCAGGTATTTGTAGTACATCAGAGGCATCCTGCTAGGTTTCTGATCAATACTCAGACAAGAGGGCAGTGCAACAGGGGGATAATAACTGTACAGGTCCAGTTATAATGAAAATACACCTAATCTTTTTCATTTACAAAGGAAAAAGAATGATATTGTACAAAATTATATACTTAGCATTTTATGTAGCTCTTCTAGAAATAATGATGAGGGTGTTTTATTATGTGATATAAATTCATTTATTTCATTTTGTTTTTTTACCTCTTCTTCTTCCAGCCTCTTCAAGGTTTCACCAGAAAATTTTACAAACTGGTTAATTAAAGTCATCAAAGCATTGTAACGAGTCTTTAGATCCATGTACTAAAATTTAAACAGAACAAGTCACTTTTAATTACAAAGCAAGAAGTATATTATGTGTGATATATGAAGATGTATTATCAGTCAGGGCCTTCACCACTAGCCTGGAGACCAGCCATTAGAAATGAAGGGTGGTAGCGTCAATATGTAGCAACTGAATGAATGACATAATTTCTGCATGCTGCTGCTGTACACTGGATTGGGACTTTTGCTTATCTAACAGTGGTTGTAAAGCTTTTTTTATTCTATTAAAATAACAAACATGTTATACTTACCTGCTGTTTGCAATGGTTTTGCACAGACCAGCCCTGAACCTACTCTTCTCGGGTGCTGCGCCTGCGCTGCTGGCTCCCCCCCCCCACCGAGTTCCCCCATACCAAGCCACCTGCTATGGGGTTACTCATGCGTGCTCACTCCTAAGCCAGCTCTATGTTTCCATAAGACTCCCTCTTCCTCCTCACTGGCTGTGACTGACGGCAGCAGGAGCCAATGACTCTTGCTGCTGTGTTTCAGCCAATGAGGATCGACAAAGCTGAGAGAGCCTCTGCTCTTGGGCACATCGCTGGATCGAGATTGGGCTCAGGTAAGTATTAGGAGGGACTAGGGGGAGCTGTACACTGAAAGGTTTTTACCTTCATGCATAGAATAAAATCCTGAAGCCTTTAGAACCACTTTAAGCCAGCCAAAGACATATCAAAATTCAGTTAGCTCAGCAGGAACCAGACAAATTTTGATCCATCAATGGACAGGGTAGTTGTACTTAAGTCAATCTATCGATCAACTTCAGTACTTTTGGGTCTTTTCGTATGATCACTGCTGCCAGCTATAATGGTGCGCCTGATAACGCCACAACAACGAAACGTGTAAGGCAAATCTTCACTGATCCAGGAGCGAGAGTGTGTCCATAAGTGAGCTGCTGGCTTCTGTTACTTTTCCACACAGTGCAGCTGTGCATCTGTTGATTACCAAAGTGAGGGGAGATGGTGGCTTGGTACTTCTTTGTGCAGTTACTCTGACTCCTTAATGTGAGTGCAGTTTATGATTTTAATCAATAAAATGTGTTTTTTAGGTTACCCTATGAGGCTTTCTTCTTTTTTGAGTTGGGCTTTGGTTTGAATTGGAATGTCCTGTCACCTGCTGTGACTACCTGGTTATAAGGTGAGCATTATACCCATTGGTGGTAATTATTATTATTATTATACAGGATTTATATAGCGCCAACAGTTTGCTCAGTGCTTTACAAAATAAAGGGAGACAATACAGCAACAATTCAGTTCAATACAAGAGGGTTAGTAGGGCCCTGCTCCTTGGACCTTACAATCTAAGAGGAAGGGGCTGATGGTACAAAAGGTAATAACTCTGGGGGATGGACTGGTAGAAGGAATAGAAGTTTCCGTTACTAGCTGAAGGCAGGATAGGCATGCCTGAAGAGATAGGTTTTCAGAGATTGCCTAAAAGTGGGCAGAGTAGGCGATAGTCTGATAGATTGGGGTAGAGAGTTCTAGAGGATGGGGGAGGCTCTGGAGATGTTCTGGAGATGAGCATGGGAGGAGGAGACAAGGGAGCTAGATAGCAGGAGGTCATGGGAGAGGACAGTTTGGTCGATATTTGGAGACAAGATTGGTGATGTAGTTTGGGGCAGAGTTATGAATGGTTTTATATGTGAATGTTAATGGTTTGAATTTTATTCATTGGGCAATGGGAAGCCAGTGGAGGGATTGGCATAGAGCAGTGGTGGGCAACCTTTTTTTTCAACTGAGCCAAATCTCACCAAAACCACGATTGAAATTTATTTTGAGAGCCACATTTTTAAAACTGAAAATACATAGGATGGTACACTGTTTTTAGTTTCAATACGTTTTTATAGTAATTCATCCCCCATATAGTAATTCATCCCCCATAGTAATTCATCCCCCATATAGTAATTAATCCCCCATATAGTAATTAATCCCCCATAGTAATTCATCCCCCATATAGTAATTCATCCCCCATAGTAATTCATCCCCCATATAGTAATTCATGCCCCATAGTAATTCATCCCCCATATAGTAATTCATCCCCCATAGTAATTCATCCCCCATATAGTAATTCATCCCCCATATAGTAATTCATCCCCCATAGTAATTCATCCCCCATATAGTAATTCATCCCCCATAGTAATTCATCCCCCATAGTAATTCATCCCTCATATAGTAATTCATCCCCCATAGTAATTCATCCCCCATAGTAATTCATCCCCCATAGTAATTCATCCCCCATATAGTAATTCATCCCCCATATAGTAATTAATCCCCCATAGTAATTCATCCCCCATAGTAATTCATCCCCCATATAGTAATTCATCCCCCATATAGTAATTCATCCCCCCTATAGTAATTCATCCCCCATAGTAATTCATCCCCCATATAGTAATTCATCCCCCGTAGTAATTCATCCCCCATATAGTAATTCATCCCCCATATAGTAATTCATCCCTCATAGTAATTCATCCCCCATATAGTAATTCATCCCCCATAGTAATTCATCCCCCATATAGTAATTCATCCCCCATAGTAATTCATCCCCCATATAGTAATTCATCCCCCATAGTAATTCATCCCCCCTATAGTAATTCATCCCCCATATAGTAATTCATCCCCCATATTAATTCATCCCTCATATAGTAGTAGTAAGTAAGTAGCAAGTAGTAAGCCAAGTCCCCCCTGTGTCAATTCACTTACCTTTGCTCCGCGCGTTCCTCTCGCCGTGTTCCCGCGCCGTCCCGGTCTTCAGGGCGGACTGTGAAAGGAGCCTAGCTCCTCTCACGTTCGTCACGCTGCCCCGCCTACACACATCCTGACAGCCAATCACTGGCTATCAGGATGTGAGTGGCAGCGAGACTGGCCAATCATTGCATTTGAGCGCGCTGCCCTGGCTGTTTTTTTTTTGGATCACGCTGCAGAGTCCCTGCCGCCTGAGAGGAGGGAGGGGAGCGGGCGCCCGGCACACAAGAGCCGCATTAAAGCGTGTAAAGAGCTGCATGTGGCTCGCGAGCCGCGGCTTGCCGACCACTGGCATAGAGGGATGGCAGATATGCAATGGTTACTCAGGTGGATGAGTCTGGCAGCAGCATTCATGATAGACTGAAGAGGGGATAGCCTGCGATTGGGTAGGCCAATAAGGAGGGAGTTACAATAGTCAAGGCGAGATATAACAAGGGAGTGAATAAGTTGCTTAGTAGTTTCAAAGGTTAAAAACAGGTGTATCTTGGAGATGTTGCGGGGGTGAAGTCTACAATTGGACAGTGATTGGATTAGGGGCTGAAAGGACAGATGAGAGTCTAGGATTACACCTAGTACCCTGGCATGAGGGGAGGGACTTATGGTTGTATTATTGAACTTGATGGAGAAGTCAGGGAAGGGGGAATGGGCTGGAGGGAATACTAAGAGCTCAGTTTTGGAAAGATTGAGTTTGAGGAAGTGGAGTGACATCCATGTCACTTAGTAGGTTAGTAATGCGAGAGGAGACTGAAGGGGTGAGGAGTAGAAAGATAGATTTGTGTGTCATCAGCATACAGATGGTATTTAAAGCCATGGGAGTTTATCAAGTGACCAAGGGAGGAGGTGTAGATGGAGAAGAGAATGGGTCCAAGGACAGAACCTTGAGGGACCCCTACAGAAAGAGGAAGTGGAGAGAAGGAGACAGAGTTATAGGTAACACTGAAGGAGCACTAAGATAGGTAGGAGGAGAACCAGGAGAGAGCAGAGTCTCAGAGACCAAGAGAGTGGAGTTTTTTTGAGGAGGAGGGGATGGTCAACAGTATCAAAAGCTGCAGAGAGGTAAGGTAGTAAGAGTACGGAGTAGTGGCCATTGGTTTTAGCAGTTAGTAAATCATTAGTGAATTTTAGTAGTGCAGTTTCAGTGGAGTATAGTGAGCAAAAGCCAGATTGTAAAGGGTCAAGAAGGTTGTTGTCAGTGAGGTAGGAGCTCAGATGATTGTAGAGAGTTTAGAGGTAAACGAGAGCAGGGAGATGGGTCTTAAGCTGTTCAGGTTGGTGGGGTCCAGGGAGGATTTTTTTAAGTAAATCCAGCACTGTTCATGGATATGTTCGCATAGATCACGGATGAACACAAACTTATATGCACTTGTTTATTGATGTTTATCATTTTTTTATTGATTGGTTGTGCACATTGATTATACTTTTTCACATCAATTGTTCGATATAAGGTCACATGGATCAGGAGTGAATACAAACATGTGAATTTGATTACCTTTACTTATTTATGTTTATTGTTGTTTATTGATTGGTTGTGCATATGTATTGTCTGTATTTTTAGTCATTTTGCACCTTATTATAGCTTTTTGTTTTGTAACATATGAAATTTGACACATTTTTAAGTTAATTTATTCTTTTAGAGCATGTTTCATATACAGAATACAAGAGTGCAGTGGGAGGGATTCCCCTCTCAATGCTGATGGGGGAATCAAGTGATTAACTTTCCTTCAGCCTGTGGTTGAAGGAAAGAAAATTGCATAACGCATGGACAGCCTTAGAGCTGTAGGAGACAGGAAGTTTTAATATATACAGTCCTCTAGACTGCCATTTGTCAGAAGAGGAGTAACTACAATCAAAGAACAATATATTGCTAAATATCACTAGATTCATACTGTTCAAATTGTTTTGTTTTTTTAGCATCTGCATAAAAAGCTCACCTCCTGTACAACAATATCCGAAGAGCTCTGAAATCTTCTGCGCTTCATTGGAGACTTTTGATGGGAATCCACTAATGCTCTATATGTCATTAGCTGTAGTTCATAATCCTGTTAAATATAGAACAACCAATATTATGATTTTGGAATCAGGTGGAAACAGCACTAATAAGATTGCAGAAAAACAATCATATACCTTAATAGCCAAAGAATACTGCTCTGAATACTTCTGACTTTCATCCACCTTGCCTTGTTTCATCTCAATGTCTGAAATCAGCATCTGCATTATGTATGACATTAAATTAGAAAAATACTTATAAGTGTTTTTTTATGTATGAAAAGGCAAATGACACATTTCTCATAATCAGCAATCAAATTTAGAAACCAAATAAACATTTTGCCAAAACAGTAAGACAGTGGCATATCATCCATGTGGACCCTGGGGGGTGAGTCACTGTGCTGTAGCATTCAATGTACATATGGAAGAGTATTCTAACATGCCCTCCTCCGCTCATGTGCCCCCACCTTCCCATAATGGGAACCCCCTCATTGACCCTTTGCACCCTCTCCCTGCAGTGCTGCTGACCGGCTTCCATCCTCCCCCTCCCACCAGCTTCAGCTTCTGCAAGGGAGCTGCACAGAGAATCAAGCTCTCCACATACAGTTCGTCCCATTCATGGCACTCTGAACTCCCCTCACCGCAGCACCGATTCGCTACCTCCCCTCCAGTGCTAATGGCCAGGTTTCCCTTCTCCCCTTCCTGTCAGCTGCAGCAGAAGATCAATGTAGTGTTCAGGATGGACAGCGGGGAAGGGGCTGGTAAACATGTCATGTTTACCAGCCCCTTCCTGAGTGAACACAGTGAGCAATCGGTGTTCATTCATCACTGACACTGAAGCATAGTAAACTTTGGGTGAATAGGAGCCTCTGTACAGAGACTTCTATTCATTCATTTGCTGTGGAGCTGAGGCTACAGAGAATAAAAGAAAAGTAAAAAAAAAACTAGTAAGGCCTCATTGACCACAGCGTACACCCATGCAAGGTCATGTTTATCCACTGAGGATGTGCAAGTTTTATGTGCATCCCCATGGAGGTAATCCCATTCATGTCAATTGGGATGCAGCGACTTTATGGACACAGCCATTTCTCCCTATTTGGCATACATGTGGGTGCCCATACTTATGCCCAAAGCGTTCATTTTTTCAAGAGTTTCTGCAACAGGTAGAAATAATCCAGTGGCTGTATAAAAAAAAAGATACCAAGGTCATAACTGCAGCTGCAGCCATGACTCTGGTAGAACCAGTGAAACACGTGGATGTACGTGTATGTCAATTTGCGGGAAGTGGTTAACACGGAAGTTACAGTGTATAAACAATGGCATATTTGGAATCAGTGGCACTACCAACATTAATCAATTCTATAAATGAGATCTGTTTAGAGATAATGTTACACTGTGATCATAAGTTAATGGTCTCCTAGAACATTATTTAGTACACATAATGGTTGCTGACATCATAACTCACCTTCTGCTGGTCAAGCTGTTTAGAAAGTGCCTTGCTGTCAGGCATGCTGCCTTGCAGCTTGCTTTGTGCTTCCTCTATTTGCCTAATCCAGGAGTCAAGAGTCAAGTATGAGTCTTTATAGTACTTCAGTGATTTGCTAATTCCTTCCAAGTCTCGCAACCTGTCAAACAACAAAGTGCATCATGCCTTTTTATTTTATGATAAAAGATGCCTTGTGAAAACAGCAATACTGTTAATCTTTTTTTTTTATTAAAAGAAAAGCACAAGCATATTTACATGTGATGGAATTGATTTGCAAGTAGGCTGTTCACTTTGCAAGGGAAGGGAAGTTGTACTTTGAAAGGGAATTTCCCCCAGAGCTTAGTGAATCCGATTAAATTGCAGTTTGTAAATAATACACAGTTAAATGAATGGAAAATTAAATAAAACAGTATTTTTGCTCTCATGTAATTGGATGATAAAAGTCAGCAAAGCTTCACCTCATTCACTAACTTCCCTTGCAAAGTGAACAGTTTGCCATTTGCCTTTAATACAGCAACACCGATGTATAAATAAATGTTACATATGTATGCATATTCTGCATTCTATCCACACAGCACAGCAGTATCTGACAAAGGCAGCCACTGCTAGCACTGATAAAGGTACACAAAGATAATACCAGATCCATATGATATCACCCAGAGAACACTGGGCAACTTATCTTGAAGGAAACAACACTTCTTGGTTTACTTTTTATGGAATCTCCCATAGTCTTACCCATAATAAAATGGCTCAGGGATGTCTTCTTGCTTCCCTCCACATTCCCCAGCACAAACTGGATATGTGGTCAGACGACCACCTATCCATCGACTTAGTCATGTCAGCATAAACCTCTTATTGAACTTAACAGTATTGCTGCATAGGTAGCTGTTCTTCCACTGTGACCTGCTGCCTACTCGTGCATTTGAAAATAAATAAATAAATAATGAATATAACTAAAAAATACAGTCCAACAGTTTAACCACTTAACATGTTACTAAATCCATGACCGTGCATACAGTATATCCGGTCTTCCACAGTACACAGAACATGGAAATGCAATTATTTTAGTAAATATAAACTAAATGCCTTTTCTCAATAGCTGTCTTGTGACTTCTATCAGTGTCCAGCTGATCAATACTTAATCTTGTAGGAGGAGTTTTAATTCTTTTCTGACTGTCCTATGAGACTGTATGATGCTTGACTCTCTTTCCAGGCAGCACTGATTGGCCCTGTGCAGATCACATGCACCCTCCCCCCAAAAAAACCTCTCTAGCAATACACACCAAACTGAGCATGTGCAGACTTGCCACTGCTACTCTTTACTATGGCAGATGGATTGGGGACAGTATAAAAAGGGGAGGATCAAACAGCCTTTTTACACAACACAGAAGATTAACCCCTTAGATTCCACAGTAAGTATAACAAGCATGCTTTACTGCATATACAGACTGATTTTACTGTTGTGAGTTTAGTAACACTAATAAAATAATTGTATCAGTGTTGTGGGTTCCTTTTGGTGATGGATAACTAATCCTAACATTGAAAGACTGTTTAGATCACTGACACACATACAAACTATTTTCTGCTCAATTGGAATGTCTCAAATTTAAGAATCTACTCCTGGCACTGGAAGCAATACATGTTTGTCACTTTGAACAATTATATAATGTATATAATATACCTAAACTAAGGAGGACAGACTACAAACCTGTTTTCAATTTGGGAATGTACATTCTGCCACCTCTCTGCAATTTGGTCTGCCTTTTCTTTATGCCAGTCAAAGTCGAGATCCCGTTCTTTGTGAACTTTGAACATTTGATCGCTAATGGCTTTGGCTTTCTGTAGTTCATCTTCTAATGCGTGAAACACCTCTCTTTTCTCATCAACCTCTGACCTCCATTGCTTTAATAAAGATAATAAAAAAGTAAAATTCTGTTAAAGCATAGTCTTTACTAGAAGAACCAGTTTTAGCATGATGTGACAAAACAACGAACTGCACTGGGATAAATTAATGAAGTGACAGTGTCTGTTACTATAAATATATAGTGGATTTATTTAAAATATTATGAACAAGTCTTTATATTAATGCCTTTAGAGTATGGATTTTACATGACTTTGGAGGGCAAACTTCCTGGTAGGAGTGGGTGTGGATTGCCAGAATTGATTTGGTAAGTAGTCCTTTGGACCAGTTAAGTGAGACATTGGAGCTGATTTACTAAAGGCAAGTAGGTTGTTTGCTGTGCAAGAGTAGTTTTACTTGCAGATGATTGGATGAAGAAAAGTCAACAGACTTTCACCTCAATCACTAAGCTGGGGGAAAATTCCCTACAGCCTATTTTCCTTTAGTAAATCAACCCCATTCAGGTTATCTGGTAAAGTGAGCTGCTGCTTCATTGTGAACCCTGGCAACTCAGTAGAATTGATTCACTCATCTTGTGTAACAAAGAAGATCATATATTTATGATGCAAAAAACAGATTCAGATAGACAACCTTCACACCTATACGAAACAAAGTGCAAATGACTAATACCTGTCCAACAACAATCAACATTTAGTTATGTCGCTATAGGGAAAAGAAACATAGGCCGCTTCAGCTTTGTCCTATGCACTGCAAATAAATACGCACAATATGGTGCTTTGTGATAATTCACGGAACAGACTGGTATACACATGTCTTATTGCACAAATGATTTGTCTACCTTTGAGTATATTACTGCTTACCTTTAGGGTGGCAATCAGTCTATCAATTGAACTTTTATCAGCTGTAATGACATCCTCTTCGCACAGTTTGGTCTCATATGTCTTCACTAGAGTCTCAGCTCCTTGTGTGTTCTTTAGCACCAGATTTATTGTCTTTAACCTAGGTTAAAGCAAAAACAAACATTAATATAGCTCTTTCTTTATATCATTTCTCATTGCTTTCTTTGGTTTCATTCTGTGCTTTCTAGCTGGCTCTATCAGTAAAAATGTTTTATAATTTCTCTGGACAACACAATATGGCAAATCATACAACTATAAATGAATCATGTTATTGACAACAGTTATCTCTATCCTGTGATTTCTATTACTTCCTACTTAGCTAGCTCATAGCGCTGAAAACGCGCATATACATTCCAAGATCTCTGACTAATTCCAGGTGCAATTAAGGGACTCTCACAATGTCTAGTGAATGACCTCCGCAGAAACCACTGGCACATAAATCTAACAGGACAAATCAGCTGGTAGACTACTTTTGTTCAGAAAAAAAGCCCTGAGGATATGTTCAGATCACTAATAAATGTCAACCTGATGTCTTTAATTTTCCATCATAAATAAATGGCCCTACCCAGCAAACTTGATGGTGCTCACTGTTCTCTATGGCAGGAATGGTCAAGTACAGAAAATTACAGCAACCAGCAAGGACCTTTCCAAAACACAACAATTTGAAAGCCAGCTACCTAAACCAGAACTAAACAGCATGGTGTTGCATAAACCTAAACCAGGTCACATACTTTTCTAGGTAGATGGAAGACATGGAAAACAGCATGTTCATATACTGGATAACTGCATTCAGTTCTGCTTGTAAAGCTTCGATCGATGGAGAAGCAGCAGCTTGGCTAAAGAATTCCTCACATTTATCTGAAATTGCTGATAAATCTACTCTCAGATGATCCAACTCCTTCTTCACTTTCTGTAGAGACAAAAAATAAATTATTTTAATACACTCCTCTGCATAACTTCCATTAAATGTAACACATAATCCTGTGAATAGTGATAACAAAAATACAGTTTACAGCCACATTACAGAGCCTTTTAATAACATAATTCCTAGATACATCTACTGTCTGTAATGCTGATAATTGTGCGGTGGAAATAGTCACTAGAACAATCCAGGTTCAAATGTCCTTTGTATGACTCGAAATTTATATCATCGTTCATCGCAGATAGGGTACATTATAACTTACGAATTATGGTGCATAGAATTTTGCTACATGCACATTTCAATCATCTCCACAGAAAAGTTGTATTAAAAGGCCTACACACACTTTCCAACTATCTTTGCTATTAGGTTATTTATAATAACTGGCAGTATATATGACATTGTATAGTAGGCTGTACAATGAATGTGTTCAACTAACAGACCTTTACACACTTCTCACAACTTGTATTTGTATTGTAAAATATTTTACATGCTGCTTCAAGCGAGATCAGGCTCCACACTCAACAATCACATCTCAGGTGCTGGCTTGTCTTGTCTCCACCAAAGCAATCATTTGTACCAGCAACAGGAATGCTGCACATCGACATGCAAAATAATATTCTTCCTTTCATAAAATAGTCAGCAGGAACAAGTTCTGCTCTGACATATTTTGGACTAGGCAATGCAATTTTCACAAGTAATGATTTTTTTAGTAAAATTCTGTGCCTAGTGTGCAGCATTCTTGTTTCTGGTATCAGTTATATTTGTAATGTAAGGGCAGCACAGTGGCTAAGTGATTAGCACTTCTGCCTAGCTGCACTAATCGGTTAACATCCCAACTATGTCACTTCCTGCATGAGTGTTTATGTTCTCCCTGTGCCTGCAAGGGTTTCTTCCCATACTCCAAAGACATGCTGGTAGGTTAATTGGCTCCTGTTTAAATTGGCCCTAGTATGTGTATATATGAATGTGAGTTAAGGACCTTAGATTGCAAGCTTCTTGAGGAGAGGGACTGATGTGAATGTGTAATAAATGTAAATTGACTGTGTTATATAAGTACCTGTAATAAAATTTTAAAATATTGTACAAATGTACAGTCTGAGAGTTAGTCAATGCTTATAAAGTAATACAACCAATATGCAGTATAACTGTGAAATGGTAATATAAACTAAACCTCATCTCAACTGTCATGGATCCTACATGATTATTATCAATTTATTTGGTCATGAATACTTAGTGGACTACAACTTGTTCTGGACATGTCAATGGTGTGCTTAGTACTGACTTTGGGTAATCCTAATTCTCACACAGATTCCCAATTTATTGTTCACAGATTATTGGACGACAGCTGAAATATTTCAAGGATTTTCCTCAGAATATGGCAGTGCTGCCATATTATATCTCTTCAACACATACTTTAATGAGCCCAGCCACACCTCCTGTTCAGAAATCCTCAGTGCACTTTCATGAAGATCATCCCTGTCCAATGGAGTTCTGATTTGTCGAATGAGACGCTCCTCAATGCTCTCCAGTCTAAGTCGAAAGTTTCGAATCTCAGAAGTGTAAAGATTGTAAACAGATTCTTCTTGCTCCTCTGTTAATTGAAAGATGGTACAGTTATATACAATGTTAACTCTGGCACTCAGCACTAAACTAATTTATTCTAATATTATCAATAAAAAATGCTTGCATACTGTAGCTACAGCTAAATACTGGAATCTAGTCTCTAGTTGTTTCTAAAAGCAGTAGTAATACCATTTAGCAGGGACCAAGGCATACAGAGTTACTATCCATTTATGATGTGCCCTTAAACAAAGCCTTATTTTGGCTTAAACAAAATATCTGCAAGTAAATAGGCTGGATAGCATTTTTGAATAAACGTACTCACTAATTTTACTGGAATTTCTAAGGTTATATAGTGCAAGCACAAACAAACATCTACATTTCTACAGCACATACTGTGTGTACTGTGCAAAATAACTCTTTGAAGTAGATTTCCTAAAGTAAAAAAAAATGCTGTTCGCTTTGCAAGTGGATTTTACCTTAGCTTTGTGACTGTGGTGAAACTTTTCTTTTTAAACTGAACAGCCTATTTAGCAACTCAAGCCCTATATAGTTAAAATCACTCTAATACCTAATATTTGCAGCTTCAAAAACAAGGGCTTTACCCAAATGATTTTGACTGGAGCAGGATATTGTCCAGAAGATCTCTATACATGAACCCACTGATTATCCCTTTCTTACACTGCTCACAGTGCTGAGAACATCTGAGTGTCATTGGTTCTCGCTATGTATGTAGCTGACACACAAATCCAGATCTAATAAGGTTATAATCTCGTCTGGCAGACGGTCAACACTTGCATATGTGCATTAAATATACACTCCTGTCCGACTGAACTATGTGCATGCAAATCAAAGCACACATCTACATATTCATAAATACTTCCATGTAAATATTTTTAAAGTTTTTATTACGTTTGTCATAGCAAATATTTTTCCTAATTACTGTAAAGTATATAAGCTTACAAAAGTGTGTCTATGATTAAAATAATTTTTAAAAACTCATCTCATTTGAATAACAGCCAAAGAATTAAAAATTAGACATTTATAGAGAAATATTTTACTCTAAGGCTAATATAAGTATGGATTTACTGTGCATGCCAACTTTTGTGTTGTTTCAAAATAAAAAGAAACACAACTAGTATACCAAAATATTATATTTAAATGTAGCTAAAAGCTGGGGAGTTAAATCATTCACCAGTTTCTTGTATCTCTCAGGAATATGAAATAATTAATTTCAGGTCCCTTAAGTTTTATATATAGTTCTTCTTCAATAAAGTCTTTTTCTATTTTAATATTCACTCTAATTTTTAAAAAACTTACCAGAGAAGTAAGGGAGGACTGAAACAAAAAGACAAATGTGCTAAGTCTTGAGAGAAACACTATTTATTTTACAAGCTATTCTCAGTACTAATTAGAAAATACAATGAACAGATATATAAGGCAGGCTGAAGTTGGAACATACTACATACAAAAGCTAGGTTACCCTGTCACCAACTGTATATGATGATCTGGAATGCTGGGACCTGTTATTCCTTTTCATTGGGACATGCCCAATACTTAAAAAATCTTTTGTGTAATTCAGTGAGACGTCTCAAAATGTAGTTGTAGAAATAAACAAGATTTTGTTTATAGCGTATGTCACTGCTACATTAGAGCAATGGTCAGTTTGATGGCTGCTATTTATGTATCTGTGTTCACCTCTTTCTGCAGATTTCAGCAGCTCCTCATAGTACAATTTGCAGACATTCACTTCTCTTTCTAGCTGGGATATGTCAGAGACAGAGAACATCTTCGAATCCTGGCTGTCTTCCAGAAATTCTTCAAAACGGGTTTTCAGATTGCCCTGTACTTGCTGATGCTCTCCAGGCAGCAAGGTTTTGATCTGTAATTTGAAGTAGCACTATATAAATCCATCTAAACCAGACAATGCAATAAAGCTGTTAAATGGACCATAGAAACATATAATCATACAACGTATCAAGTTAAAGTGATTCTATGCATTAAGTTAAAAAAACCTGTGTCACAGAACCCCCCCCCCCCCTTGCCCGTTATACCTGAGCTCATTCTCGATCCAGTACCATGTATGACTTCCTCCACTCCTCCTCACAGGGCTAATTGATAGTAGAGGAAGACACTGACTCCCACTACTGTTAACAATATTCTGTGATGAGTGAGTGAGGGGCAGGGCCGAGCCAATAGACGCAGACAGGGCAGCTTGGGAGTGAGCCTGCACGAGTGCTCCCATAGAAGGCAGCTTTATATGGGGGCACTCACCAATAAG
Source organism: Staurois parvus (assembly GCF_062004578.1). Classification (NCBI taxonomy): domain Eukaryota; kingdom Metazoa; phylum Chordata; class Amphibia; order Anura; family Ranidae; genus Staurois; species Staurois parvus. Next base: position 1,261,882 of record NW_028318448.1, on the reverse strand, counting down.
GAAGAGCCAGGAGCGCTGACGGAGGACTCAAAAAGATAAGGATTGGGGCTGCTCTGTGCAAAACCATTGCACAGAGCAGGTAAGTATGACAAGCTTGTTTTTTATTTTAAAAAAATTAAGTTTCAATATCACTTTTAACTTTTTTAACCCCTTCCTGCTGACCAACTTCATCCGTGGAGCCGCATGAATGCAGACCTGTGTTTGTGCAGGGAGCAGGTTGCACAATACACTCCCAGCAGAGAGACTGGGCTCTTGCTGAGAGCCTTGGGTTCCGTACTAATAATCAGGAACTGGGAGGCCTGCTTTCCAATCACCTGATAGCCTTTGATTGACTATCAGAGTGATCAGTCACTTTTCAGCCCACCCCTATATTTTTTTTCTTGAATGGAGCAAAGATACATTGTATCTTTTTTCCCTTGCTAGAGGAGAAAGTGTAAAGAAAGAAGTGTGTGTTAAAAAAAGAGAAATAGTAAAGAAAAAATATCTAGACCAGGGTTTGATCTGGGTCAGGGCCAGGGTTCAGGTCAAAGATCATTGTCAGCATCAGGGTCAGTGTATTTTAGATGGGACTTAACAAAAACATTTTTTTTAAATTAGTCAGTTAGTGTCAGTGCCTTTGTGTGTTTTTGGTAAAATAAAAAAGTAAAATTTGCACTATTGTTTCTGGGTCCTATTGTGGGTACACACAACAAACAATATACACATATATGGTATCTCTGTGATTGTCAGGAGCAGGAGAATGTATTTTGGATTGTTCTTTGGTGGTGGTTATGGTGATAGTAAGCTAAATTAAAAAAAAAATTTTTAATGATTTTTTTTATGCCAGTTTTCCTTAATAAAGAAATCAGGAGATACCCATTACCATTTACCACCAAATGAAAGCCCAATTTGCCTTGAACAAATAAGGTATAATTCACCTGAATACAGTTGATAGTGAGGATATGTACAGTTGTTTTTACACATGGCAACATTCAAGCATTAGGGTTTGTTATACTTTCGGTCATGAAAGGGCTAATTTAATACATATATACAGTGCATGCCCACACCAATTTGTCCACAAGACCAAACATATTATAAAGCCTACTAAAAGATAGGAGAGTCTTCACTCAAACATTTGTGTGAACATTCACTTCAATTATCCAATCATGTGAAAAGTGTCTGCAAATGATTGTTTATTCCAAGTAAACACGAATTTACGTTTCACATGATGTGATAACTAATGTTAATATTCACACAAATTCTGTTATTGAAGATTCTCAACTTCTTTAGTGAATCAGCCTCTCAATGTCAACTTTTGAGTCTGTAAAGATGAAGAGTGGAGCTTACTGAAGAAACCTTGCTGGCCCGGATAGCCTCAATTTCACTCATCAGGTAATGCCAGGATACCATGCTCTTCATGTTTACGTGAGATTCATGCCACAGGGATAGGACACTCTGATACATTTGTTCAATCCTGAGGTAAGAACAATAATAGAACTGATCAGATTTTTCAAGGGTCATATGGTTTAACTACTTAGACTGTAAACTTAGCGTGTAAGCAGTGGATTCAGAAGCTCTTGACAGCCATCTCTGATATTTGTACGTATGTAATAGAAACCCTCACTGCTGAAACAATATTTGTACATGCATGTGTCACTGTATTGCATATAAGTACACATATAAATATATGCTTTCTATTAATTACTAGCCATTGCGTTAGTTTGCAACACAATATATATATATATAAGTTTGACAACAGATTATTCATCTAAAATAATTTGGGGCAGTGACTATGGAAAAATAATAGCACACTGAGTCCCCGCAAATACAGAGGTTTGTATATGTTTAGGAAGTTGCCAAAGTAAGTAGTTTTGAGCTCTTCAAAGTGAGACACTGCCCTGCTGACATATTTTTAAGATTCTTCATTATATTTTTAGGTTGTAGAGTAGCTCCTACCTGTTTGCAGCATCTACAGCATCTTTGTTTGGTGCTGGCACCGTAAAGCACACAGAAGGGACCATTGCCTCATTGCCGGTTGGACTGATCACTTTCCACTTTGCCCGATGTGAATTGCTGCCCAGTACACATTCATCATCTTTGTAAATAGTAATCTAGACATATAAGAGAAGACTTTTCAAATTTTATTTATTAAGTGCTATTGATTTTCATCTCTTTACTGAATTTATACCTGTCTTTTGTTTTTTTTTTTTTTGTTAGCCTTTCACTAACAACACCGCGTGCTGTTCCACCTAGCAGCACCAGGGTCGTCCACCTGCATGGAGTCTGAATGTTCTCCCTGATCTGTGTGGGTTTCCTGCAGGTACTCTGATTTCCTTCCACACTCCAAAAGACATGCTGGTAGGTTAACTGACTCCTGTCTAAATTGTCCCTTTTATGTGTATGTATGAATGTTAGTTAGGAACCTAAGATTATAAGCTCCTTGAGGGCAGGGAAAGATGTGAATGTACAATATATATATATATATGTATATATATATTGCACTGTGTAAATTGATGGTCCTAGATAAGTACCTGTAATAAATAAATAAACAAACAAACCACACTACCACTGGCTACCAGACCACACTATAATGTGAGGACACTGAATCTGAGCCTTCACATTCATGTTTCAACAGTGCCCTCAAACTGGTAAGCACTTCAAAAGTAGGAATGATATACTTCTATGAGAGTTTCCTTAGGCAAATGACACTCCAAACAGCAGTGCAACTCTCTGGAAGCTGTACACACGGAGTTATAAACTACTGAAGTTTTCTAATAGCTCCCTTAAAAAAATGTTGGAGACTTTTAATTTTTTTTATGTAGTTGTGTGTCATTTGATAAAGTGATTCTAAAGGCTTATTTTTTATGCTCAGTGTAGTGGTTTTGCACACAGCAGCCCGGATCCTCCTCTTCTCTGGTCCCCCACCGGCGCTCAGGGCCCCTCCCTTCTGTTGGGTGTCTCTACAGCAAGCAGCTTGCTTTGAGGGCACCCGCTACTCCATGTGTCCATTCACACATGGAGCTGTGGTTCGGCCCCGGCCCCTCTCTCTTCTCATTGCCTCGCTGGCTGTGAAAGACAACAGTGGGAGCAAATGGCACCCGCTTCTGTCTCAGCCAATGAGAAGGGGGAGTCCTGGGATAGCCGACACTCCAGTGTACATCACTGGATCGAGAGGAAGCTTAGGTGAGTATTAGGGGGGCTGGGGGGGATGCTGCACACAGAAGGTTTTTTTACCTTCATGCATAGAATGCATGAAGGTAAAAAACCTTAAGCCTTTACAATCACTTTAAGGTTCCATCAGTATGAAAATAATATAGAATCAAATAAAAATAAAAGTCCTCTTATAGAGCTGTTAAAACTATTAGCATACTGCCTACTCAGTGTAAGAAATAAAACAAATCTGAGCTTCAGATCTAGGTGACATACAATATATTTACAGTGCTTAGTGTGGTAAACATTTCAAGCAATGACATGTCTTGCTGAGTTGTACATTATGAAAAGCAATATTTCAGTAAATAACTGACAGCCATAAAAATACTAAGACTTTGACAAGTCTAAGAATTTGCTTACAAAATAATCATGTAGTGTCATCCAATAAAGATACAAATATAAAGTAGCAACTAAAAAAAAAGCATGATGATCAGTTGACAATAAAATAAAAACAAAAGGCACAGAAAAAATAATAGAACTTAAAGTTTAGACTGATACTTTTAAGATGATTTCACCATCGAGATACACATGATCACTTCTTTTCTTCCCAGATATTAATATGTAATTGTGGGTCTTTTTTCTAGGCCCACAATCATCCTTGGTAAAGAATAAGAACAGCTAAAAGTGAGATTTCAGTTTCTTTCTGTATTTTGGAGAGATCAATCATCTAAAAGTTTTTAACATCAAAGATTTTAAAGATGATTCCCTCTGTCCGCCTCTCAGAGAGTAACACAGCTATTGAATGTCAATAGGAGGTATAGAACTCCTAATTCACTATACAGAGTGGGTCTTCATGACAGTACTATTTATAATAGATGTGGTCAAGCCTTGGCAATCTTTATTCATCGTATTTGGAGATGCCCTTAGTTACTGTGATATTTGAGAGATAGATACTGGAGCTGTTCAATACAAATTAATAATCTTTTTAAACTAGTGTCACATGTACATGTAACCTACAGTATATATATGCATCTTGTGGCATCTAGATGTGTCAGACAATCAAGTTAATTTAGGATTTGGAAATGAAACTATTTATTTCTTGGAAATTAATTGCACAACCTTAATATTGCCACAACCACCAAGAGTGAGTATATGTATAATGGCAGTATATCTGAGTTTGATGTTGGTGTATTTGATTTTTCAGCATAGGGGAACTTTAAATAAATTTCAGTTGGTTTGATCAGAATTACTTCTGATACCTTGTTTGGTACCAAATAACTTGTTTGTCTAATAATGGTTTGGTTGTAAAACATGGAGGATAAAGGGGATATATGTTGGTATTAGGCATTATGTAATTAATGGGTGGAACCATGATGGATGTAACAAGCTCAGGTATATTGGAGTAATATTTGGCACTATGGGTAAGTATGTAATGTTTTGATGCTCGGATCTTTGGTTTTTCTTCTGTTTTGCTTTAAACATAGTTTGTTTTTTATTGAATTATTTTCTTTTGGCAACATTTACACTAGCTGCATGTTAAGGCCCCTTTCACATGGTTGGACCAGTCAGGTTCACCTATTGTTTTTCAAGCGACCTGGTCAGCAGCTCCATGTAAATCTATAGGCACGTTGATATCTGTCTGTTTACATCTGCTTACCTCTGAGCCCATCCAGGTCCAGAAAAAAAAATGGAAAAGGTGCATGTTTCTTTTTTCTTTCTGACTGACGCAAGACCATTTACATTTGGTCACCCATAGATCTAATATGGGTACAGAAAGCTCCAGTTTTTAACTGCAACTAAACCTTGAATGGTCAATGACAGCACAAATTGACATCCATCTCATTCAGTTGCAATTCTGCAGGGATCTGTTCACAGATTTCCTACTGAAAGGACTAGGCAGTGCTCATATGAAAGGGGCCTAAAGTGATCTCTTTTAGCATACCGTCTAATGTCTGCTGTGTGCCGGTGGTGGGGTGATGCCTTTTTCTCTTTCTTTTTTTAATATCATGTAAATGTCAAAATGACATTTAATTATCATTTATTTAACAAAGCAATCTGTGAATGGAGAAAGTGGACCTTCCAATCCTCCATCTCTCCTCCATTCATAGATCATGTTTCATTCATAGTAGCTGTAGTACAGCTTTTATGAATGGAGGAGCTGGGCAGAAAGGGCAGGTATAGTTGGGCACTCTAGATGAGTACCTGTCACAGCTCCACCAGCTTTATTAACTCTCGCACCATCGAAAAAATTATGGTAGTGGGGGGGGGGGGGAGAGGGGGAATCAATGGAGGAGAATTTCGGCTAATAAAGAAGCCAGCAGCAAAAGGAATACATCCTACTGACTGTAATTAATGTCCCCTTTGTTGATTTTTGATTTTTGAGTAACCTAGGCTTTAAGAGGGATTCTGATGGACACTTCTGGATGTAAGAGGGAAGTCTGCTGGGCACACATAGATGCAAGGTGGAACTCTGATGGGCTTGCTTGAATGTAAGGGGGGACTCTGATAGGCAATTATGGATGTAAGGGGACATCATTATAAAATATTTGTACAATTTACAACATCTATGTACTGAAAGTTTGGAGACTCTTGCCATTAATACAGACCATATATACTCAAAGTGACACTAATCATACTGACCTCAATTTGCCTATAGTCACAAATAGATCTAATAGGGATTGAAGATTTTAATGGATTTTCTGGATTTCGAGGTTTCAGCTGCACTACTGACTTTGCTTTCCCCACAAGGCCGGCAATGGTACTCTTGTACTGCAAAAGCTGTTCTTTTTCTTCCTAAATAATTAAAAAGAAAAGGCACTGTTAGTCATGCTGAACAAAAGATTTCCTTCTCACATTCCATTAATTATAAAGAGGCCTTTATAATTATTTAATTGTTTAATTTATTAAATTCTAACAAATGTCCCTTTGCATTGGTAGAGCTTTGGTTTAACACTTAAATGCAGATTTAACATGCTACCTTCTGTTATGGTAAGAGCTGGTAGTCTGCAGGTGCCAATTTGCTTTTGTGTTTCAATGTATAAAAGAAAATTGTATTTAAAATTACCATAGATTCTTGTACCAGGTCTTCTAGCTTGTGTACGCTGGTCGATTTGTCACAGCTGTATTTCCTCAGTATGCCATCTTTTAAGCTCTTCAGATAATTAGTGGATTCTTTGGCATCGTTGAAATACTAACACAATGCAAAAGCAAAATAACATTAGTTTAAACAAAATAACATCAAACTACACCTTATTATGGAATAAGCTCCTCTGTTAAAGGTTTAAATTCATTGGCTTCTCAAGTACATTGCAATAAATCTGCAAAAAAAATCTCTTTTAATATGGGGGTAGAGCAGACTACACAGAGTTGCTAAGTGACTACCAACTTCGGCAGTTCATTTCTGGATTCTTGTATTCCATTTCATTCCAACCAAGCAAATTACTATTGGCTTATTACTTTGTTGGGTGCATTCATCGGCCAATAGTAAGATGCAAGATACAAGAGGGTCCAGTAACAATCATTGCCTATAAATCCTGGCTGATGTTTCCATAACACATTGCACATGGTCCAGGGGTCCACTGTCCATGGTTCATGGGAACAAGGCTGACGGCTGACATACAGGCATTTTGCAGACGCAAACTCTTTGGAATAATTGCCAGTTTAGATTGTTTCTTAGGCCCACAGATTTCCTTTAAGGAAAATTATTTTAAAAAAGGAACAATGAATTACAGCTTGAACATATTTTAAATTAGTTATTTCTAGTACTGAGAAAATGAAATATCATGGGGGGGGGAATATATAGCCTTTACACTTGAATAGTAAGATAAGTAAAATGATGGTATGAAATGTACACTTTTAATTCCTCCAAACACATAATTTCCAGGATTTATTATTTTCAAAACAAAAATGTCAAAGATAATGATCAAACAGGAGTGCAATTTTGTAAACTGTCAAGCTGTCACAAAAAATGTCCATGTGGCAGGGAGGAGTTTCAGCAGAAAAAAACATGGATTAGGTTTGGGAGGTTCTGAGTGTGGTTTACATAGATTTGGGAGTAGCTTGGTCATAATAGGCGGGGCTACTATGATAAGGGAACAATATTAAAAGGTTATTATATTTTGATGATAACACATTGAGAAACTGCATCTCAACATGAGCATGTAAAACATAATCTTTAGGGACTTCTAGAAGAAAGCATAAAGGGTCACAAATCTATTCAAATAACTGGATTATGTAGACCCTTTCCAAGAAAAAAATATGCACACGCTAATTATGCAGCAAATACAACTGCACTGTACTTTACTGATAAAATACCTCAAAGTAAGCAGTGTTTTGACGTATGTGTTGTTCTACACAGCTGCAGAGCTGTAAAATCCAGTTCCATTGAGTCTGCATTGCAGCTTTGTAGGCCTGAAAAAAAATGCACAATAAATTCAGGTTAGGCTGACAACAACAAAGTATACATACTTATATGCCAAATATGAAAAAAGCAAGTACTACTAAAAAGAAAAAAGATGCATAGCAGGAAAACCTCAAAATCCCCACATATTACTCCAAGTGCAGGATTGTAGAAAGGAAGAGTATTTTAAGTAAAGACATGCAAGACAAAAATGGCATATTCAGCAGGAACATGTATGATAATAACTTCAGCTGCACTAGAGCACATTGCACCTGTTCACCAGAGGAACCTGCAGGCCAGCCAATGTAAGATGCATTCTAAATACTAACCTCAATAGTTGATCTTGCAGGATGATTTTGAAGCAGCATTTGCTCTGCTGTGTCCTGTAGTGATTTAATGACTTCTTCTTTATGATCAAGTTCTCTCATCAGATCCTTCACAAACACGGACATCAAAGTTACTTCAAAGTTAGTCTAATTGTACTCTGTCTCATTGTGTGCAGAATAAAGATAATCAGTGCATTTGTTTATTCTAAGGATCTTTTTACTTCATATGAAAGGTTTGGAAATGCATACAACATCTAACAGATATGTTTCATAGAGCCAATAAAAAATTATGATATGCAATATGTAATAACCCATAAGATCCAAGCAGATTTCTGCTTTCAATGGTTTACGTACTTAGGGTTCGTTCACACTTGACTTTATTTCTAACTCTTGCCAAATGCCCCTATAGTGTTTGACAGGCATTAGACAAGCATTTGGGAAGCGTTTTTAATGCTCCTCAAAAGCTCCCCAAACGCCCTATGCTTGGTTTTGAGGCGTTTGCCAAGCGTTAAAAACCACAAACGCCTATAATGAAGTTAAATGGTATTAATGCTCCGCAAACGCCTCACAACTGCCTCGCAACCACGACGCAACTGCCCCACAAATGCCTGCCAGGCGTTTGAGGAACGGCACCATAGACTTGGAAATGGGAGGCTTCAACTCCTCCTGACTCAACATGAGGCATCAGTTTTGCTGCGACAGGACGCTAACGCTTCAATGTGAACAGCACTGTGTGCTGCCATGTGCAGAATTTTCATATGCGTTTGAGAAGCATTAAAAATGCTTCCCAAATGCCTGTCTGATGTCTGCTGACAAAGCTAGTGTGAACGTAGCCTAAAAGATGAATTCTGGCTGTCTGCAATGGAACTCCCACACTACCTATTTTTGTTAGGCGTATTAACAAGACTGAAGGAAACCAAATACACAGTTACATAAACTACACTTAATACTTATTAATACTAATAATCTAATTTTGCCACAATGTATTTAGGCAAGCTAGAAAAGCAATCTGTCACAAAATGAAATCCTTCACTAAGACGTTTGTGATAAAAGCAGTATCCGCTAATTCACAAGTTGCATACAAGCTTGGAGCATTGACATCACTTGAGCTAAATAGCCTTTGTTTCAGTGTGCTGGAGTAAGTATTGAGCCTAGAAAAAAAGGCTGATTCCATTTTAGGCTTCAGAGCCGAAAGACAGATCACCTTCATTGCAGAGTCATAAATTCATCTAAAGTCCTGATGATTATATGTGTCATGGTAAACATTCCTTGCAATTTTGCCTAATGCTTCAGCACCAGCAAAAATTATGGTTCAGTTCCAATTCTTTCAAAAGCATGTCTTCTGACACATGCAGATTTGGGAATAGATCTCTGGAGGACCCCACAGCTAAGAAAATTACTACAGTGGACCTCCACTGATAAAAGTATTGACATGTCAAATGCCTTTTTTGCCCATGCTATTTCTTCCATTTATAGTTATTTTGTTTACATGCTACTGACTGCAGTAAATTGGTGCCAATATTTGAATGCTCATGCTACTCCTACTACAAAGATTAGAATGCCCGTATTACAGAATTACAATTTCTGTTAAACTATTGCTGCATTTTAGGCACAAAGAAGTGCTAAGATCAGCTGTGTGAAAGTAATTTTAGCCAGCATCAAGATAACGGTAACTGTTTCCATATGTGAAAGCCACAATTAGATTGCTCATACTTACAGCATGATAGTCTTTTTTACCAGATATATTTTGGTTTCTATCGCTCCAGTCATAAGCTACTTCCTCCTCCTCTTTTTCATTTAGCCATATAAGCTCCCTTGTAGCTCTTGTGACAAAACTGTGCAAGGAGTCTAGGTACTTATGTCGGTTTCTTGATGAACTCTTACATTGTTTAAGGAAACAAAAAAAAAAAAGAAAAAAAACGTCATGAAAAGTCTGTACTGTATACATGTTCAATGCAGGATTAATAGAATAATGAACCTCTACCCCATAGGCTTTCTACAGAATGGATAGTGAGTTGAAGGCCTGATGTGTGTTTTGGCAATATCAGTTCCATGCAGGGTCAAGTATGTTTAGGTGCAATCAAATAAATATTTCTCACCACCCCACTAAAAGATTTAATATTTACAGTTAATACAGTATTTATGTTGTCACCAATGTAACTTGCAGAAATAATACTTACCAGCAGTTTGGAATAAAGGCCCTCCACTTTGTGCAGAGTATCAGAGTATGAACTTTTCAAAGGACCAGACATTTGAAGCTGAAAATTTGAAAATTGGTAAGAAAATGACACAGAAGTCAAATATGTAAAACCAATATAATATTATAAATAGGAATTTGTAAGGAAATTTCTAATTCTGTGCAATGAAGATGTTAATGTCCAGCCCTATTAATAACATGTGAAGAGTAAGTTATTATATAAGGACATTAGGATATTACATATTATCAGTTATGTCTTGGGGGCATATTTATAAAGCAGTGACTATAACAATCACCAAACATTCAGAGTAGGTGAATCAACTATTGTCATTTAAAACACATTCATCAGGAAGATTTAGCTACAGTGTACGTTTGTTGAATGTCACATTCACTGAAATATACATACATCCCTAAAATTACATGACCTAAAGGAGGCCAATGTAAACGTGATTTAACCTGATATACATAAGAAGAATTTTATTTGGACACGTAATGAGTGATTTGGCTCTCAATCACATAAAATTGACCAGATTATGAATTTTAGGAAGACTACAGTTCACATTCACCAAAACGGTATGTCCAAATGATTACATGTATATATTTTATCAATAAATGTTCTCTATTTTTTGGAAGGGCTATGTATCATCATTTGAAATGTGAACTTGCAAGAGCGAAATTCTCACAGTTATTTCACAATAAAATAAAAATTCTTAAAGTCTTCAGGTAACAGAAGGTAAAACTATGCACTCATTTATAACCAGAGGCGTTACATGTACACTGCTTTATTATATTTCACAAAGTGCTAATGTCAGGACTCAGAATTTTCCTGCAAGCACAGACATAGCGTGATCTGTTCAGAGAGAAAAAGTAGAATCACACATTGTGCACTTTGGCAAATACATTTTATTTCACTGGTAAGATTTTTTTGGTGTCCTGCGTTTAGTTTATTTAATGCCAAAGAATACATACTGCAAGCATAGCAAACACAAAACAACTACCAAAAACTAAACTGATTCTTTAACAAAACTGTTATAACAATAACAACAAATGCAAATATAGCTGGGGACAATATGAGAGTAATAAAAGCCTTAAGAAAATACCTCAGTCATTTTTGCCTCTTTAAGACTGGTCTCAAATTCTTCAATACCCCCATGAAAATTTTTGTGATTTTCTAAATTGAACTCAATACTTGATAATTCTGAACCCCATTCTCCTCGGTCCAGTTGTATCTGCCAAAAAACACCAAGATGGTTGACATTATTTCAGTCACCAATACTTTGAAATAGCTAACACCATGCTAATGAAAGTATATCACTATACACTGCACATGCCAATATGACATTTTTACATAAAATCTTTTCCCCCCTATGTGGTATCACAGTTAGGATCCCCATACCCTGACAGTTAGGGAACTTACCCCCTATCAGAGCTACAATGCCGTCTCTCCTAGTATTCATAATCAAATGCAATTTAAGTCAAAGTATCATATCAACTTACTCCACTAGCAGCAGATATCCAGCAGACTGTCAAAAGTGTGACATGAATATCTGTGGCTCTGATAGGGATGAGTTTACCCAAACTACCTGTGCGTTAGGTATGGGAACCACACTATTTCTGAAAACCATCTTTAAAGAACCTTTGATTGTTGCAGTCATCAATTAAATGAAGTGCTCTAACCAGGATATGGCACTTTAACATAAGTACAATATACTTCTTAAGCATTTTCCATAATTTCTCCAAGAAGTGTTGATGATGGTGTAGGCAACATTTGTTGCTGCTTCCTGAATTTACCCAGTGGATCAGCCAGAAGATCCCATACAACATCTCTCCTGAGATATTGTCCCATGCTTGTAGCCAGATAAGTAGACTGCCTTCCAGACCAACAAATCACACACCCTTCCAAGACTAATTCCAAAGATTTTACCTGCATCTCTTCCACCCAGTTACAAAGGTCTTGAACAAATGTAAGGTTGACTTCTTCCTCAGGCAAATTTTGGTCAGCAAAAGATGATTTTAACAGTGGTTTCTTAATTTGCATGCGTTTGAGTGACTGCAATGCATTTGTGTTCATCCCCGTTGCATAGTTCTGGATTAAACCTTGGTTAAAACCTGGTGCAAACCCTGGCGTCATAGCAGGAGTTAATGGTGAGTTAAAGCCTTGAGAATAACTTGTAGTAAGGCTGGATGGCAGACCAGGCGTGAGAACAGGTGGGAGAGCAGGAGACAGGCTGCCAGAAACACCCTGATTTAGGTTGGCGGCAATACCCTGGGCGAAGTTGGTGGAAATACCAGGTGCCAGGCTAGCGGAAATCCCTGGAGTTAGGCTGGTTGGTGACATGGGTGCCATACTGTGGGATAAACTGGAGTTCATTGCAGGGTTCAAGCTTTGTGAAAATCCTGAGTTGAGGCTTTGTGATATTCCTGATATCATAAGTTGCGTTTGGTCAGATGAAAGCATCCTTCCTTTGCTGTATAAAGATGAGTATTCATTCCTTAACGCCAGTAGTTCATCCCGTAAGGAAGCAACCCTGTGTATAAATGATATTAAATGCTATCAGAAAAGCTAGCACATGCACAACAAAAATATATCAAGCAGTTATTATTTACACAACTATAATAAAGCCTTGTGCCAGACAAAATACACAAGGCGAACATATTTTTATTATGTAGACAGCATTACCTCTGTACCAGCTGATCTGCTTGGTAATACTTTCCATCTACAAGGGTCTGGACATCAACAAGTTGCTGTCGCAAGAGATTCTCACATTCAATTAGGTAGCCCGCAATTTCTGAATCATTTTGAAATTGAATGCCTGATTCCATCCGTTTCATATCCTGTGATTAAAAACACCACAGATGTGTTTTTCATGTATTATTTCATTTCCTTGTCTACATTATTATAGTTTTAGATAACACAACAAAACTTATCACTAATTATGGAATAACTCTAGCAGTTTTGAAAAAATTGTCATACATGTGCAAAACCTTAAAGAAAATGCTGTTACATTATTCAACTAAAAATATGTGTGACTTAGATATTATCATCAACTTATTTAGTTAGGCCACAATATGTAATTATTAAATTGGAAGAATCCAATATAATACAAGTGTTGAGATCTAGCAAGTAATGTATTGTAATTGAGCTGTGTTAGAAAACACTCACAGCTTGAAGAGCACTGCGAGCTAGAATCAGCTTGTCTTCACATCCAAGGCTATCCCTCTGCACTCGAATAGCTATTTGTTGCAGCATGTCTAACCTAAATGCAAAAAAAAAAATAACACAGAAAACATAAGGATAAAAAGTAAGAGGCTACATTAACAAAGAAAGTATTTGAGAAAAGACAAATAGATAGTCATAGAATTAAAAAAAATAACACTAATAATAAATAAATAAAAACACTGCCTCAAATATGTCCAAAGTATGTTAATATTTTACAAGTTTATAACTATACTAAATGACATACCTTGAGTTGCTGGATTGCTCGGTGCCAAAGCTTATATAAGAATTAATCATTTTAGGACCACAGTGAACTGACAGTGAGTTCTCATTGGAGCTGATGCTGGTGCGGTTGCTCCCCGTGAGTACAGAGTCACTACTGTAGTAGCCATAACAGGTGCTGTTCATTTTTATACTACTGACCCTTATTCACCCATTCAAACTGACAGTATGATAAAAGATAAAAATATAAAAAAAGCCTAGAGAATGTACAGCTTCCAGGAACGAAAAAATATCCCTACTGGCTAAGAGTACCACTAGCGTCCTTTCTTAAATAGGCTTCAACATGTAGATTCATAACCCAGCAAATAATATTCACATTGCTCTTCAAAGGATTTTGCCTGCAGCCAAATATACCAGTGCAAGTTTGCCTTTCCTCCCCAGCTTTAATACAGAGCAAGTTTGGGCTTATCAGCTTCATTTGGGCGTCTGTGGGAAATGGATATGCCAAATATTTCAATTATTCTCAATTAGCCAGTTTCAAACCCAGTGTTGATAAACCTCTGGTGTTTACTTCCCTGAAAGCTGACAATAGGAAATCATTAACATACACATGGAGTACACTGTCAGTCTGGACAAGTAATTGTTGCAGCATGTTGTCACAATGATTTAATGTAAAAAGTTACAGCAAATAATAGTTCTAGGTGCTGATCAGTTCCTACAGGACTTTTTGCACAGTGGTGTCCTTTACAAATCTGCATTTAATATATGAACTCTAATCTATGTAGTAACATTGAAAACATGTAGGTGTATTTATTAAAGAAGAAGTCCAGTGATAGGTTACAAATAGTTAAGTGTAATGAGGCGTATGTCACTTTTTGGTTAGCTGCCTCTCCTTCACAACTTACACTTATATTGATGCCTGAGAGTATAGCTATCTTTAAACTTCCGGCACTCCAACAGGAAACCTTTGTGTCCCCAATGGAGCAGCCATCCTGTTGTTTGTCCACCCCTCTTTGCCCGCCCCTCTTCTTGAGTATTTATAAAACACTTTGGGGAAGATTTACTAAAACTGGAGAGTGCAAACTCTGGCGCAGTTCTACATAAAAAGCAATCAGCTTCCGTTTTTTTTTTTTGATGAAGCTTACTTGAACAAGCTGAAATTAGAAGCTGATTGGCTACCATGCACAGCTGTGCCAGCTTTTGCACTATCCAGTTTTAGTAAATCAACCTCTTTGTATTCTGTGAACTATTCACAACATAAAAAGTGTTCAAGGAAGACTCTGGGGTTCTTCTTTAAAGCCCAAATCCAGCTAGACCAAGAAAAAAGGCAACTATGGCTGCTATAATCACCTTCTCTCTGGCACTTTGCCTTGCATGCTTACCTAATCACTGATCCAGTGCTGCTTCTTTTCCAAGTTGAAATACAGTGAGCAACAGAAGTATTTGAGCACCCTGCGGGTGCTTTCTAAATGCTGCCGAGAACAGTGCCATATAATGACATAGCCCCACTCTTGAAAGCATTTTCCAGTATATCCAGGATGATGAGGCAGATTATAGTGTATACAGTGAGGAACAGAAGTATTTGAACACCCTGCGACTTTGCAAGTTCTCCCACTTAGAAATCATGGAGAGGTTTGAAATTCACATTGTAGGTGCATTCCCACTCTGAGAGACAGAATTAAAAAAAAAATTCAGGAAATTACATTGTATGATTTTTAAAGAATTTATTTGTCTTGCACTGCTGAACATAAGTATTTGAACACCTAAGAAAAAGCAAGAATTCTGGCTCTCAAAGACCTGTTACTGTGCCTTTAAAAAGTCCACCTCTACTCCACTCATTAATCTAACTTAGTAGCACCTGTCTGAGCTCTTTAAAGACACCAGTCCACCCCACAGTCAGTCAGACGCTAATTACTACCATGGGCAAGACCAAAGAGCTGTCAAAAGACACCAGAGACAAAATTGTGGACCTCCACAAGGCTGGAAAGGGCTGCGTGGCAATTGCCAAGCAGCTTGGTGAAAACAGATCAACTGTTGGAGCAATTGTTAGAAAATGGAAGAGACTAAAGACGACTGTCAGTCTCCCTCGGACTGGGGCTCCATGCAAGATCTCACCTCGTGGGGTATCACTTATGATAAGAAAGGTGAGGAATCAGCCCAGAACTACAAGGGACGAGCTGGTCAATGACATGAAGAGAGCTGGGACCACAGTTTCAAAGGTCACTGTCGATAGAATACTACGCCGTCATGGTTTTTAATCATGCATTGCACGGAAGGTTCCCCTGCTCAAGTCATCACATGTCCAGGCCCATCTGAAGTTTGCCAATGACCATCTGGATGATCCAGAGGAGGCATGGGAGAAAGTCATGTGGTCAGATGAGACCAAAGTAGAACTTTTTGGTCTAAACTTCACTCGTCGTGTTTGGAGGAAAAAGAAGGATGAGATGCATCCCAAGAACACCATCCCTACTGTAAAGCATGCGGGTGGTAACATCATGCTTTGGGGGTGCTTTTCTGCGAAGGGGACAGGACGACTGCACTGTATTAGGAGAGGATGAATGGGGCCATTTATTGTGAGATTTTGAGCAACAACCTCCTTCCCTCAGTCAGAGCTTTGAAGATGGGTCGTGGCTGGGTCTTCCAACATGACAACGACCCGAAGCACACAGCCAGGATAACCAAGGAGTGGCTCCGTAAGAAGCATATCAAGGTTCTGGAGTGGCCTAGCCAGTCTCCAGACCTAAATCCAATAGAACATCTTTGGAGGGAGCTGAAACTCTGTGTTGCTCAACGACAGCCACGAAACCTGACAGATCTAGAGGAGATCTGTGTAGAGGATTGGGCCAAAATCCCTGTTGCAGTGTGTGCAAACCTGGTCAAGAACTACAGGAAACGTTTGACCTCTGTAACTGCAAACAAAGGCTAATACCAAATATTAACACTGATTTTCTCAGGTGTTCAAATACTTATGTTCAGCAGTGCAAGACAAATAAATTCTTTAAAAATCATACAATATGATTTCCTGAATTTTTTTTTAATTCTGTCTCTCAGAGTGGGAATGCACCTACAATGTGAATTTCAGACCCCTCCATGATTTCTAAGTGGGAGAACTTAAAAAATCACAGGGTGTTCAAATACTTCTGTTCCTCACTGTATACACTATAATATGCCTCATCATCCTGGATATACTGGAAAATGCTTTCAAGAGTGGGGCTATGTCATTATATGGCACTGCTTTCGGCAGCATATAGAAAGCACCCTCCATAAAAGGAAGAAAACCTATGACATCTCCCAACTAGCCTGAGGACAATATGTATTTAACCTACATTTTTGGGTTGCATCAATCTGGGGATGAAGAAATGGGGGATCCTGAGGACAGAGTTGGCTATAATGTGCACTACCCCCTCAAATCACTAATTAGAAGAATGAAAGCTGATTTCTTAACAGATTTCTAATTGGAAATGTTTTTTTATGGGACACATTCCATAATTTGGAAAACATTGAAATAACAGGACAAAATTATATCATCAAAAAGTCCTGTGATTTGTTATATGTACACTATGCACTTGCTTTCACTACTACTTTCTGTACGAGCAAAACACCATCTGGTGATTGGAAAAATAACCATGCAATCTTTCTTAACAATGAAATAAACTACCATTACAGAGAACGTAAACGTGGCTGTAACCATGCAGGTTTAAAGCAGACCTTGACTCTCCATGCAACATTCCCCCTCCACGTTTTGTTTTTTTAAATCTAGCGCTGTTTCCTGATGCCATTCTCCCTGCTCTTGCAGCCCCCTGGAGTATCCCTGTCATATATCCCAAAAGGCTGCAGGAGCAAAGATGAAGAGCAGCAGGAGAGTGCAACCGCATGTGTCACTGGGGGCCAGCTGCTTGCACCTGAAAGGGACAGTAGGGTTCCCAAAAACATCAGAGAAAAAGATGGCAGAACAGGACCAGGAGTGTGGCAGCAGTGCAGCAGATTGCAGAAGGACAATGCTGGATTCACTGGGCAGGTGAGTATGCGATTTGAGAACACCGCTGCATTACAGGTAAGAAAAGCATAGAAAAAAAAACAGAAGTGGGGGATACGTTCCTTTTTAACTATGAAAGATTTACTGTATATTTGTTCTCTTATTTAGTGCTACTTACATTAAAAGTGAAATATGTTCTTGATTGTCATGAGTCAGAGGGCATCTGAAATCTGACAGCAGTTCCTTTGTCAGTTCCATCACCTCACATAATGTCTCCCACTATACTGAATACTAATGCTTTTAAGCACACTCAGAAGTCAGAAGACAGTGTGTGGGCTGATGCAGTTGCAAAGTAATAAAAGCTCAAAGCTAAATATGGAGGCATTACAGGTAATGGTTCCCACTGGGAAATAAATATTTGTATGCATTGTACACAAAAAGAGCACCTCCATAATTTCTTACATATTTTATAGGTAAGTCTGCCCAGCTATAATAAATAAAGTATAAATATTCAGGTTCCTGTATAAGTCTAACTATGTCTGACTTTCATTTACAACTGCCAAAACCATATTTGCAAATCAACATTTTACTTACCTTTCTATTTCAGGCCTTATTGCTTTCTCTCTTTCAAACATGGCGATTATGAGCTTTCCCCATTCTTTTTCTATATCATTTGGATGGTATCCCTGACAAAGCTTGATGCGACCAAATTCAATCCATGGCTTGATGGACACAAACATTTTTAAGATCAGGTTAGTCCACATTATGAGCTTGCTAATTCAAAAACGTACAATTATTTTTCAACAGAAAAACCTAAATGCTCACTATGCTCAACCCATTGGGGCACTTTAATTTCCAATGCAGACTCTGATTGATAGCATAGTGGAGCCCCAGAACCTAATAAAATCACTCATAATTCACTGAATTTATTAAAAAAACACAGGTAAAAAGGAATACCAGTCTTTATACTAAGGCAGGCCATAGATGATGCAATTTTCTTTGAACCATCTATGGGGTGCAGGAAAGAAAATTGCTTGACTGTCAGACTGACACTGACTGTGTTGATGGGGGAATTCCTTCCAAGCTACTGTGTTCTCCCAGCAGAGAGGGTGTAGGAAGCTGCTGACTTTTTATATAAGGACACTTTACCCGTCCAAGAGTCCAGCACCATCTTCACCTTGCGGTTTCACAGCTGGTTTACTTCTGCGCATGTGCGAGTTGCACTGCACCTTGTGAATGGAAAAAAAATCTTCTGGGACCTGTGAAGTGTCACAGAAGACTGCAGGGGAAAGAAGGGAGGCTGAACCTCCAGCTCAGTTCACCACAGTAAACTGAGATGGAAGCGGGAGTGGGTACCTGGTCTTGACTTAGTCCCCCCTCCCCCTAAAAAGTGCCAAATGTGGCACTGGAGGGGGGAAGCTGCAATTAAGTAGAGCTCCCCCTTTTTTTGTGAAGCTCTGCTTTAAGTTTTCCGTTACCCAAACCACTAGATACACTGTTCATTATCATTGGTATTATTAATACTTTATTTATTGCCATTAATACTCCATTACATGCTAGGAGGAGTGCAAGTTATTAGCTGATCCTACAATATCTTAAAAGTTGGCCTAGAAACCAACACCTTGTTTTCATGTCACTTTTGCAGAACTTCACCCCAATAGGTGAACATAATTGGTGCTGAAATTCATAATTCTGATTATTAGGTACATTTAGGCTTGAAACGGAAATAACGGGCTGCTCATAAGTTGGTAGATCTATGGATCAAGGACAGACCATTATAACTTATTTATTAGTGGGTACTGTGCAACCACCAAGCTAAAATTCCAGCATGGGTACAAGCAAATCAGAGTAAAATCTGATCTGGTGATCTGTCTGCTTCCACAGAGTGCACAGAATTCCAGCAATATCATCTTTAAATGAGATGTCCCTTGAACCATGATTACTTTGCTGTTTTTTGATTATGTATCTGTTTATCTCCACCACTATATTGATGCTAATTGTCCCAGATTTGCTAGAACAGTCCCACATCTTAGCGCTTTGTACCAACGATACTGTGTCTTGGGCCAAGTTCCGGGATCACAGCATTAACTTTATTTGAGTTCATAAACTTGCACATTAACACAAAAGTGTATTAGCTGAGGGAATCAAGGCAGTGAGTGGGTAGTCACTGCATACTTAGAGACATGGTCTGGGTGTAATGGACAGCAGCTGAATAATTAAAGGCAGAGATACCATAGAAGAAACATATCCAGGTAATCCCGCCCACTGCCATTTCCTTCACTTCTGTGCTGGGAAACAAAGGCAATACTAGGTAGCCCCAGGTATGAAGAAGCATGTGACTTACCCCATGTGACAGTGCTGGGCCAATCAGCAATGTGTCATCTACAATTCCCATGACATGAAGCTTATACTGGACTTTCCTATCAGCAGCTTAATGGAGCAGCGGAGCGGTAAAAGGAAAGCTCTGACCTGAGCTAAAGATTGCAGAGCACCCGAGAGGAAGCATGGCTGCAGAGGAGGCTTGTGTCCAGAGGAGGGATCCTGATTCCAGGCTGTCTGGCAGATCTACTTGAGGGGGCTCCCTACAGATTCATATTCAGCTTAATGCACATATTTTATGTACATCTGGTGAGTGCGCATTTTATACAGTCTCTCACATGAATTGAATCACACGGATTCACTGGAAGTCATTAAAGTATTATATTGTGTTTACTTGTGAGCCACCAGGGTATACTAACAGAGGAGCATATATATTTTTCTAGATCGCTGGTTATTTTGCACACTCTCTACAGGTATGCATTTGATATCAATTAATTCAATAATTATTATTGAATTAATTGATATTAAAGTATTATATGTTGATGGAGCACTAATTTTCTGACCTGATCATGTCAAGCCTGCACTATCTTTGTTTTCACTACTGTTTTTTGAGGATACTTTTATTGATTACAAAATACTTCATTTAATATTTTTAGCACTACACCATTTCTATTTTTATTGATGTTCACTAGGTTTTAGGGTTCCTACGTAGGTGCATATGCAGCTTGTGACATTTTTAATTTGATTATTCACTTTATTGTGAGCACTCGCTGTATCTTCACCATTTTTGTATACTTAAAGGCGCTGTCTTGTTGGGACCAACATGGAAAGTGGGCATGATTTGGGAGCTCCCACCCAAAAAGTGGGTGCACAACATGTGGCCCATGGATGAGTTAATAGTTATATTATAAATAAACATAAATGCAATCTCTGTTTAATTTCTGTTGATCACTCTCAGGAAATGTTGCCACTCTACACCCAAATTTTATGGTATTCCCACAAATGTGGGCCTATACTTCCTGGGGTTGATTTACTAAAGGCATATAGGCTGGTCAGTTTAAAAAGGAAATTGCACTTTCCACTTTTCAGAGCTTAGTGAATGAGGTGAAGCTCTGCATACTTCCATCGTCCAATCATGTGCAAGCAAAAATTCTGTTTTTTTATTTTCCCTCTAAGTGATTGGGTATTCTCTGCAAAATGAAACTTCACCACATTTACTAACTTGCCCTTAGTAAGTTAACCCCACACAACTGTCATACTTACTTCTAACATTGTATACAGATGCTTGATCTTAGTCTTTTCACTTTCCTTTGGTGGGATGTCTTTCTCTTTAAATTGTAAATACTGGTTATAAAGTGCCTGTAAATGTAAAATGAATAGTCAGATAAAAATAAAATGCATCCCGTAAAACATTTTACTTGTCAGTAAATAAAGTGTAATATATTGTGTACAACACAAAAAGGACTTACCTTTAGTTCTACAGCAGTGTTCGGAAAATTCCTCTCAGACATTAATGCTACATGGTGCCTTATCCATTGGATGAGGTAATTCACCATATTCTGATATTCTATCCATTTTACTTCAACATCCTGAAGAAATCAAAGAATGAAATACATTTTACATGTAGTAAAAACAGATTAACTGAATATCAACAAAAACTGCAATTTAACTTTGCAATATAGTTCCTGATGATCAAAACCAGACAAGGTAGATAAAAGCACATTAAAATATATAACAGCAAAGTGTAACCATTTGTAAGTGAAAGGATGTATGCTTCCAACGCACTTTTAATGGAACTTTAGTCAACTTTGGATAGAGGTGGAGAATGAGTGATTAGAGTGGGGGAGTGTAGGAATCTCTGTCTGCTTTTTAGTCCTGTCTGTGTGCCTGTTGAGGTGATTTTCTAACATTTCCTATCTTAATAACCACTGTCTCCAGCACAGAAAGTGAGGTAATATCTCGAGTCAAATAGGCTTCATTAACCTCCCTAGTGGTCTGATTATGTCCATATTTCTGTGCTCAAAGCGGTAAATTTTTTTGCATGGAAATATGTATTTCTTTTATTGTAGGCCTGTCATTTTTAGGAATAACTCACTGAAATCTGTCTGAACAAGAGTCTAGTAAACATCCCGGGTAGGATAAAACTTGAAACACGAAATCATAAATTATAATTTAATAAATAATCATAAAAAATAATAATAATAAATTTAATTCAATAATATAATCAAACCAAAAACACTGACATTTTAAATATAGCGCCAAGTTCGCACATCACTGAGCAAAGTCGCAAAATCGTTTTCAGTGTCTGATGATGAATTTCCCCACAAATCATTATCACTCAATTCTACAAGTAGTTCTAATTTACTATCTCTGTTCTCTAGCTGGTCTAAAACCGCTTTTGACCTAAAGGGGCGCTTTTTGGACGCCACGGACGTTTCTCAGTTTCCAGGCAGAAAGAACAGTAAACATGCAGGCAGGGGACAGGACAAAGCACTAGGGACAAAATGTATGTGAAATGGTTTGATGCAGTAATGTTTTACTATGTGATTTTACTGATTTTAGTGAATGTCACTTTTTGTCATTTTCAAATTTCCCTACGTTCCGTCCCCCATACGTCCCGACGCTCGCAGGGGACGAAACCCAGATGACAGATGCCGGCATCCGCCAGATTACATTGCCGGGGACACTGCAGGAGGGACATCGCGGGAGCGCAGGACAAGGTAAGTGATCGAGGGATCGTGGAGTAGTGCCGCATGGTAAGCTCGAGTGTAGCTCGGGGTTACCGCTTGTGGTACTGAAACTTTACCCCGAGCTACACTCAGGAATACCGCCAGGGAGGTTAACATGGGCACAAAGCACTGTACAGCATGAAGGGCCATTTGATAATCTTTTTGGAGTAACATGGAGCAGCTAAATTTAACATGTACACAGGGATGGGTGTACGGCCCTGAAGGCACACTGTCTGAGCTGAGGACCATACATCTGACTGAGCTTACCTGTCAGACTTGGCTGTGTGGGTGAGCTCATACAGCCACTGTGTTTCCATTAGCTTACATAGGCTGCCTGCATGCAGCTCCACGTGGAGGATCTCATGCACGTGCAGACACAGATTTGCGCATGTGCGAGATATCGCACAAAAACACTTAAATACTGTGTCCTGAGATGTAAACAGACATCCCAGGAGGCAGCGGGTGGCTGGACTACATCATTCTTACTTAGGTGAGGATTCAGAAAGTGGACCAATGTAAACATAAAAAAGGTATTTTAATATTTAATTTTCTTTTCCAATTGTGTAAGAGGGAGGGGGAGGAGGCAGAAGAAATGAAGAGATATTTGAAGGTCTGCTTCAAAGCGTATCTCGAGTCAAACTTTTGTCTTGTTTTGGATAGTACGTAGAAGGGTTTGAACTTCTTTCAGGTTTTTACTGTTAGAGAGAATTCCCTTCATTGTCTACCCTGCTGATGACTTTTTACCAGACAGGATTAAGAGGGTAATTATCCAACAGCAACACAAACAGAAATAAAAAAATTCTCTTCTTTAGCAGAGTAGGGAAAGGCTTAGAACCCCCTGTCATTCTTTTATTAAGTTGAAGATTGCTTCTTTATTCCTATCAAAGGAAAGAATTGAAGGTAAGCCTTTCTAATGGAATTCTGATCATCTTAAAATGGTTCTAAAGCCTCAAGGTTTTTTATCTTCATGTACTCAATGCATGAAGATAAAAAACCTTGTTTGCAGCGCCCCTCCCCCTCCTCCCCCATCCTTACCTGAGCCCCTCCAATCCAGTGGCATTTTCGACAGCCTCTGCTGTCTGGGGATTCTTCCTCCTCATTGGAGCTCCCGCTGCTGTCAATCACAGCCAGTGAGCCAATGAGCCAGTGAGCCAATGAGGAGAGATTAGGGGGCAGGGAAAAGCCATGGCTCTAAGTGTCTTATGGATGCATAGAGCAGCGGCTTGAGGATGAACATGTAGCGGTGCCCTTCGGGGCACTGCTTGAGGGGGAGGAGCCAGGAGTGCTGGCGGGGACCGGAAGAGAAGAGGATCAGGGCTGCTCTGCGCAAAACCACAGAGCAGGTAAGTATAGACATGTTTGTTATTTTTGAAAAAAAACCAACAAGCTTTAGTGTCATTTTAGGGAATTTCTTAAAGTGATATTAAAGGATTTTTTTTAAAATAACAAACACATCATACTTACCTGCTGTGTGCGGTGGTTTTGCACACAGCAGCCCAGATCCTCCTCTTCTCGGGTCCCCTACTGGTGCTCCTAGCCCTTCCCTCCTGTCGGGTGCCCCACAGCAAGCAGCTTGCTATGGGGGCACCTTCTCACACGGAGCCATGGCTTGCCCCGCCCCCTCTCTCTTCTCACTGGCTCACTGGCTGTGATTGACAGCAGCAGGAGCCAATGGCTCCTGTTGCTAATTCAGCCAATGAGGTGAAGAAGTCCCAGGATTGCTGAGACTCCAGTGCACATCGCTGGAACGAGAGGGGCTTAAGTGAGTATTAGGGGGGGCTGGGGAGCTGCTGCACAGAGAAGGTTTTTTACCTTCATGCATAGAATGTATGAAAGTAAAAAGCTTGAGCCTTTACCATCACTTTAATAAATATATATATATATATATCTATATATATATATAGTCTTAGCTTTTGCTAATGCTGTCTATAGATGGATTGAAATTCAGCCAGATCAGCAGGGCCCAACCCAAATTTCGATCCATGTATGGGCACTTTGGTTGTACAAAAGTACTGATTGACTACTGTACAACCTCCCTGCTGTAAAACTCCCTGCAGGCTATAGCTTGTAGCACTGATAAGTGTATTCTGATGGTGGAGATGTCTACTCGCTGTCAGAACACAATGACACAGTGGGAGGATTATCCCATCAACCTCAAACGTGTGGATGGGGGAGTCAGGTCAGTATTTTTCAATCAACTCGCTGCTTGAACGAAAGAAACAGACTCATCTATGGCCAACTTTACCACAGAACAGATTCTGTGCACTGGTCCTATGTATATTGAGGGTTGCCATTGTTAGTGTTTTTATTGCTCAGTGTATGAAATCTGTTTTACTTACATTTACACTAATTCCTTCCCCTCCTTCTGGTGTCTTGGGAAAAACATCATACATGGAAGAGACATATGTAATCACTGACTTCTCATCAGGGGAAGAAACATCTACATCTAAAAAAATAAAAGAGAAGAAAGTACATGTATTATTGAAGTACTGATCTGCTCATTCATACTTTCTGTAAGATATCAATTTACCTTCGGGATCCAGAAGTCTTGTGACACCCAGTTTTTCTGCTACATAAAAAGCATTTTCTAAATTTGTAATGTTGCTTTGAACAGCAACAGTATCCATGTCAATCAGGTCCGGCCTGGATAAAAAAAAAACAAATACAAATTTAAAAATAGATTAGTCTAGGTTGTAGTAACGGTAACAGTTTTTTAAAAAGATGTTAAAGCTTTCTTCTTGCAACAACATGATTTATCATTTGGACATCGGCAAGGCTAAAGACTAAGTTTACCTAAAAGAAAAACAAAATAAAATAAGCACAATGGATATTACCTTCAGTGTGGTGTGTCCCTTGTGCTTTGTTCAGTTGTAATCTTCCTTCCTTCTCCATTGTCCTTCCGAAGGGTTTAATAGAACTGAGGAACTGCAACAGCACTCATCAATAATGCCAGACTATGCTTGCCCAGTGCAACCATTTGTAGAAGTTGTATAACAGCTTCAAACGAATGAAACAGAATCTATAAATGGAGGACAGGCTGATGATTGATATTTCCACCCCCTCCATTCATAGATTGTGTTTTATTCATGGTTCTATAAATGGAAGAACTAGGGGGAAACATTGGGAATAGTTGGGCACTCTTGATGAGTACCCATGGCAGCTCCTCAAGTCCATTAACCCCTGCTGCACCAGAAGAATAGGAGTGGGGAGAGGAATCGAAGGAGAAAGATTGCTATTGGGTATTTTTGTTTTTTGGGGTTTTTTTGTGTCAGATCCTCAAACACCCTATGATTGAGCTTCCTCAGTAGGATGAGAGCTGGCAGACAGAGCCCTTATTTAACCACTGCATGCATTATAAAAAAAAACAGAAATTATGTCTTTTACAGGCAACTGGAAGTGATGTTTTTGGGCCATCTTGGACCTCCTCCGTGCCCGGAAGCAAGAAAAAACTTGTCCCTCAGAACTGGGGACACCAGTCTCATACATAAACTGCTTTCCCACTGTCCTATAGTAGAAACACTGCTAACGGGGCGGCAGGGCTGTGCAAAAGCACATGTATATATGTGGTTTTGCATTTCCAGGTAGGAAGCGTGCGCAAGACATGCATGTGCCCTACCCGCACCGCCATTGGCGGCCTCAGCTGTCGATCACCGGGTTATTCCCCGCCAGCAATTGCTGAGTATCACTGACGGGGGGAGAGACCTGTATGTAAACAATACGGATATCTCCCCTGTAAGCTCTGCAATACAAAGCAATATGCTTACACAGTAAAGCACACACACAGCACACAGTAAAACAGCACACAGTTAACCTTTTGATCGCCCCAGATGTTAACCCCTTCCTGCCCAGTGTCATTAGTACAGTGTCAAAGCTTTTTATTAGCACTGATCACTGTATTGGTGTCACTGGGGCTGTCAGAGACAGTTAGTCAGTTCCCACCCAGTGTCTGAATGCCCACCGCAGTCCCAGTATAAGATGCTGATCATCGCCGTTACTAGTATAAAAAAGTAGTCTCTAGTATCTATACCGCCATTTGTAGATGCTATAACTTTTAAGTAAACAAATTAATTTACACGTATTTTTTAGCAAAGGAATGTAGCAGAATACATTTTGGCCTAAATTTATGACGAAATTTGATTTTTTAAATGTTTTTACTGGATATGTTTAATAGCAAAAAGTAAAAAATATTGTTTTTTTCTCAAAATTGTCAGTCTTTTTTGTTTATAGAGCAAAAAATGAAAAACAAAGAGGCGATCAAATAACACTGAAAGAAAGCTCTATTTGTGGGAAAAAAAAGGGTCATAAATTTCATTTGGGTGCAGCGTTGCATAACCGTGCAATTGTCAGTGAAAGTAATACCGTATCACAAAAAATGGCCTGGTCAAGAAGGGGGGGGGGAGTAAATCGTCTGGACGACAAGTGGTTAAAATGCAAAAATATATAAAAATTTATAAAAATATATAAAAGATCAAATACAAAAATTAAAACCATATCTGCTACTCCAATACTAACTCTTCCGGAAGCCGTATTAATACATCTATCAAAAACAATAAAAATAACTAAAAGATAAAAAAAAATGGACAATTCGGCACTTAAATTACAATAATGGAGATAGAACTTGACTCTTTAGCTATTACTAATAAAACAGTTTAGGTGGAAATCCACGCTTAAACCTAATGACGTGAGAACCTTGGTTTCATAAATCCAAAAACATTTACGTCTACTTAACTTCCTAATATAACTCCCCCATCTCCGATGCTTTACCACCTTTTCTATCCCCCAGAATCTTAAATCTCTGGGGTCCTTATTATGAACTTGTTTGTAATGTTTAGATACACTGTTTTCTTTTTTACACTTTTTTATATTATTAGGTTGCACTCTAATACTCAAATGTAGGGGTCTGGAAGCCCTTCCAACTGAATACCACAAGAACATTTCCTTGTACAAGTGATGAATCCCTTAATTTTATATGTTTTTCCTGTGGCTGTAGCTGTAAACTCTTTTCTTCTTTTATTATTACTCTGACTGATATTTCATGCCTTGAACCTCCCACATGCATAAAAACCCTTTAGTGATGGAAAGAGGTTGTTATTATTCTTAGTAGGAGGATCTAAAACACCAGGTGCCAACAAGTTACATGGAGATGGTGCTTTTCTGTATACAAACTGATCCTAAAAAATAATCTCTTTGTGGATTGTCCATATTAGCTCCTAAAGGAGCAAACCTTTTATACAATGGGACACCCATTCTATAGCCATTATCTCTCTAACTGTACTAATTCTGGTTTTCAACTAGAAACCCTGATTTCATGGAGGAAATCTAGGTCCTGCATTATAGCTCCCCCCATTAAAATTCTCCATTATTCCTATAAGGTTTATTAAAATACGTCCTTCTATACTCCCATACCCCCTCATTCTTGTAATTCAGTGATTTTTGATGGCCTGACTGACCATGTGGCCCTTTGTTAGCTCCATTCCTCTGAAGGGAAACAACCCTAGTCTCCTCTAATGGGTGTAGTAGTATGTGAAGGGAAATTCTGCTCTTCTACTTTCAGTTGCCACTAAAATACTTCAGAATTTAAGTAATCCCCTACATCTCGTAAGAGCTTCTTACATTTTTTATCTTGTTCTTCCTTATCCCATTTTTAAATTGTAGTTTTTAATCATTAGATAGCATCAAAAACTCAGGGCTATCTTTAAATTGTTCAACCACTGCTTTTAATTCCATAATCTGTGCCTCAACCATTCTTATCTACCTTTGTTTCCATTTAAGGAAAAAATGTATTAGATATCTTTGGAATTAAAGAACTCAAACCACTCTCTCAGCAACTCTTCATCGACCCACTAAGTTAATAGTTTAGATAATCACGATTACACTGGATTTGCAGCAGATCAACAGGTATTTTCCTTAACTTGCAGAATTTGAAATGGATAAAACATGGAAGAATGTGCATGTATTCCAGAGATGTACTGTATATGTTTTTATTTTGCCCCCACACACACAAAAAGAACATTTATTTATTTCAGGTACTTAGATAGCGCCGTCAATTTACGCAGTGCTTTTACATATATATTGTACATTCACATCAGTCCCTAACCCTCAAGAGGTATACAATCTAAGGTCCCTAACTCATATTCATACATACACATACAAGGGCCAATTTAGACAGGATACAATTAACCTACCAGCATGTCTTTGGATTGTGGGAGGAAACTGGAGTACCCATAAGAAACCCACGCAGGCACAGGGAGAACATGCAAACTCCAGGTAGGTGGTACTGTGGTTGGGATTTGAACCAACGACCCTACTACTGCCAGGTAGGAATGCTAACCATTTAGCCACTGTGCTGCCCATCTTAGAACTAGGGATGCAGCGATACTGATGCCAAGTATTTTCACAAGTACTCGTACTTGTGAAAATACTCCTGATACCGGAAACCGATGCTTTGCAGTGTGATTTGCATCAATACAAATTGCATTGCAAAGATTAGCATGCGATTTGAACAGGAATGTGATTCCTGTTCAAATTGCATACGGTTTCCCAACAGCTCTTATGTGAACCTGGGCTTATCATAGCCTGAGTTCACACAGGAGCGGTGTGGGAAACCTCCCTGCAGGGATACCATGCTGAGTGGAGAGTGGGTGTGTGGGGATGTATACTATGGAAGCAGATGCTCCATATTCTCAGTGGTAGGAGAGTAGAGAAAGCGGAAGAGATCTGAAATTCCCGACGCTTTCTCTCCTCTCGTTGCAGGGAAGACAGTTCAGGCTACAGGACTTTTGATTGGACAGCACCGTCACATGGACAGTGCTGCCCAATCAAATGCCATATAGTCCATACTGTCCTCACTGAAAGGAAAGGATAAAGCTGTGGGGATTTCAAATCCCCAGACTTGTGAAGGGGCTTTCTCTCCTCTCCTTGCAGCAATGACAGTACGGGATAGATGGCATCTGACTGGTCAGCATCATCCATGTGACGGTGCTGACCAATCAAAAGCCTTCTGGCCAAAAATTTCATCCCTGCAAAGAGAGGAGAGAAAGCGGCAGGGATTAAAAATCCCCAGACCTGTAAAGCGGCTTTCTCTCCTCTCCTACCAGTGAGAATATGGAGCATCTGCCACCAGAGTATACATGCCCACGCACCCACTCTCCCAATCTCTGCTGCAGGAAACCTTCCTGCACCGCTCCTGTATGAACTATGGCAGCCTGGGTTCACACAGGAGCAGTGGGGAAACCGTATGTGATTTGGACAGGAATCTCATTCCTGCTCAAATTGCATGCTATTCTTTGCAGTGCAAATTGCGTCCATACATTTTGTATTGATGTAAATCGCAATGTATCGATAATTGGTGTCGGTGAGTGCTTGACCGAAAGTATAGAAACTCGTACTTTCCGATAAAAAGAAGGTATCAGTGCATCCCTAGTTAGAACATATAAGCAAGGTTTACACTTAACATTTTGGTGGACATTTTAACTGTGGACATGGTTAAATGCATGAAAAGTGCTAAACATTCTATCCCAACAAAGCCACCCCAACTAAGTTAAGGGGAATTACAAAAAAAAAATGAACTTTTCATTGTTCACATGAATTGATGTTGAAAGTGAATGTGATGCATGCACAATCATTCACTCTCAGTGAATTCATCATTCTCATGAAAGCACTGCTGTGATAGAATCAATAAACATTAACCAACTGAAGAGATAGTATTAGTATACTGTACAGTGACTAAAAAGGTAAAGTGAAAGAATGATGAGTTTTTTATCTGGGTAACTTTGGCTTTCACCACACACCATGAACATGGAGGGAAGTTTGCTAGAATTTATTCAGCAGTCTGATCACAATTATTAATGAGTGTTGTAAGTATGTAACAGAAACAATTGAGTACTGTCCATGATACTTTTTTTATTTGCGCTAACATACAATTTTCAGAACAAGCTTTCGGGGTATATCCCCTTCTTCAAGGTCCAAGCAGTACTCAGCATCTCAAGTAAGTAAGAAATTAATATATTCTCTTATTTATTTGTATATTTTCAAAAGTGAAATACGACTATTTTAGTGATTGAATGTGAACATAAGAAGAGATGAATTAAAGATTCCAATATGAGTACTGACAGGAATTTTTGGAATCACAGGGATACTGTACGTCAACATTAATTTTAAAGATGCCTAGTAGATTTTTGCCTTTTATTATATAACTTGTTGTAGGTGAAACAACAAATGTTCTTGCCTTGAGGCAGTAATGTATAATTATGATTTGAGTAGTAACAAAAATAATTAAGCCAAATTCCTCACAGCACGGTACTGTGGGCTGTATTATTTGATTAATGCTCTAACAGCATTAACCAACTGCTGCCACTCCCTGAAAACTATAGGAGAAATCTGTTTAGAAATTATGTTGCACAGCAACATTATCTTAATCTGACAACCAGCCTTTTGCTAAAGTATCACTTAAGAAGATGATTCCCCCTGCTCACCAACAAGAAAATAATGAAATCAAAGTGTTGTATGATGAAGCATTCAGAAGGTAAAAAAAAGAATAACCTACTCCAATAATCCCATACACAGGGGCGGAATGACAACTCATGGGGCCCCCGGGGAATAGGGGATCATGGGGACCCTGTGTCAAACTCAAAAAAAGCCTATGAAAAAGGTACCAGGGGCATCTCATGGGGCCCCCTACTGACCCCGAGCCCTCGGGCAGTGCCCAAGTTTCCAAATGGTTAGTCCGCCGCTGCCCATACATATACACAGATTTAATTTAAGGTACTGGAAACTCTCAAGCCTTACAACTAAAGGTGGATACAAACAGATTGAAATTTGACTTATTCAGCAAGGACCAGACAAATTTCAATCAGTGTGATAGCCCTCTCTTTTCGACAGAAATGAATCATTAGATCGATTTCTGCTGAATGGTCACTCCAGAACACTTTCATTGACTAGTGCCTGCAGCCAGTCAGCGTATTCTGAAAGTGGAAAGTCCCCACTGTCAGAATATAATTTTGCAGTGGAGAGGATTCCTACATCCACCTTGTTTGTGTAGATGGGGAAACCAGCACATTTTCTTTTTCATTCAGCCATGTAGCCCATGTAAACCCAGCTTTAGTCAGGTGGTATAGTGAGCTGATTTCCACATCTCTTGATGTAAACTTTGGCCATAGACACAAGAGTTCCTTTATCAAAGCACACATGGATGCTGGAGGGGAGGGATATCTTATAAGGAATACACAAATGTATGGCTGGTGGGGAGTAAGGGAACTGCATATATATATATATATATATATATATATTTATTTATTTACACAGTTAGGGCCATATATATTTGGACTCAAGCACAATTTAATTTTTTTTTCAGGTATTTACCAAAACATATTCATGCAATAGTTATGTAATGGATATGGGTTGAAAGTGCACACTCTCAGGTTTAATTTGAGGGTATGTAAATCCAAATTGGAGGAAGGGTTTAGGAATTACAGCTCTTAAGAATAGCCATCCCTCCTTTTTCAAGGGACCAAAAGTAATTGGACAAATTAATATGATCATAAATAACGTGTTTATTTTAAATATTTTGTTGAGAATCTTTTACTGGCAATGATTGCCTGAAGTCTGGAACCCATGGACATTACCAAAGACTGGGTTTCCTCCTTTCTGATGCTTTTCCAGGCATTAACTGTAAAAAATGGTGATTAATCCTGCCTTCTCTGATCCTCCCCTTCTTTCAGTACCCCCTTTTATCTCCAAATAAGACATACCGTGTGGAGAAACTCTGCACATGCTCAGTTTAGTGTGTATTGCTAGAGAGATTCTTTTTTTCTTGGGAGAGTGCATGAGATCAGCACAGGGCCAATCAGCACTATCCAGACAGATGAAAAATAAAAGGTGCTGATGCGCTTTTATGAAATATACCTGTATATAAAATGTAACCGTATCGTGCAGCAGTCCTAATTGTGAATTAATATGCACAAAATCAAAATAAATACCATATAGTCTGTGCATAAATGATATAAGCAATACAAATTGAAATCCAGAGTTATAGTATTACTTGGCACTGAGTGTATTCAGCTCTGCTGTTTGTTAATGGAAAAAAAAGATGGCCGCTGCATTCTAGCGTGCGTTCCAAAGGAAGGGCGGAAGTGGCGTCAGATTCCTGATGACGATCTATTGGTCGAAACGCGTCGAGGTTTGATGACGCAACGTCCGCCGACATCACTTCCGCCCTTTGGAATGCATGCTGGAACGCAGCGGCCATCTTTTTCTTCCATTAACAAACAGCAGAGCTGAATACACTCAGTGCCAAGTAATAGGCACTTATTTTGTGAGTAGCATTTTAATTATTTATCCCCAGTATTAAAGATTTACAGTTTTACACTATGGAATGTCCAGTTTTTCTTTTATTTTTATGCTGACAACCTACAACATTGCCTGTGGAGGAGAGGAGTAGTGATAGTATTACACTAGCTTTAAAAAAAAAAAAACGATCACTGGTTAATATCTACAACTTAACCTGGGGAATACACATCGGTTACCATCAGCAATGGTGTGGAACACACAAAAAGGAACAGCGGTCGCCATCAAAACATGGCATTTTGGGATAGTCCCAACAAAAGCACTAGTGACCATCCTAGAGATAGGTAGTCATAGGATGACGGTGAGTGTACATCCATGTTGGGCACCAGTCTGAGCACAGTGGAGCACCTGTCACTTTAATACGGAGTTCACAATCAAGAATCTGGCATGATTGCACTTTAATTTCACATATTGGGATTGCACCCTAAACCTGTTTATAGATGTGTGTTGTTTAATACTATAACTCTGGATATTAATTTGTATTGTTTATATCATTTATGCACGGTCTATATGGTATGTAACTATCCAGATAGAAGCCAGGGGTTCTGCATCCTCCTAAAGCAGAATGAAAACTCCTCCTACAAGCTTTAACATGTGCTCTGCTGGACACTGAGAGAAGTCACAAGACTGCTCTAACTGCTGATGAGAAAAGGTATTTAGCAGTTTATATTTACTAAAATAATTGCATTTCCATGTTCTGTGTATTGTGGGAGACCAGATATAGTGAATGCAGCGTCCTGGGTATAGTCGGGTAGTCTACATATACACTGCTCAAAAAAATTTAAGAAACACTTTTTAATCAGAGCACCAAGTCAATTAAACTCCTGGGATATTGATCTGGTCACTTGAGTCAGCTACTTTGGTGTTAATAAAATTAACAACAGGTGCACTAGATGTGCAACAATGAGATGAACCCCAAAACAGTAATGGTTTTATAGGTGGAGGCCACTGACATTTTTTTCTCTACTTTCTCTATTTGGCTAGGGTCAGTGTCACTACTGGTAGCATGAGGCGATACCTGGACCCTACAGAGGTTGCACAGGCAGTCCAACTCCTCCAGGATGGCACATCAATACGTGCCATTGCCATAAGGTTTGCTGTGTCTCCCAGCACAGTCTCAAGTGCATGGAAGAGATTCCAGGAGATAGGAAGTTACTCTAGGAGAGCTGGACAGGGCCGTAAAAGGCCCTTAACCTATCAGCAGGACCGGTATCTGCTCCTTTATGCAAAGAGGAACAGGATGAAACTGCCAGAGTCCTACAAAATGACCTCCAGCAGGCCACTGATGTGAATATCTTTTACCAAACAATCAGAAACAGACTTTATGAGGGTGGCCTGAGGGCCCAACGTCCTCTAGTGGGCCCTGTGTTCACTGCCTGGCACCATAGAGCTCGACTGGCATTTACTATTGAACACCAGAATTGGCAGGTCCGCCACTGGCGCCCTGTGCTTTTTACAGATGAGGGCAGGTCCGCCCTGGGCACATGTGAGAGACTTGAAAGGGTCTGGAGAAGCCATGGAGAATGTTATGCTTCCTGTAACATCGTTCAGCATTACCATTTTGGTGGTGGGTCAGTGATTGTCTGGGGAGACATATCCTCTACAGGGATGCACAGACCTCTACAGGGTAGACAATGGTACCCTGACTACCATTAGGTATCGGGATTAAATCCTTGGACCCATTGTCAGACCTTATGCTGGTGCAGTGGGTCCTGGATTCCTCCTGGTGCACGAGAATGCCCGGCCTCATGTGGCGAGAGTATGCAGTTCCTGGAGGATGAAAGAATTGATAGCATTGAATGGCCCCCACGCTCGCCTAATCTAAATCCAATAGAACACCTCTGGGATATGTTTCGGTCCATCTGACACCGCCAGGTTGCACCGGACTGTCCAGGAGCTCAGTGATGCTCTGGTCCAGATCTGGGAAGAAATACCCCAGGACACCATCTGTCGTCTTATTAGGAGCATACCCCAATGTTGTCAGGCATGCATACAAGCACATGGGGGCCATACAAACTACTGAGTACCATTTTGAGTTGCTGCATTGAAATTACAGCAATATGGACTAGCCTGCTACATAATTTTTTCACTTTGATGTTCGGGGTGTCTTTGAATTCAGTCCTCTGTAGGTTGATAATTTTCATTTCCATAAAACAATGGGGCATCCTTACGTTTCTAACACATTACCCAGTCCATATCAGTATAGATATCCAGCATGACATTTTTCCCCATTGAGATCTGATATGTTTTCAAAGTGTTCCTTTAATTTTTTTGAGCAGTGCATATGCACCACGCCTTTGACTCGTCTACGCATTCACTACAATGCAAGCAGCAAGAGACTTCTTATAATATTAAGCATCTTTGTTCTTCTAGATTTTTGGCTACACTTTTCATGCAAAATCTACTAATTTAAATAAAAGGAAGCTGGAAGGAATTTTGCCATTTCACTGGTTTTCAGCAATCATTTACTCTTTTTCACTGCATTGTACTGTTTTTTCCACTTTACATTTTAACTTAACTTTTCAGTTTGTCACTGAATACTTTTCAAAACTGTAAAGAAACAAAGCTGAGATAAATAAAAAAAAGCCAGCAAAATAAAATTATTTATCACATGCTTAAAGCACGTGCTTAAAGCTCATAATACCAAATACCATACCCTTTGTATTCTGCTCCTACCTATTCTACTCTCTCACACCCTTCACTCTCTACTCCTGCACGTTGCCTGCTAAAACACATTCTTTGTAGAATCTCTAAGCTTTCCTGTTCTAAAAAAAGTCACACATTTGCTGGTTAAATATAAAAATTATTTCTGATTGAACACTGAACTGATCCAGTTTTGTGGATATACATTAAAGTATATCTAAAGCCAAAACTTTGTATTTCGTTATTTAATGCCCTGTGTTTAGATTCAGGGTAAGTCCACCAACTTAGAAGTATGGAATTTCTTTTTTTTTTAAATTATACTTACCTAGGTGGGTGCAGCATCGGTCCAATTCTGCATCTGTCCCCTGCCGGCTCTAAGTGTGACCTCTGATTGCTGAGTTCTCACAGCTGCTCTGAGGAAAGAGCGGTGACTTTCTCTGCTAAACACCAACCCAACCACCCCCCCCCCCCACAGCTGGTTTAGGCTCTCAGCAGATCACTGACAGGTTGAGCCAGGTGCCGCTCCAGACTCTGGAGTGGATCCCGATTTTAAAGTCAGGATCTTTCCCCAGCCAGTACTGGCTGAGTGTTGTCAGCCGATAGCAGGTTTAAGCCCACTGTCAGCTGAAAATGGGTCACAGGAGTGCAGAACAAACTGCACTCCTATGACCCACAAGAGAAGTACAGCCAAAAGAGCTTTGGCTGTACTTCTCCTTTAATGGAAGATTGAGTGCTAAATCCAAACCCCACTGAATTCAATAGTAGCCAATAATTAAAAAACAGTACTGGTAATTTTCAAGGCTAATAGGCAAGAAATTGTCACACAGATAGCATTGGGGGCTGGGCACTACTCTGGGGAACATGTACCAAAGCAAACACATGTTTAAAAATTTCCATTTGACGGTGAGCAGGGGTTTTAATAATGCTTTAAAGGCAACATTCAAATTGGTAAATTCTTGAGCGATATCCCACATTAAGCACCTGGGTATTATGCTCCCACATGATCCCACATGATCCAACTAAACTATGTTCTCTGAACTTCCTTCCACACTTTTCAAGAAAGACCTGATATGGAATGTCTCACAACCTTTCTTGGATAGGTAATATCATCAAACAAAACATCCTACTTTGCATTCTATATCTGCTACAAGCCATACCTATACACCTACCATCAACCTATCTTAAATTCAGACTGAGTTCAATCCATACGTAACCAATTTATCACAAGTCACAAACCAGCTCGCACTAAACATACCATACTCTGCAGGTCAAAAACATCAGGTGGCACGGCACTTCATGATGTAACGTTATACCAGTTGGCATCAAACTTAACATGGGCCTGCAACACCGTGCCATGAAACAGTGGGTATACCTAGAGCAAACTGTCTCACGCATACCACTGGACTTAACTATCCAACCATTGCTCAGACATGGCTCCTAGGTATGCAAACTTTCACCACTTCTGGCATCTCCCCACATCCCTCTCATCTATTCCCCATACTTGAAATCCCTTAGATGAGGGTCTGGTATAAATGCACACAAAAAAAGAAAACAGAGTGACCCCCCCCCCCCCTAAAAATACAATACATTAAATACTTGATGAGGATCTGATATATGAAGGGGGACCTTGCTCACAAATTGAAACTGACTATTGAGCAGTATGTATCTAATAGCATAACTGTTAACTAATACAGTGTGATACACACGTGTTATTCTTGGTTGCTTATATGATATGCTGTTTAATCAAATTACCTAACTTCTATAACTCTACTTCCTGCACTATGTACCTGTTATTTTTGAAAAATACAGATAGAAACAAAAAACTAGAAATGCCAGATCCTTCAGGAACCTTTCCCTACTAAATGTTTCACTTTAGCCTACAGCCAGAGGCTTTGACCAGCTGAAATTCAGTCCAAATCAGGATTCAGACCAAACTGGAAGCTCATAGCTAAAACACCTAACAGGTTGTTTTTTTTTTTTCATTTTGATTTCTTTTACCCTTTGGGGAGATTTTTCAGAGGAGAGTGTCCAAACTAAGGGAAATCCTCTCAGACAGTTGTGATTGGAACAGGTGTTTCTTTTGGAAGGTTTTCCCTGTACTAGAGGCTTAATGTCAACTCAGAAATTTCAGACTTTCCTGCTCTTTCAGCCCTAAGAACAATGGAGAGTTGGGAAAAAAACAGAAGTTCAAACCTTCCCTTTTATAAGGCCTCAAGCACACTGAGAAGCTCAAAAATGTTTTCTAAGGTACGGTAAAAAGCCATGTTGTCATCTGATGTTAATGTATTCTATTGGCCAGAATTCTTCCCATTAGGAAGCATTAACGCACACTGTGTGTTTATGCATGATAATGCATGTTTTTTTTTTCACTTTTGAGCATTTTTTTAAGCTCAAAAGCTATTGTCCTGAAAACACAAGTGATATTTTTTTTCTACCTGTAAACTCCCTTACCACTAAACTCCTGAAAGCATACACCTAGGCTAAGATGGAGGGGAGTTAAAGGAGAAATAGGGCCAAAGCTCTTTTGGGGATCACAGGACTGCACTTTGTTCTGCACTCCTGTGACCCATACAAAGTCTACTGTCGGCTGATGCCCTCAGCTGGTCCAGACTCTTGAGAGATCCTGACTTTAAAGTTGGGATCCACCCAGATGCCTGGACCAGCAGCTGGTTCAGCTTCTCAGCGAGCTGATGAGGGCCTGAGCCAGTCATTCCCACCCCCCACCAAAACCTGGCGCTCCAGGGGCAGAGCAGACAGCCAGTGACTGATAGTCACCGGCCCTCTGCTCACTGAATACTGAGGACTCAATGATTAGTGGTCTTTGATCACTCTGTTCTTGGTCTTAGAGGGAGCAGTGGACAGATTCAGCATTGGACTAATGAGGAAACCACCTAAGTGAGTATATGTGTTTTGTTTTTTGTTTTTTTCATGTAACCCTGAACTTCTCTTTAAATGGGCAGGGAAAAATAACAGCTCACAACAGCTCAAACGGCTTTAGGAGCAGCTTCTTTGAGGTACAGTGTGCATGAGGCGTTAACATGGCTATAGGTACACTTTAACTCCAGGCAAAAAAAATCAGCCCCCAAATGGTCAAGCTGGCTACTGAAGTTTTTGTACATAAAAGGAAAAAAAATCCTTACATCAGATGAATGTAATTTAGCTATCTATGAAATGTATGAAACAATGAGTCACTGTGTAGTAACATCCATTAAAATGGTTATAACTTGAAGAAGTGTTGTTTCACTGTGCAGCAGGCCTTAACATGAACTGATTAATAACCATCCACGTATGTAAAATGTTTGTATTTATAGAGTCATTCATAGAGCATTGGACAATTTCTATTTGTCAGAGGCTGTGCACATTGCAATCACTAACTCACTGAATGCTGTAGTGTCTGCAAACCTATAGGTTTTTTGCTGAGGAAATACATCACATGTACATACATGGGTAATTGCCAATGCACAGAAGCACTGACAATTGCAGATGGCCATTCACATCTATGTCCAGCTCTACAACCCAGCACAGGAGAACACCAGGAATTGTATGCTTTGCAAAAAAGACAGACCTCATAATAAAATATTTTTTAAAGAGAAAACAAAAATTCCCCCACCCAAAAAAAGGTTCTGAAATGTTATCCTATCTGATGACCTGCACTCACCATTTTTCTTTCAGTATATAACACTACCCAAAGTTGTCAATATGTAAACATACATTGATGTCATTGGCCAGATAAGATAATCGATCATTACTGTCATTGAACCAGCCCTTTGTTGACATTTGGATGACTTCAGAGCAATGTGGCTAGAGAAGTGCTGAGTGCAGGTTGGAGGGAATATGGACAGATTTCTTCTTTCACCAGGTGTCGCTGTCGTGACTGATGGAAAGATTTTTTTTTTCTCATAGAGTTTTTTCATGTTTTTCTGCACTGTGTACATTTTCAAATGTAGAACTAACTGTGTGTAATAAAATGCATATATGTTACATAATTCTGCACAGCTCTGCTCTGCACATCACACTAGCATAATGGTTTTCTAGGTGCCTTAAAAAGACCTGCAGATTTCATGGGGGTGAACAAATAAGTAGAAAGCTGCATTAAATTGTAACTTTCATATCTGCCTGCAGTTCAGCTCGAAATACCTCACACTACAGGAGACAGGTGAAAATATGCAAATAAATGCACACCATGCCCTACACGGTGTCAAATGGTATGACTTACCTATGAATCTGCTACTGCAGGTTGCCCATGTATTCCAAAAACCTGCAGTTTGCTAATCTGATTTTCCCCCAAAAAATGGCCTGCCTGCATGGTTGTCAACTGCCACTAATTCTTTAATTATGCCAGAATATACTTTGCACACAAGTGTCTGAACCCAAACATAAATTCTGGTGTACTTTCCCCACCCAGGATTCCCAGGTGCTGAATACAAACCCCCACTTGACATGAATGATTGTACACTGGTATATGATGGTGCTCACATAAACACAAGTATCCAGTATAAGCACATACAAAAAATAGAAGATTTTTAATTTTTTTTCATATGCCCATGAACTATACATGAGCACCAGCATATACCTAAGTAAAGCCGCGCACAGCCATTCATGTCTTTGGGTGACTGTAAGTAAGACCTGGGCTTCCCAGGCAGGTGGGGTATGCCAGCATATACATTGCACAGGCTCAGATACCAAAGTGCAAAATACCTAATCCAGATGGTTAACATCATTGATAGAAGAGACGCCAGAGGATGTGTCCCTCCAGTCATTTAGCTGAGTCTGTGTGTCATCTGATCTTCCACTATTAACCACTTGCCTACCAGGCACTTATACCCCCTTCCTTACCAGGCCAATTTTCAGCTTTCAGCGCTGCCGCAATTTGATCGACAATTGCACGTATAGCAACATTGTACCCATATGAAATTTTGATCATTTTTTTCTCACAAATAGAGCTTCTTTTGGTGGTATTTAATCGCCACTGGGCGCTTTACTTTTTGCGCTATAAATAAAAAAAGTGCAAAAAATTTGAAAAAAAAAAAAGTTTCTTTGTTTCTATTATAAAATTTTTCAAACAGGTATTTTTTCTCCTTCACTGATGTGCATTGATGAGGCAGCACTGATGGGCACTGATAGGCGGCACTGATGGGCACTGATAGGCAGCACTAAAGGGCACTGATAGGCAGTACTAATGAGGTGGCACGGATAAGCGGCACTGATAGACAGCACTAATGAGGTGTCACGGATAGGCGGCACTAATATGCAGCACTGATAGGCGGCACTGATAAGTGACACTGATGATGGGTACTGATAGACGGCACTGACTGGCATCACTGCTGGGCACTGACTGGCGGCACTGACTGGCACAACCCCTGGGCACTGACTGGTGGCACTGACTGGCAGCACTGCTGGGCTGCACTGGTGGGTGGCACTGGTGGGCAGCACTGGTGGGTGGGCACAGGTGGGTGGCACTGGTGGGCACAGGTGGGTGGGCACAGGTGGGTGGCACTGCTGGGCACAGGTAGGTGGCATTTCTGGGCACAGATAGGTGGCACTGCAGAGTGGCACAGATGGGTGCACTGCTGGGCACAGGTGGGTGCACTGCTGGGCACAGGTGGGTGATCTGGGCACAGGTGGGCGGAGCTAGTGGGCGCACTGCTGGGCACCGATCATCAGGGCACTGATCATCAGTGCCCTGATGATCGGTGCCGATCCCCGCTCTGACAACTGACGGTCCTCGGCAGTACTTTCCTCACGATCTGACAGTGCACTGCTGGGCACCGATCATCAGGGCACTGATCATCAGTGCCCTGATGATCGGTGCCGATCCCCGCTCTGACAACTGACGGTCCTCGGCAGTACTTTCCTCACGATCTGACAGCGTGAGGAAAGTGCTGCCGAGAACCGGCACTTGCATTTCCCTCTGATCAGCGTGTCATTGGACACCGCTGATCACGTGGTAAAAGGCCGCTGTGATTGGCCTTTTACCACATCACGTGATCAGCTGTGTCCGTAGGACACAGCGATCACGAAGATCTCCGGGTGCGCGCCCCCTGGGGCGCGCAGGAGAGCGCGTTCTGGGAGGACGTCATATGACGTCCACTCAGAACTGGCCAGCCGCAGTGTAGCCGTCATTCGGCTATCTGCGGTCGACAGCTAGTTAAGGTCTATTTACAACACAGACTATTCAGGCTGGCCATACATTATACAATTATCTTGTACAATTTTCCTTTAGACTAACCAAAACCATATAATATGAGGTCAAACCTAAACACTTTCAATTTGTATGCAATCAGGAAGGCCCTTGCACTACATAGTTGAAGGTAAATCTAAAGCAAATTGAACAAGAAAATTGTATAATGTATGGCCAGCTTTAAACTGCAATATATCAGTAAACCAGCCACCAGAAAAGAAGGTACTTGGTTTGTGTTTACCAATCAAGGGGTAAACATGAAATATTCACTTACATATGTTCATATTTACACGGCTAAAAATAAACAAAAAGGTTTAAGTCCTCATGCATACTGGATGTTTTTACAGCTGCTGTTTTTGGCTTTTTTACGTTTTTTTTTACAACCAGTAAACCCCCCAGCATGTTATCCTATGTGTTCATACACATATAGACTGTAATCAACGTTTTTTGGCAGGGGCGTTTTTTCGCTGGAAAAAAAATCCAGGACTAGTGGGTTTCTAGAGGAATTTTTTAGCTGTAAAAACGCTCTAATGCTGAACAACACGGCAAAAACGTGGTAAAATGCTGTAAATCGCAGTAAATCACAGCAAACCAGCATTTTTGGACTTTTTTGACTAAGGAAAAATGTCAAAAAATGCAAAGGTGAAAAAAC
The DNA here is from genome assembly GCF_062004578.1 of Staurois parvus. Lineage (NCBI taxonomy): Eukaryota > Metazoa > Chordata > Amphibia > Anura > Ranidae > Staurois > Staurois parvus. The sequence continues at coordinate 1,219,548 of NW_028318448.1, read as the reverse complement.
GCAGCAAAACAACACTAAACGCTAATACAAAAAAATAAAAACACTGAAAAACTCACGTTTTTAACATGACTTTACACAGATAATGTTACCAGCGTTATTAAAACGCCAAGTGTGCATGGAGCCTAAAGCCCAACTTTGAGCAGATAAAAAATGATCGCTTTCAGTGGAGCTGTGCCCACACTGCAAGGGTTAATTACTTGTTTTATCTAGGGGAGTTGAGAAACAGTTTTTCATACCCAATTCTCCACTCTGGCAAGCGGTGCTCCCCCACGATCTCGCAATGTACTGTCCCTCAGAGTCCACATATTCAGATCAGGGCTATGTACCCTGTTCTGGTCTTGATGATGTCAGGACCCTAGACCAGAGGAGAATTGGGGTGCAGAAGCTGTGGGGACCAGTGGAGGATAGTGCAAGTAAATCTCCTTTAATTAATCCCCTAGGCATAAACGAGCAATTAACATTTGCAGTGCAGGCACAGCCCCATCAGTTTTTATTTGTCTGGAGTTGGGCTTTAACATTTTAATTAGTCCTGAACACAATAAAAAAGACAGAAAATTCTACAAAACATTACATTCCGTTTAATACAACAAAACTTGTAATCATTACCATGTCTCAAGTAATAATTCTGAAAGAAAATCACAATCTAATAGAATAATGTTTCATAGTGTCATAAACTGCACATGATCTAATTTACTGATGAAAAGCTCAATGCAGAATTGTGGCCTAGCCACTATTTCATTCAGTAACACTGACCTCCTGAACAAATCTGTAGAAAGATTTTTTTTTTCTAGTAACTATAACCAGCATTCCTGTGGCATGTGCAATAGGTAAACAATTTAGCCATAGGCATTTTAGGCAGAAGAGAGCTTCAGTTCTGTTACTGTATCGTCACATATAACACATTCCAGATAAGGTGTGGTCAGAGATTACTAATAACTTTTGCCCATTACTGTCATTTCACTCATTAAAATGCAACTCTAGACAACTTTTTTTAACCTTTTTGTGACCAGATTGTGTGTGTTTTTTTAAGAGGCCCAGACTAAGTTTAACAGCGTTGGTATACAGAAGTGTCAGTTAATTTATACAATAATTGTAAATGAATTCTAGGACTAAACTTTTATGACTGTCAGCAGGTCTGATACTAGGAACACACATAGTTGGACATTCCTAATTCTTTGCAGCAAGATTAGTTAATGTTCTCACTGCAAGGAGCAGTTTTATTTGGTCACAAAGAATTACAAGAGTAGTATGCCCAAAGCTATTTGGCCATACATCTCTTTTGGGTCACAGAAGTGCACTTACATTTGCTCTCCTGTTCCCCAGATGCAGCTGATAGCGAGCTATTGCCCGCTATCAGCTGATGTGGCAGAGCAACTCAAGGCCCTGGAAGGATCCCAACAATATTGTTGACCGAGAGCTGAGCGATCAGCAGTCATGTGATCACTCAGTTCTCAGGCATAGAGTCAACGTAGGACAGCTGCAGCATAATACCAATACTGCAGCATAGAGGTAAGTTTGAAAGTTTGTGTTTTTACAAGCCCATAAAATAATTTTTGGTGCCTATGGTCTAATCATAGACGTTTCTCCTCACTCGTCTTTGTGACAGCATTGTCAATGGTAAAAGAAGTGATGGGAAATATTGAATGGGGATACAGATAAGGATGCTAAACAAGATCTAGGTGTCTTTTAACCACTTGCAGACCATCCGCCATGTACTGTGGATGGGTGGCCCACACAATCAAAGCAACCTATCTTTACATCGCTGCCTGTTTCTAGGTTCGCTGCCTTGCTTGGGTACAGCGTTGCATGACCGTGCAATTTCCAGTTAAAGTAGTGCAATGCTAAAAGGCAATAAATGGCCTGGTCATGAAGGAGGTAAAATCTTCAAGAGCTTAAGTGGCTAATATATATAATATATATAGTGGCTATGTTTTTGGTCCCCCTATGCTCTGCACAGCCAAGCAACACCCATTTTTCACACTTTACACACTTGTAGTCAGTAAACAGTCCTTGAGCTGGTTTTCAGTTGTTTTTAATAAGGGGTTAACAACTTGGAGTGGGTCTAGGGGTATATGGGATGGCCAAGGAACTGTAAAACTTGAGGACTGACTTCTTAGGAACAAAAACTGTACAAAAATGTGGATCAGACAAATAACTCTGTCTCTTTAAGGAACAGTAAAGTCCCCTTGATGTACCTCCTCAGACCCCAGATGAATCCTCCTCTTCACCCAGCTGCACTGAGGGTATCCCTGAGCAAAGGGTCACAAGAGCTAACAATGAAGTAGTCCTGGATGAGAATTAGTTGGGACTTGCACCTGTCTGCCCTCTCCACTTATCTGATCCAGGGAGTGTAGGAGTACTCACACTGTCCCTTCCTGTTAGATTAGTGGCTGCCTTCAGGCCATACGCTGGGCTGGATCCGTCCCTGCTGCACAGGTTGCCCTCCCCAGGAGACGGTGAAACAGTGGCGATCCTCCTTTCCAGCAACCTTCCTGTTCGTAGGCTCCCCTCCCAGGCTCCACACTCCAGCCTTCCTCTCAGTCCAACTTCCACCCAACACTGCCCCCTGCTCCCCAGGCTCTGTCATATTTAAGTGTTGTCCTTGGTCACCATGCCCAGCCTCCTGATGGAACTGGCCAAGGTCCTTCAAATATGCAGATCTGGGCCTCCTCTCCTCCTCCTCCCTGTTCCAGAAAGTTCTTTCAGTTTCTGGAAAGGTGGGAAAGCTCCAAAAGACCTGATCTGTAGAACCTCCCGGCCTGTCCTAAGGTGAACTCACTACCTCACTCCCAAGCTGACTCATCCCAGGCTGCTACACAGCCTCCATCTAAAAAAAAAAGAAAACAACAGAGCCTATCTAGATAAACCTGGAGGGCATTACATATTTTATATACTATTCTTATTGCTGTTGTTTTCCTGTTAGAGGGAAGTACCCCCACTTAATGTTGAGGCAGAAAGCTCCACAATAAGTACATACAAAACAACGGGAATGTGATCTAGCACATTTCCACCATATCTCAAATTACAAAAAAAAAATTGTCGGCAGGGTAAACCCCCTCTACTTTTTATTTCACCCATAGATAGCTCGGTAATTTTCCTCCATGCCACCAGCATATTGCCAGAGGAAACTTCATAAGAAAATTCTCAATGGTACAAAAAGACAGCTGCAAGTCAGAGAAGAGGTTCCAATGCAAATTAGAGAAGTATATGCTAAAAGGGAGTAGCAGTGGAATACATAGTAAGTGTTGCAGCAGTAATGATCCCAGCACAGATTCTTAAAGCAAAGCCAAATTACCAGCAAGGTGATCAAGGCTGTTTCCTGTAATCTAGTTTCCTGGCTGAAGCTCCACCAAAAGCAGAAAATACAAATAATCGCTCAATGAAGTAACATGTTCTGCTGAAAGGAAAGTCATTCTTTTCCACCTGCTGTCCTCAAAGCTCAAACTCTGTCTGCAATAATGAAAATTCTGCAAGCTCACTTTGCCAAGCAGTAACATTGGAGAGAGTGCTGTGTAGTGTGGAGAACAGTCTGACAGTACAAGCCTTGGAATGTTACTGCAAATTGCTAGGTAGTACAGCTCCTACACTAAAGCTGGCCATATACTTGTATAATTTTGGTACAAATTGTCGTACAAATGTTCTGAATGAACATTTGTACGACAATTTGTACCAAAATTCTCAGTACATTTGATGACCTGAGGAATATTGTTCAAAGTAATTCAAAATTTTGTTTGCTTTTAACATTCAACTTTAGAATAAATTAGCTTTCCTGAATGGAAAACACATACTATGCATTGTTAGAGAATCATTTATTTTTTTTCATTTAAAGAATACTGGATGTAAACCCAACATTTCATGTTCCTGATATATGCCTGCTGTACCATGTACCTGTATGAAAAAGTATCCGGTTCTCTCCGTATTGCTTCCTTTGTGTGAAATCCCCGGTGTTCCTGCCAGCCGCTCTGCTTTCCTATTAAAAATGACTACACTAAGCAGGAGAGCAAAGCATGATCATTTCTCTGGCTGTGCTGGGAACTTGATGTGCTCTCCTCCAATGATCAGACTTGTCCTGACACACACCCCCTGTATAGCCCATCACTGGGAAGATCAGTGTATGGCTGTTTCTTCTCCCCTAGCACAAATGTTTTGCCTTTCATTTATATTTTAAACTGAATGGGTTGTTTTACAAGGTGAGGCTTTACAATCACATTAAGAAACATTTTTCATCCTACTCCTACACTCCTTTCACGTCTACAAATTTTTTCATCACTGTGATCGAAAAAAAATGTTGATCTGACTACACTAAAAATTAGAAAATCAAGTGAACATTCTTACAGACAACATTACATCTATTTTACCCCATGACTCATCAAAACCTATGGGCCTGTATGCCATGCATTTATTTATGCTATGGTGTGTAGGAATGTATGACACTGCAGGCCCCACACAAAGAATCATGTTAATTACGGTATTTTGAAAGCCCTTCCGCTTCCCTAAAAATATACTGAAAGTGGTTTGGGTAGAGTTGGGAAGGATTAGACCCCCATTAAGGTTTTACTGGTCCAGAGTTCCATGAAAGTCTTACTAAACCCACAACAGTAAAATCAGTCTGTATATGCAGTAAAGTGTGGTTGTTATACTCACTGTGGAGCCTTAGGGGTTAATCCTCTGCATTGTGTAAAAAAGCTGTTTGATCCTGTATTCTCTGATTCTTCCCTTCTTCCAGTGTCCCCCTCTTATCTCCTGATAAGACATATGGTGTGGAGTTACTCTGCACATGCTCAGTTTGGTGTATAGTACTAGAGGTTTTTTTTTTTTGGGAGAGTGCATGTGATCAGCACAGGGCCAAAGAAAACTCCTTCTACAATCTTTAACATGTGCTCGGCTGGACACTGACAGAAGTCACAAGACTGCTAAATACTGCTGATGAGAAAAGGTATTTATCAGTTTATATTTATTAAAATAATTGCATGTCCATGTTCTGTGTACTGTGGGAGACCAGATCTAGTGAATGCAGGGCCCTGGGGTTAGTAACACTTTAAAGAGAATTTCCTTAACATATACTGAAGTAAAACACCTTTTTTTAAGTTAAATAAGGAATGCTAGAAATCCTGTTAGCTTTTTATTGTTGTCCCTTTCCATGGTGCAAAATTTCCCCCACTTCCTGTCTGGTAAAGTGTTGTCTCCAGGACACTGGTAAAGTGTTGTCTCCAACAGAGCTCTGTATAGCATTGAAACCTGACAGAGGTTAAAGTATGAATTGCTAAATACCTTTTCTAATCAGCAGTTACAGCAGTCTTGTGACTTCTATCAATGTCCAGCCCAGCACTGGTTGAAGCATGTAGGAAGAGTTTTCATTCTGCTCTAGGAGGATACAGGACCCCTGACCTCTGTCTAGACAGTGCTGATTGGCCCTGTACTGATCACATGCACTCTCCCAAGAAAAAAAAAACCTCTAGCAATACATACCAAACTGAGCATGTGCAGAGTGTCTCCACATGATATGTCTTATCAGGAGATACGAGGGGGGCACTGGAAGAAGGGGAGGATCAGAGAAGATCAGATCAAACAGCATTTTTACTCAATGCAGAAGATTAACCCCTTAGGTTTTGCACTGAGTATATCAAGAATGCTTTACTGCATATACAGACCAATTTTACTGTTGTGGGTTTAGTAACACTTTAATGGTCATCTGTCTGAATCCTTATGTAGTCTGCTAAATTTACATATGTGAGTAGACAAAATTTTAGGAAAAATAATTGTATTTAGTACCTTTCTAAATATTAATTGTTCTATGCTATTTTGTATAAAATCTGTTTATTTTCACTACTGGCAACCACTACTTGCTGTGCTTCACCCCAGGCCATACAGTAGATGAAGCAGCAGTTTGGCAGAAACAAGTTACACACCGTACAGCCTCATTCTAATACATTATTTTGGAAAATGCAGCAAAAAGAGGGGGTGACTGGTCCTAAAGTTAAAAATCTGTCTTATGTCTGCCAGTCCTTCTTGTTGGCTTTTGTAGCCACCCTACCCTTCCCTGAAAACACATGCACACATGTACACTGTTGAAAAGGCTTGACATATTTTAAAAACAGAAACATCCTATTTAAACCAAACAACTCATTCTTACTCTTAGTACTTTGTTGAGCAAATTTGCATGAAGTATCCTGTTGTAAAAATATTGGTGGTCATGTCAGAATAAAATATTTATTACTCCTTGATTGGAGGTCCAACTGGTCCCCACATTTTGTCTTTTTAAAATAAAGTTTTGAGAAGTTTTGGTTACTTTAAGATATTTCTACGATGAGACTGTAAATAGTAGTGAGCCCAAAGCTGTTTAGGCTGCTTGGGCCCACCTAGTTATCAGTCTGCACAAACCACCTACCACCACCTGGCTCAGGCCATCTTCAATGGATTTTAACTGTCAGCTTTTATAATCGCAAAACACTGATATTAATGAAAAAAAAAGAATAAAAGTTGAATTACCTTTGCAACCATGGAGATTTTTTTTTCTTAACCTTAACTCGAAAAATGTCAAGTTTTAGTCTCTAACCAGAAAAACATTAGGCACAAAATTTGAATGCTTGCTTCACTTGGCTTTGTTCTAAACCAGATCAAGTCAACCCTACAACAGATGCGTATTCTATAAAATGATATATACAATGTAAGTAAGACACAAACATAGAAATGAACTCATGTTCCTGAGCAAACTACTGTTTACTGTCACGAGCTGCTGTAGTAAATCAGGAACAAAGTATACAGTACATTCATGGTTTGAAGTTTCTTTATTCATGTGCCAGCATTACACATGGATCTGATCTCTTACCAAAGGGTACTATATGACACATCAATGCAAGGCAGCAATTGTTTCATTCATGTATTTAGTGTACACTTGAGTTCTTTGTTGGAGTCCCACACCCAGAATTAGTTCATCTCCCTTTGTTTGTCTCCTTTACCCTAGACTTCAAACAAGGTTGCACAAATAACTTCATTCTCTACCAAGTGTCTGACTACTGCATTATACTTATTATTAAAGTCTGTAGCTGTAGAAGATTAAATAATGTTTTCAATGAGAGGGATTTGTTGTACAATACATCTTCATATCATGTACACAATGGCAAGGCAACCTAGGCAAGTACCTAGGTTCCAGTAGGTGCCCAGTCACTAACTAAGACCAGTTTGCTAAAATCAGTAGAAGTGCAATCAGTTCTACACGCATGCAATGTGGCAGATACCCCTCAAGGCCCACTCCTCTTCAGATCTGTCTGTGGATCACACTTAACCACTTCCAGTCCAGACACTTTTACCCCCTTCCTGTCCATGGCAATTTTCAGCTTTCAGCTCTATCACACTTTAAATGTCAATTGCGCGGTCATGCAACACTGTACCCATATGAATTTTTTACCATTTTTTTGAGACAGATAAAGCTTTATTTTGGTGGTATTTATTCACCGCTGGGATTTTTATTTTTTTTGCTATGTAAATGAAAAAGTCCAAAAATTTTGAAAAAAAGTGTTTTTCTTATAAAATTTTGCAAATAAATAATCTTTCATCATAAACCTTGGCCAAAATGTATTCCGCTATCTTCTTAGTAAAACAAATAAATAAGCCAAATTACTTTATAACCAAAAATTATAATTTTTAAACATTTTTTTTTACATTTTCATTTTATTTTTTATTATTTATGGGGTTTTTTTTTACATACTGTCACCCTAGCAGTACAGTGTCACCATTGTGACACTGTACTACTTGTGGGGGGTGATGTAGATTTTTTTTTTTTTTTACAGTGATTGCTTTTACATCCATATAGGATGTAAAAGCAATCATTTCTCTTTCTCTCTGTCTACATTCTTGCAGCCATTGAGAACTACTGAGTGAGCTGTGATTGGTCACAGCTTGTCACATGGTACAAGGCTGTTGTGAATAGCCTTGTACCATGTGATCTCTGTGATCATTCACAGATTTCACACGTAGTAAGCAATGATGTCACAAGTGACATCTTGCTTACAAATTTGCATGTGATCACTGATTGGCCAATCACTGATCACATGATCGGGACCTCGTACAGAGGTCCCGTCCGACGATCGGTGTTCCACTGAGTTCGGAGGACACAGCGGGCATCGGACCGCGATGCTGCACGCTCCCAGGGAGCACACACAGCTAGAAATGGCGGGTGCCGTTTACAAACGGCAACCCACCCCTGGAGTGCCACTGTCCTGCCGTTTATAAACAGCAGGCGGACGGCAAGTGGTTAAAAGATGGAAATAGAAGGACTGCCTTTCACTGACCTCCCATGTGAACTTGTAAGTGCACAGTTCCAAGCACTTCTTAGTTCAGAGCTGCCAAATCCCAACCTTAGATTGTAAGCTCCAAGGAGCAGGGCCCTCCTATCCCTCTTGTATTGAGCTATATTGTTCTGTATTGTCTCCCGTTATATTGTAAAGCGCTGAGCAAACTGTTGGCGCTATATAAATCCTATATAATAATAACCTATAATGGACAGGACTGCCAAATGAAGATACCGAGCATGAATGTCCATATCCTACAGATTTGGCAATTCAGGAGAAATCTGTTAAAGTTTCAGCCTTACTTCCTACAGATAAAATAGGGCTGCCACAAAAGTCATTAATAATAGTTACATCGAAAACAAATGCATGTTTCTGGGCACTTCTTGCTTTCCTTGGATGAAGAACTGATCCATTTACAGAATTTTCCCAGCCAATCACTAATTCACATTTTGTGTGATCACTTTGCTGGCCAACAGAACAATGGTCATCTCATAAATGATGTGAATGTACTATAAATAAAGCAAACTTGAAAGAACTAGATATCCAAATGTTGTGTAAGCAACTATGAATGCTGTTCAGCTGTTCAAATGTACAGGGCAGGCCACACAGAAAATGATTTATTGTAAACCTGTAAATCATTAGCACTGATCATCTAGCCCAGTGTTTCTCAAACGGGGTTCCATGGAACTCTAGGGAAGTCCCCAGGAGTTCCGCCACCTTTCAACATCGTGGCGGATGTATACCGCCTAATGTTGTTTCCAGTGTTGCAGTGTGATATAGAGTGTGGGGGCGCATAGGGGGCATAGAGTTGGAGTACGGTGTGTATAAGGCAGCCTGTATGAATACAGACTGGGGGTTGAGCAGAGAGAGGAAGCACATGGCTAAAGCAAAAGGTGACATCCAGTGTATGGTAGCAGTGTATAGGAGCACATATCTGGACTATTATTATACAGGATTTATATAGCGCCACAGTTTACGCAGCGCTTTACAATATAAAGGGAGACAGTACAATTACAATACATTTCAGTACAGAAGGAATAGGAGGGCTCAGACTGAATGTATTAATATTATTATTATACAGGATTTATATAGAGCCAACAGTTTGCTCAGCGCTTTACAATATAATTTGAGACAATACAGCAACAATAACCAATAATATAGTGCAGCACTAAATTAATGATAACAATACATCAAAACATGTGAATATATCCTAATAAATATATAAAACAATAATACAGTGATAAAATCACAACACTCTATATATAAATAAAGTGCACTTTATTTATATATAGAGTGTTGTGATATTATCACTGTATTATTGTGTTATATATTTATTTGGATATATTCACATGTTTTGATGTATTGTTATCATTAATTTAGTGCTGCACTATATTATTGATTATTCTTTTTCACTGTTGAGGTATCAGTTTAGAGTGTCAGCTGCTTCATCACATAGGTATTAACTCCATATAAATGCAGGAGGAATTTCTATAATTTAATACAGGAACAATACAGTTCAATACAAGAGGGTTAGGAGGGTCCTGCTCCTTGGAGCTTACAATCTAAGAGGGAGGGGTTAGTGGTACAAAAGGTAATAACTGCGGGGGATGGACTGGTAGGAGGAATAGAAGATTCCATTATTAGCTGAGGGCAGGATAGGCTTCCCTGAAGAAATAGGTTTTCAGAGATCGCCTAAAAGTGAGCAGAGTAGGCGATAGTCTGATAGATTGGGGTAGAGAGTTCCAGAAGATGGGGGGGCCTCTGGAGAAGTCCTGGAGACGAGCATGGGAGGAGGAGACAAGGGAGCTAGAGATCAGGAGATTATGCGAGGAGCGGAGAGGACGGTTTGTTTGATATTTGGAGACAAGATTGATGATGTAATTTGGGGCAGAGTTATAAATAGCTTTATATGTTATTGTTAATGTTTTGAATTTTATTTGTTGGGCAATGGGAAGCCAGTGGAGGGGTGGCAGATATGGAATGGTTAGTAAAGTGGATGAGTCTGGCAGCAGCATTCATGATAGACTAAAGAGGGGATATCCTGCGATGAGGTAAGCCAATGAGGAGGGAACGTAGCAGGAGGTGAGATCATAACAGCTTTATGTTATGCCCTAACTGTATACAAAGCTATTATAATCTCACCTCTTTCAGCTTCCCTGTCTTACTCTGCATTAGTTTGTTAGGTCCTCATGCACACTGGACGTTTTACAGCTGCTGTTTTTGGCTTTTGATGTTTTTTTCTACAGCCAGTAAACCCCCCAGCATGTTATCCTATGTGTCCATGTACACATAGACTGTAATCAACATTTTTTGGCTGGAAAAAACCCCAGGACTAGTGGGGTTCTAGAGGAGTTTTTTAGCTGCAAAAACGCTCTAACGCTGAAAAATGCGGCAAAACACCGTAAAACGCCGCAAACCGGCATTTTTGGACTTTTTTTGACCAAAAAATTTTTTTTTTGGTAAAAAAAAAACGTTAAACGCAGGAAAACGCCACTAAACGTGGCAAAACGCCGCTAAACACTAATGCAAAAACGATTAAAAAAGCTGAAAATCTCACATTTTTAATGTGACTTTATACAGCTAACGTTAACAGCGTTATCAAAATGCCAAGTGTGCATGGAGGCTTATTCTTGTTATATCTACAACTTGCTGATGGCATCCAGTGTTTCTTAAGCTGTAGATCGGAAATTTTTTTTCAGGGGTTTCCCTGAGATTTCAGATTTTTTTTGCCAAGGGTTCCTCCAAGGTAAAAAGGTTGAGAACACTGATCTACCCCATATGGACTGAACAATGGTGTATTTACAAAACTTAAATGATGTTCTAGTAAAAATAAAGTAAAAGAGCAATTGCTGAAGAGCAACTCCAGGAAACAAGTGCAAACAATCAGCTACTAAACCTGGCCATACACTAGTGCAGTGGTGGGCAACCTTTTTTTTCAACTGAGCCAAATCTCGCCAAAACCACGATTGAAATTTATTTTGAGAGCCACATTTTTAAAACTGAAAATACATAGGATGGTACACTGTTTTTAGTTTCAATAAGTTTTTATAGTAATTCATCCCCCATATAGTAATTCATCCCCCATAGTAATTCATCCCCCATATAGTAATTCATCCCCCATATAGTAATTCATCCCCCATAGTAATTCATCCCCCATATAGTAATTCATCCCCCATATAGTAATTCATCCCCCATAGTAATTCATCCCCCATATAGTAATTCATCCCCCATAGTAATTCATCCCCCATATAGTAATTCATCCCCCATATAGTAATTCATCCTCCATAGTAATTCATCCCCCATAGTAATTCATCCCCCATAGTAATTCATCCCCCATATAGTAATTCATCCCCCATAGTAATTCATCCCCCATATAGTAATTCATCCCCCATAGTATAATTCATCCCCCATAGTAATTCATCCCCCATAGTAATTCATCCCCCATATAGTAATTCATCCCCCATAGTAATTCATCCCCCATATAGTAATTCATCCCCCATATAGTAATTCATCCCCCATAGTAATTCATCCCCCCCTATAGTAATTCACCCCCCCTATAGTAATTCATCCCCCATAGTAATTCATCCCCCCTATAGTAATTCATCCCCCATATTAATTCATCCCTCATATAGTAGTAGTAAGTAAGTAGCAAGTAGTAAGCCAAGTCCCCCCTGTGTCAATTCACTTACCTTTGCTCCGCGCGTTCCTCTCGCCGTGTTCCCGCGCCGTTCCAGTCTTCAGGGCGGACTGTGAGAGGAGCCTAGCTCCTCTCACGTTCGTCACGCTGCCCTGCCTACACACATCCTGACAGCCAATCACTGGCTATCAGGATGTGAGTGGCAGCGAGACTGGCCAATCATTGCATTTGAGCGCGCTGCCCTGGCTGTTTTTTTTTTGGATCAGGCTGCAGAGTCCCTGCCGCCCGAGAGGAGAGAGGGGAGCGGGCGCCCGGCACACAAGAGCCGCATTAAAGCGTGTAAAGAGCCGCATGTGGCTCGCGAGCCGCGGCTTGCCGACCACTGCACTAGTGGGATTTTGTTCAAAAATTTTCATTTTAACAGCGTTTGATTTTCTATTCATTAGTGATATCAAAGTTTCAGTCATTTTTCAAAGGAGCAGAATGGAAAATGGTTCTCAAACAAACACATTTCTAACACTGAATGTGGTTTTCATCAAGTCATCAAATGTACTGAGAATTTTTGTCAGGATGTTAACACGAAAATTCATACAATGTTTGTTCAAAAATCTACTAGTGTATGCCCGCTATAGTTAGAGAGTTCCCTCATTTTACCCTAAAGTAAACTGGTCAAAAATCAATCAATCAATAAAGTCCCAAAAATCAAGCCCTTATCTTGTCCTAGGCAGTTTCTGGTGCATATACTTACTGTCACCTCTGCTACCCTAATAAGATTCTTGACACTGGCAATCATTAATAACTGTTGGCAATGGCCAGGAATGTTGACAACTCTATACTGATGAGCACATCCGTCAGGCTGGGTTTATGTCTGTGTGGTGCGGTTTTTCCACATCGTGTTTGCAGGCACGTTTTTGCACACATTTTTAGGTGCGCCACCATTAAACTCTATTAAACGCACATTTTTCTTGAAAGTGCATCAAAGTACTGCAGAGCGCTGTGGTAGTTGATTCTTCCTGTCAGTATATTTGCTTGCCCGTACATCCCGTATGAGCAAGCAGATATACTGACAGGTCTGCAGGAGACCAGCATAGTACCAGCGATATGCTGATCACTGGTATAATGCCTTACATGCTCCTGCAACAAAAAGTAATAAATTTAAAATTTTTATACCGCCATAAAAATGTGCATTTATTAATTCTTGTCAAAGGTGAACGTATCCTTTAGAGCAGGCAGTGAGGAGGTGATACAGTGCCTCTTCACAACCTGTCAAATGCTCTCTAAAGAGAGATCCAAAAACAGATTGCTCTTCAGAAAGCACTGCTAGTGTGAAAGAGCCCTCAGATGGTGGTAAGCACTCCCATCTGTCTTATAGGGCTCATTCACCCTAGTGTTGGTGTCTGAAGAGCAATCCGTGTTTGGATCTCTCTTTGAAGAATATTTGACAGGCAGTGAAGAGGCACTGTCTCCGTCTCCACCTCCGTTTTCTTCTGCAGCCAATCAAAACAACGGCAAGATGGAGGTTCCACTTCCATGTCCTGTCTGCAGCCAGCACTGAAGTGCACTGATCGGACGCACTGAGAGTACTGAGGGGAGACAGAGGAGGGAGAACCTTGGGCTGGCGGTGCATTCACTATGAGGCAGGAGCAGAGACACTGTATCTGTCACTTCAGCTCCAATCCTGGGACATGGCCATGCTTGGGCACAGTGATCCACAGTCTGGATAACATGTCAGACTTTTAACGGGGAATCAGAGTGGCTCGGGGGGCAACTTCCCCCATGCCCCCTGGCCCAGTCCACCCCTGCACTATAGCATTGTGTATAAGACCTGGGGGCAACTGAGTACCAATAGGCCTGCTTGCTTTATGGGAGCTGCTACAGTCAGAGCACAGCAGTCAGCTATAGTGCCTGGCTTCCAACACTAAGAGTAGGCATGGCAGGTGAGGATTATATATATATATATACACACAGTATATATATATATAAAAGATCAGAGCGCTCATGGCGAGAATTAAAAACAGTAATGTTCATTAGGCATGGCAGGTGAGGGGTGTCCTTTAAACTGAATTCTGTCTTTTGCAGCAGAATCCAGAGAACATTTCACAGAGACACTGGAAGTGCACTAAAACCTCTCTCTCCTTCCTGCATCTGCATCTTCCTGCATCTCCAATCACATATAAACCTCCAGGTCAGGTTTAGATCTGATTGGTGGAAGGGGCTGATCAAATAAAATACTGACAAATGCGAACGGATTGGACAGGTGTAACCAAAATAATGCATGCATGAAAAACCTGCCTAGAGCATCTAGGCTGTACTCCCTGCACACATCTTTAGAATTCATTTCAATATTCAGTATGGTTTACCCAATAGTAAGGTTTAACATTTCACATAATCACTCACTAGCACATAGCAATTTATTTAAAAAACACACACTTCATAAAAATCCAGTGAAGGTTTTAATCACGTACGGTGTAGAAACCATTTGTACTAACTGGCCCCAGGCAAGATGAACATAGCATGTGCAGATAGTAACTCATACTTTTACTTTTTTGACAGTTTGGGGCATGCTAACATATCAAAATTGTTACCTCACACGAGGGCTGAAGAAGACCAAGAAATATTATTCCACTGAAAAAAAAAATCTAATTTTCACCTGCAGCAACAATAAGTCATATACAGAGATTTATGAACCGTAAACCTCCTTACGCCCCGTGAACACATTTATATTCTATTTAAACCTTCAGCATACCTGCGACTCTGCACAGTTCGTAGTTCATGAAGATAGCATTGACAATAATCTTTTTTTTTTTATTTTTTTAATATTGTAATTTATCCTGAAATGTAAATAAATAACCAACTTTGGGAATCTTGAAAAACGGCATAAAAAGTCAAGCATCAGCAAGGAAGAAGCAAAGGAGTAGGACTAAGCTTTATTTCTCCTGTAGGTTACTTAGTACTTAGCTCTGCACTCCCGTGACCCGTATTCAGCTGATAGCGGGCTAAACCCACTGTCAGCTGATGTCCCTGTGCCGGTTCAGGCTCTGGAGAGATCCCGACTTTTAAAGTTGAGATTCTCCCAGATGATCGGCAGCATCTCAGAGAGCCACTCAGAGAGCCACTCAGAGCCTGAGGAAACCACGCCCACCCCCTGCACAGCCTGACACACTAGTGAGTGCTGGAGGGACAGAGCAGAGAGCCGTGGGCTAATAGTCATTGGTTCTCTGATCACTGAAAACTGAGAACTGGGTGATCAATGGTCTTTGATAGCTCAGTTCTCGGTCTTAGAGGTGGGGGGACAGGGACTGATGCTGCATCCACCTACTGCAAGTGAATATGAAAGTTAAAGTGGAGTTCCACTCACCTGTCAAAAAATAAAAGTCATCAGCTACAAAAACTGCAGCTGCTGACTTTTAAAGAACAGACACTTTCCTGTCCCTCGGTCCTGTGGTGTGTCCCCAGCAGCCCGTTTCACGGGCCGCTCTGGATTCCAGGGAGGACAACTTCCGTTTCCGATCGCATAGGCGATCGGACCGGAAATGGGAGCGGCTACCTGTCAAACTCGGGTACCCGCCCCCCAAAGTTCCAATCCTTAATGGGGAGCGGGGCAGCAGTCCTTAAAGCAGAACTTCCCCTTTTGGGTGGAACTCCGCTTTAAGAGGTTATATCACTATTTCACATCATAAAGTCTTGTAAATTCAAGGTGCGGTTTTGTACTAGCTCATGATTTACAATTGGGTACACTGCTCCAATATACTGTATTTACCAGATGTTTTAGTTTAGAGGGTGAACCTATATGGCATCTTCCATTTAGAGCCTAACTCCTGACAATTTTGTCAGTTTTTTATTGAAGTAGGGAAAGATTAGGACCTTTGTCAGGTTTTTATTGCTGTTGGTGACCTCAATGAAGAGATTCATGCACATCCCTCCACTACGTCACAGTGACAGTAGAGCTTGCACAGAATGAAATAGGGAAATGTTCTCTTGCATCATTGGAACAGAGCTTGATTGTTCATAATTCAGACCTGCTTAAAGTGGTTGTAAAGGTTTTTTACCTTCATGTATTCTATGCATGAAGGTAAAAAACCTTCTGTGTGCAGCAGTGCCCCCAGCCCCCCCCCCCCCAATACTTACCTGAGTCCCATTGCGATCCAGTGATGTGCACGACAGCCTTGTCTGTCCCGGGTCTGAGACAGCATGTGGGAGCCGTTGGCACCTGCTGCTGTCAATCACAGCCAGTCAGCCAATGAGGGGAGGGGCCAAGCCACAGCTCCATGTGTGAATGGACACATGGAGCAGTGGCTTGGGAACACGCCTGCTCGGGTGCGCCTAACAGAAAGGAGGAGTCAAGAGAGCCTGCAGGGGACTCGAGAAGAGAAGGATCTGGGCTGAACTGTGCAAAACCACTGCACACAGCAGGTAAGTATAAATTGTTTGTTATTTTACAAAAAAAATGAACCTTTAGTATCGCTTTATAGCATACCTATGGTCCAAAATTAAAATCATATATTTATGTCCACACTGAATTTCAATTTTTTCCAGCCTACTCCTATTATTAGATCTAACAGATGACAGAGAGATCTTATAGTTTGTAAACGTACTTTTCCAACACCTGTACTTTATTGAATTTTGTGACACCTATTCACTATGCCCTGCTGATAAGCAGTGCAGTGTCACACAATTCACAGGGCCTGCCTTCTGAATTAATGCAGGTTCACTAAGTTTGAACTGCATCCAATCCGCATGTCATGGAAAATAGCATTGCTTCCTATGGTGCCTGTTCATATTCGTCCAATGCACTGGCAGTGTGGATTCAGTGCAGATTCAGCGAGGATTGAAAAAAAGAATCATGTTGATTTCTGAACGGTAAGGTTCGGTTCAGGTGCAGATTACAGGCAATTGAACTCTATTGGAACCGTTTCTAAACCACATGTTATCAGTTGTGAACAGGATAAAATCCTGACCTGAACCTTATCTAAACCTGTCCTGAACCTGATCTAACCCTGTCCTGAACCTGATGCAGAGGAGCTGAGAGGAAGAGTTTCAGGAGGCAGAGTCAGTAAAAGAATGGTACGGCTTGTACCATGGGATATGTAGTCTTAGAATATATAGAAATTGAAAGTAAACAGCAGAGTAGAAGCTGCAAAACATGCAGGGAATCCAGGAAGTTGTGAAAAAAGATGGCCAGCAGGCAAGCAGAAATCCCAACAAGAAATTAAATTCTTCTAGTAATCTTATACTGAATTGTCAACGATAACTATTATTTGTATTGTTATTCCACTTCTGATATTATAAAATGAGAGTGTTTACTGTGACTGTAGATCTCCTAATTTCCATGTAGACACAAAGAAATCCTCTTAGTGTTATGTCACAAAAATGCGTGTTGTATGATTCTGATGTAACACTGTTTTACTAAAAACTCACCAGGAGTGAATGATGAAGGAAGCATTCCAGACGGCCAACGATGAGGTCAAGAAGATTATTTTTCTATTTCTATGAAGATTGATTGACAGCTGTTTCATTGGGAATTGTTTTGACTGCTTCTAGGTCAAAGTGTTAACGCATGTAAACTAAACCTCAAATACTACTTCAGCATCCAGTACCTGCAATAAATGGACCTTTTACTTTGCAGGAAGGGGTGGGTTCCAATGTGAATATTTATAAAATATTCTTAGATGAAACAAAGTAATAGAAATATTACAGTGATACAGATGCAATCCAGAACAAACAAATGCGAAGTGTCACGTAAAGGTATTCTATGTTGCAAAGAATCTCCCTAAGGCTAGGTTCACACTACTGCAGTGCACTTTTGATCTGATTTTCAATCCAATTTCGTAATGCAGCTGCCGTGAAACTTGGTACATTTATGATGCATTTTTACATGTGTGCAGTGATTCCCCCCTCCCCCACATGCTCCCCCCACTGGGTAGTGTGTTGGCAGCAGGAATAGACAGGGGTGGGTTCAAGGAAAGAATGTGCTGCTTTCCCTTCTTTAACCCACCCACTCAACCTGCTGCCACCACTACGGAGGAATGGAGTGGCTCCCTTTGTCTCTTCCTGCTCATCCCCATTCCTCCTGTCAGTGCGGGAAGCCAGAAAAAGTGTTGAGGGGCTGGGTTGAGTGTTATCCAGGAGAGTGGAGAAAGGACTGGGCTGGGGGATGCCATAAGAGTGAAAGAGAGCCACACTGCCCAGCACAATCCCAGAGAGAGCGAGACCAAGGCACGGAATCACTCCTCACCATGCCACTCCATGCAGAGCTGTGACCTGTGGGCAGGGAGAGAGACTGAGCCGCTACCAGGGTACAGACCAACTGCATTAGAGACCAGCATCATCATCATCTGAGGAAGAGGGGTTTCCCTCGAAACGTGTCAGCCTTTAGTTGGCCCTCAGATGGCACTTCTTTGATGTTGGGGCTTTTGGTAGTCTGTGGAACACATACTCAATGACTGTCACTTGCTATGTGATTAGTCTTCACTGGTTTGTGAGTAGATCTAATATATTTTTCATCAATTTGTATCTGGGATACTGCGCTAGGCCGGTGCACTTTTGTTTTATTTCTTTGTACAGACCAGCATCAGCCAGGCAACTCAGAGTGAGCGAACATCCAGCCAGAGCGATCATTGCTGTGGTATCGCTGATAGCCACTACCTACTACCATCCCTGGAGCCATTAGGATCCATCTAATCAACTACTCCATAGCTATAATACTGCCTGCAGGCATTTACTGACTGCTTCAAAGCATGCCAACGGTTCAAGAGCTCCAACGTTTTAGCTGACTGAAAAGTCAGGACTAAAGATTGCCCTTAACCGTTGCGGCCCCAAAGAATTTGCCCATTTTCTAGTTAAAGAGGTACCATACCCTAACCAATCCCATAGAGTGCACTCTAAACCAGTGCTTTGTTACTGTCATTTATACTGCATTTAAAGTTTATTTACATTGTTTATTGGTAATTCACTTATTGTTTCTAGTTAGTGATATAGAACCTGATTACTCTTTTCTTGGGCATAGTTATTACACTGTCTAGCAAATTGTGTCTTAATTTACCTGCTGATAGCTTATGCAAGTTCAGGCTGCCATTTATTCTCACTTGTATCAATAAATGAAGTGTGCAAACCACTAAACGGGCGCATGTTTATTTACTGGTAATAACCCACAGCCAGGCAGAAGGTATTTTACACTCATGTCTTTACTTCTGCTTGCAGTGATTTTTTATTCAACCAGGAGTGACAAAGAGGCCGAGGTTGTTCTTGGAGTCAAAGAACAGAGAAGCCAAATTATTAAGCGGCTTCTTCAGGGGAGTCATTCCTTCCCATCTGTGATGTCATTGGGTGACCTCTGCCCCCATGACATCACAGAGCGGGAAGACCCCACCCTGTGATGTCATAAGGGGCAGAGTGCCTGTGAGGAATGGACTTGCCAGTAATGGTGGGACTCACCTGCCTTGTGGGCTGCAGTACCAGGGCTGGCCAGCGGGTGCTCCCAGCAATCAGAGACTCAACCCTGCAGCCAGCCAAACACCTGAAGCTGATCATGCAGGTGTATTTAAGGGATGGCCAGACCTGCAGTCTCTGCCTTGGTGTGTGTTTTTCCTGGGCCCTGTATCTTGTTACCTGCATCCCTGTTCCTGTCTCTGTCTGACTGATTCGTTGCTGACCCTGCCTGATCCGGACCTCTGCTGACTTCTCCTGTTTGATCCCTGGCTTGTGACCCTGACCATTCTCTGCCTGACCCCCTGTTCCTACCTGCCCGATTGTTATTGACCCGGCCTGCCTGACGACGCTTGCATTGTATGTATTATCTGTGGGTGGTTTGGTTTGGTTCCTTTGCACTGTGTTATGTTTTAGTATTGCACTGCGTTTATGTATTGTTAGTGTTAATAAATTATATTGTTTATATCATATCTGAAGCCTGCGTTTCCCTGCGTCAGTTCACATACCTCTGGTCATACCCTGTAGCCCTGACAGTGCCCTATTCCAACTGGTAATTACACGGTCATACAATGCCATACCAAAACAGAATTAAAGTCCTTTTTTCACTCAAAGGACGTAACTTTCTCATAAATTGGTGATCAAATTGGTGGTATTTGATCACCAATTCATTTTTTATTTTATGTGATATAAATGAAAAAAGACAAAAAATTGTGAAAAAAACTATTTTTTACTTTTGGTTATAAAAAATGTATGGTAAAATTAAAGTTAGTCATAAATTTAGGTCATAATGTACTGTGCTACATGTCTTTGGTAAAAAAAAATCCCAATACATATAATATAATATATTAATTAGTTTGTGTAGAAGTTATAGCATTTACAAACTATGATATATATTGGAATTTACGCAGATTTTACTTTCTGACTATCACATTTCCTGAGTTGCTAAAATGCCAGGGCAGTAGAAAAAAAACCCCAAATGACCCTATTTTGGAAGTAAACACCCCAAGGAATTTTCTGAGAGGCCTGTTGAGTCCATGTAACATTTTTTTTTTTTGCCACAAATGTTTGAAAAATTAAATTTTTTTTTTTACACAAATTTGTCAGTTAAATTATATATTGCTCACAAATGCCATGGCTATATGTGGAATAACACCCCAAAACACATTCTGCTACTTCTCCCAAGTATGGGGATACCACATGTGAGAGACTTTTTGGCAGCGTAGCCAAATACATGCCCCCAAAATCCAATGACCACCTGCAGCCTTTCAAACCGCATATTTCCTCATATCATTTCCTCACTGCCTATCACAGTTTTGGAGGCCCTGAAATGCCAGGATAGTACAAATCCTGCCAAATGACCTCTTTTTGGAAAGTGGACACCCGAAGGAATTTGATAAGAGGCATGATGAGTATTTTGCAGATATCACTTTTGAAACAGGGTTTTGAAAAGAATAACAGAAAAGAAAATATAAATTTTCGTTTTCTTTCTTCGTTTTCCAAAAACTTGTGGCAACAAATGAGATCTGCAAAATACTCACCATGCCTCTTATCAAATTCCTTGTGGTGTCTACTTTCCAAAAAGAAGTGATTTGGTGCTTCTACTATCCTGACATTTCAGAGCCAACATTAGAAGCTTATCTCACACATCCCCCACTTTTCTAACCACTTGAAAACCAAGCCTTTTCTGACACTGTTATTTGAAAAAACATTTTTTTTTGCTAGACAATTACTTTGAACCCCCAGATATTATATATTTTTTTTAAAGCAGAGGCCATAGAGAATAAAACAGTGGGTGTTGAAATTTTTTATGTCACACAGTATTTGCGCAGCGATTTTTCAAACGCAAATGTTTGGGAAATTTTTTTGCACAAAAACACAATATAATGCCCAATTGTTTGAGAAAATATAAAAGGTGATGCTACGCTGAGTAAATGTATACCAAACATGACATGCTTTAAAATGATGCACGCCCGTGCAACAGTGACAAATTACGTAAATTTGTAATATTAATAGGCGATGCTTTAAAAGCCTTTACAGGCCACCACTTTTGATATACACGGGAGGTATAGTGCTAGAATTACTGCCCTTAATCTGACATTCTTGGTGTGACCTCACATGCATGGTCAGGGCTTTCTTTCTGCCGGAACGCGGCGGTACTGCGTTCCGCCACCTTTTTCTTCTTGTCCCCGCTCACCGACTGCCTCTGCAGAGCTGACAAGCTATGCAGAGCAGCGAAAGTGACAGGTGCCGGACGCGGCTTGTTTATGTCATGCTTGCGCGTGCCCGGCACCTGTCACTGCCGCTGCTCACAGCCGGTGAGCGGGGACATGCACGCTTCACCCCCCCCCCTCTACCGCCAGCGTGTAAACATCGGGGGCGCGCGGCCACCCCCATAGGAAAGGTGTATCTTAGTACACCCGGCGGTGCGCGCTGACGTCATCACGCCCTCTGCTCGTCGATCCTACCATAGCGCGGATCGTCAGCATCAGGTAAGGAGCGGCGATACAATTTTTCTCGCTTTTCTTGCTAATGTGGGGGGGGGCAGTGTTACTCGCTATTCTTACTAATGTGGGGGGGGGGGCGGTGTTAATTCCATACATTTACTTTTATAGCCCCTCCCAAATTTTACTTGCATTCCTGTTCTCTAAAGGGGTGGTCCTAGGGTTTGATGGGGGCGTGGCCAGGTTTGGGTGGGGGAGTTCCACCACCTTTCCTCTGAGAAAAAAAGCCCTGTGCATGGTGCAATCTCTGTATACATACCGTCATGCAAGCGAGCACGGTAATGGGGGTGGGGATGAACTTTTTTTATTTATTTTGTTTTTTTCATTATTTGTACACTATCCTTTTTTTTTCCGATCACCTTTATTGTTGTTACAGGGAATGTAAATATCGCCTGTGATAGCAATAGGCAATGACAGGTACTCTTTTCTGAGAAATATGGGGTCTAATAGACTCTAGCTCTCTCCTCTGCCCTTAAAGCATCCGATCATACCAAGATCGGTGTGATCAGATGCTTTCCCAATTTTATAATAGCGCTGTTTATATTCGGCAAAACTAAAATGATGAAATGCTCGTAGCTTCCAGTCCCTTAGACCATAGAGATGATTGGAGACATTCCAGTCTCCGATCAGCTCTATTGTCAGCCAACGGAACTGCTAGGTGCATTTTTGGCTTTCTCAGTGGGGCGGGAGCCCAATAAAACCTTGGAAGGCGGCAGGAGGGGTGGGATAGTCCCTTCCCACTGCTTGAAAAAGTGATCCAGCAGCTAATTAGCAGCTAGGATTGTTTTTACATAAAAGCTGACCACCAGCTGAAAAAAACAATACCAGGATAATGGCTGTAGCTGCATCATCCCAGTATAACCACTCAAAGTCCAGTGATGTACCAGTATATTGCTGGTCCTTGTTGGGCATATATGTAAAAGCAGAGAACATGGGCATATGATAAATAGGGTGTGTGGACCAATATGACCACAATTCATTTTTTTTGTAATGCCCATGTTGAGGGTTAGGCCCAAAAAAGTTTTAAATTCAGAAACTGTGATAGATTTCCATGCAAATTGTCTGGCAAGAGCTGAATATGGGGGGCCATGTATTGTGTGTATACAGTAAATTGCGTTGGCCCACAATCAATTCATACAAATCTTCAGTGAAAAACTGCGGAGGGGCTAAATGCTAATGCTGACAGCGAACGGGGCTGATCCTGCTAACACTGCCTTTTTTGGGGACACTATACAAAGGAGGAACTAGTATAGCTCTGTTTGTGATCAATATATTGATCTGTACAAACACTATACTAGTAATGGCGGTGATCAGAGACTTATGGTGTGAGTACAATAGTGTGATAATTTAACGCTAGCTGATGGCTGGGAGGAGCACTAACTGACCCTGATGCTATCTGATCTCGCTAGTGGCAGTAATACAGTGAATAGTGAAAAATTCTATATACTTACACTGTACTAATGGCACTGGCTGTGTGACAGGATGATCAAAATGTTAATAGGGATTAAAGAGTTAAATGTGCTAATTTAACATGTGCGTGTAAAATGTAGTGCTGTTACTCAGTGCCGTTCTTCTCACTGGACGGCATAGGGGGCAGTGGGGAGCGCACGCATGTGCACGCACACCCGGAAATAGAAAGTGGCGTAAGGTAACGTTGCTTTGCCCAGAGCCGCCGCTCGCCCACACATTGTTGTCGAGCGGGTGGCAAGAAGTTAAAAAAAAGTTTTTTAATTTTCTTGCAATCATTTTTTTTAAACATTTTTAGCTTTTTTTGGTAACATTTTTTTCTTTTTTTTTACTATTTAAAAAAAATAATACTTTCATTAGAGTAGTGCAGTGTTACCATAGTAACATTGTACTACTCTGGGACTGATCAGGGATTTTTTTTTTATAGACTTTGCATTGCATGAGCAATCAATTCAATGCAATTGCAAACCTTGCTTTGAACTGTCATGAGCATGTGGAACTTTGTTTCCCCGCGTTCCCGTTGAAAAAAAAGCCCTGGTTATTGCTAACATTATACAAGACTTTAACATGTACAGTAGTTTTGTACATGTTGGATGATCTATATTTTGATCATTGTATTTGATATACAAATTTGTAAATGTTTCTCCCCAAAGGTCACCTGTTTGGCAGGGAATGTGATTAGAAGCCCTGTTACAGCTGAATTGCAGATAAACATGTAATATATTGAAATACACTGAAAATATTATATACTGTATTGTAATATATTAAAATACATATATGGAACTATTTAAACTGCTAAAAGAATTGTGTAATTCTGTTCAGCCAGGTACAGAAGCTTTCCTACTCTAAGTATTGCTGCACAGAGGATGACAGGACACTGATATCAAGACACGTTTAGGTATATACAGTATGCTTTTTCAATTGGAAGGTTTTTTTTAATGACTACATACTTAGAATGAAATATATCTTTACATCTGCCTAGATTTCAGCATTAAAGTAAAAAGTAAAACATTGGAAGAAATACATTGCTTCAGTGCAAAGAAAGCTCAGTATGCCAACACAGTGCAGGAGTGCATTATTGTGGGACTTGGGATCCTCAGCTTTCCTAGAATGCCGTACGGAGGCCCAGTAATATCAAATTCATCTGGGCCTAGTTTCCACACCTAGGCGAAGACACCGAAAGCATGGTGTTAGGTAATTATTATCTACATTTTTCCTATTTGGAGATGGAATATAAATGACTGTCACTCAATCAAGTCTGCAACATCAAAAGCAGTGATGTGAGTGAACATATTGGGGCCTGTGCCTATCCCTGGCTGGGAAAACACAATACTTACTGTCCCAGGTTACCGCCTTTTTGTTAAGTTGTCCCACCATGGCTATGCTCCGGGAATGAGTCACATGATTTGCATATGAATGAACCATGGGATTTGCAATATGAATGAGTCATGTGATTTGCATATGAATGAGCAATGTGATTTGCATATGAATGAGACATGGGATTTGCATGTGAATGGATTGAGGCCAATTTATATACAAACCAAGTTACTCATTCATATAAAAATACAAAAGCTCATTCATGTTCTGTGCTTTGAGGGAGGAATGGGGGCAAGCTGTCAAAAGCAGAGCTGTGGACAGAGAGTGCAGAGGCAATCTGGGGACAGGGATACGGCAGTGGGCAGTAGAAGAGTGGTGAAAAAATGCTGTAGGGGTACTGCACCCACTGGCACCAATTCTGGGGATTATTACTGCACCCAATGACACCAGT
This sequence comes from Staurois parvus, assembly GCF_062004578.1. Taxonomy (NCBI): domain Eukaryota; kingdom Metazoa; phylum Chordata; class Amphibia; order Anura; family Ranidae; genus Staurois; species Staurois parvus. The sequence goes on along the minus strand of NW_028318448.1, from coordinate 1,194,456 downwards.
GCTGTGAGTTATAATTGCACCCACTGACAATGATGGGCCATACTTTATTCCTACTTTCTCTTCAGTGTACCCCCAGGCCCTATTTTGCCTAAAGCAAAGCAGAGAGGAAAGGTGCCACACTACAAGCTAAACACTGTATTGACCATGTCCATGCCCTTTGAAGCTACACCCACACACTGTCAATGGGTGGTGTAGTGCCGTGTGTGCTACGTTTTTCTTTTCGATCCCTTTACAGGGATCCCTGTACTATGAGAACTAAGCAGGCAACCATAGCTGGCCTCTCCTTCTAAGAATGCTAAATTCCTGGCTGTTTTACTAATTTTTTGACTTTCACATACATAGAATATGCAAGCAAATCAGGATATCTGGTTGCCCACTTCTAGGACAAAGTAATGAAAACAAGAGACAGTTAAGCAACTAGTATTTTCATAAGTAATTTAGTAATGGCAACCCCATAGTTCCCGCACCATAGATCTGCTTTAAATCAGAAAACAAACTATTCTCAACTTCAAGATTCAAGATTCACAATACACATGCCTCTTCTATTTAGATATCATGCCTAGTTCACAAAGCTAACACACCAAAAGCTAGTCATATGGCTAAAATGTTATTCTCCTTGTTAGCTTTGTATAGCTAAATCTAAACTTTAAAGCAATATTAAACCCAAAGCAAACATTTAATATATTGCTCCCCATTCCAATGTGGTGTTTGCATTAGTTTTCTTTTTAAGACTCATTTTCCTTTTTTTTAACCTGGTAATCCAGCCAGCAAGTCTGTTTATATTTTTCAAAAGACCAAGCTGTCCAGCAAAAGTGGCAGCTAGAGGGTTGAGACAAACCATTAACACTGACAGAGTTGCTTATAATGATCAGCTTTTATTTATTTAAAACCTTTATCCCAAAGGGAAAAATGTTGCTGTAATTGCTTTAAGAGTGTTAAACCAGCCATACATGGATCGAAAGGCAGCTGGTTCAGTAGGGGCTGAACTTCGATGCATGACCACTACCAATCGACTTCTCTTCAACCACCCTGTTGGAAAATTTCTGCACAGTCAGCGCTGCAGGCTATAGACTGCAATGCTGGGCAGAATTCTTAAGGGGGGGGGGAGTCTCCCTGTTGTAAGAATACAAAGACACAGTGAAAATGATTTCCCCGTCCATCTTGAATGTGCGGATGGGGGAATCAGGCCAGGTCAGTTGGTTGAACGAAAAAACTGACTCATCTATGTTGTTAATGCATCTAAATCTGCTAGTACATCTAACGCTACCCTCCCCCAGACTAATAATACTGAAATCTAAAGGTGTTTTTGTTGCTTCTTCATCCAGAGTCGAGACGCCCTAGGACAGGAAGTGTGTTATTCACCAGATCACCAGGTGAAAATAGAGGGGGGGGGGGAATGAAAACTAATGCAGCCATTAAGATTTAGTAAGCTGCAATATATTATGTTTGCTTATGGATTTAACACTGCTTTAATATACTGCATGCATTAGCAGCTTCAGAAGCTGAGACACCCTTGATAATAGTTCTAGACTTTGCCATTAGAAAGTACAAATAAGATTTTTGCAGAGCGGAGCTCTTTAACAGTAGGAACTTCCTATAGCATCTGGAAAATCAGTTAACACATTACTTCCTTGTGTTATATATGACGATTATTAGGAATGCCAGGAAAGAAAAATTGACAGAGTAATTAAAAGCAAAATCCAAACTCTTTCTCCTTGCAATCCCTTTAGGTCCTCAGCATAACTAGTGCATGTTTTGGCCTTCACTGCTCCAGTCAGATGGAATGCAAGTCATGCACAGGCCTGAGTACAGGGAACAAGTTTAAACACTGCCATCTATAAATGAAGCAGGCTCGTGCATTGTCAGAATCCTATGGAAGCATGTATCTAGTAAACCATATTCAGACATTAACCAAAAAAAAAAATAAAAAAATCACAGCTTCCACCTTGTTAGACAATACGCTAAAGAACATAAGCACACAAAAATCACCCCCACAGGGCAGTTTATATAAAAATAAACACAGCTAGAAATTAGTTCAACCCCCTCTCAAAGCACCTTTGTATATTGTTCAAAGTTATATAGTAACTCCTTATTTAAAGTGTTACAAAAACCCACAGCAGTAAAATCAGTCTGTATATGCAGTAAAGCATGCTTGTTATACTAACTGTGGAGCCTAAGCGGTTGTTTGAGCCTGACTTCGCTGATACTCTCCCCATCTTCTGCTGTCCCCAATCCATCGGCTGATAGCACAAAGCTTTGGAGGCAAGCTACACATGCTCAGGTTAATGTGTATTGCTAGAGAGTTTTTTTTTTTCTTGGGAGAGTGCATGTGATCAGCACAGAGCCAATCAATGCTGTCCAGACCAAGGGTCAGGGGTCCTGCAGCCTCATAGGATAGGGAGAATGAAAACTCCTCCTATAAGCTGTAACCAGTGCTCTGCTGAACACTGATAAAAGACACAAAACTGCTCAAACTGCTGACAAGAAAATGTATTTAGCAGTTTATATTTACTAAAATAATTGCATTTCCATGTTCTGTGTACTGTGGGAGACCAGATATAGTGAATGCAGGGGCCTGGGTTTAGTAACACTTTAAATACTTCAACCTACTATAAACCAGTGTTTTTACTACAGTATACTACAGGTTACTACAGAGTGTAGTCACCACACTTGAAAGACTGCCATCATGAAATTGTCGGTCCTGCCAACTCTGGATCATTACTGGAGACCAAGAGCTGTCTATGACAGCTCAATCACTGTACTGGGAACATGGGTGCATATGTGTGGTGTGTGGGTGTTAAAGTCTACTCTTTTAGCAGCTGCACATAAGCACTCCCAGCACAGTGACCAAGCTGTCATAGACAGCTACTAATCTCTAGTAATGTTTGGGAGTTGGTGGGACCAGCCCGATAATGTGACCACTCTGATAGCCAATCCATTGGTCACATTATCAGGCAGTCCTTTCCACCCTTGGGCTTAAAGACCCAGTTAAAGGAAAGCAGGGGCTGGGTGAGAAGGTGTTAAATGAGCAGAAGGCCAATATATGCCTCAACTAGTCTAAAGCAGATCTTACAGTCCTAATTCAAGCCTGGATTAAAAAAGTAGTCAAAGTAAATAAAAGACTACTGGTAAAAATACCTATTCTCTACAATGCTCAATTTCCTCCCCCTTTCACTGCTGGTCATATGATGGAATGTCAGTATTTGGTACAGAGATCTTGGTAGATCAATCATCAGCTCTGCTTGAATTCTGATCCTCACTCTCGATTACATGTCTAAACACCGGTATGAGGATATCTGAGCAGTTCCAGAAGGGAGAAAAATAACTAGATTAGAAAGGTAGGTATTCTTCAACAGTCAAACGAGGAGGCTGCTTTAGAGGAAACGTGTACTGACAGATACATTGAGGAAACCATGCAGACTACTCCTTGGGAAAATGTTGGTTGTATGACCTTCGTGCTAAGACAATGGTTTTAATAGTTTTGCCATCACTGAACAAATATTCATTTCAGTAATAATTATAACGTTAGCATAATTCTTTTTAATGTGGAAAGCAAGTCTTATCCCCTTCACTTCTTAACTTGTAAAGGTCAAATATCACGCCCTAACAAGTACATTGAGATCACAATGAATAGCTATGATCTTAGCTTTATCTAGGAAAACATGGAATTTGTGATGGAAGCTACATATAAGATAGTTCAGAGTTCATAATCTGAAACATATTCAGCTGCTAGCTAAATGCTACAAATATAATAAAAGCATATTGTATTATAAAGGTGTTTTCTGTATGATCTGTCTTTCATCCTAACATTTTGATGCCCAGTCATCCACATAACCCTGCCAACACAACGCTCAATACCTTTTACTGTAGTGCTGATCTCTACTCTCCCTCTAGACCACGGGTGTCAAACTGGTGGCCCTCCAGCTGTTGCCAAACTACATGTCCCAGGAGGCATTGCAAGATTGACAGTTACAAGCATGACTCCCAAAGGCAAAGACATAATGGGACTTGTAGTTTTGTAACAGCTGGAGGGCTTTTTTTGAGACAGATAAAACTTTATTTTGGTGGTATTTATTCACCACTGGGATTTTTACTTTTTTTTTTTTGCTATATATATATGAAAAAGTCCAAAAAACATTTTAAAAAGTGTTTTTCTTATAAAATTTTGCAAATAATTAATCTTTCTTCATAAATCTTGCCCAAAATGTATTCAGTTATCTTTTTAGTAATAAAAAAAATAACCCAAATTAGTTTATACCCAAAAATTATAATTTCTCTAAATTTGTTTTTACATTTTTATTTTATTTTTTTATATGATTATTTATGTTTTTTTTTACAAACTGTCACCCTAGTGATACTGTACTACTTGTGGGGGGTGATAAAGATTTTTTTTTTTTACACTGATTGCTTTCACATCCATAAAGGCTGTAAAAGCAATCATTTCTCCTTCTCTCTGGCTGCATTCTTGCAGCCATTGAGAAATACTGTGTGAGCTGTAAATGGTCACAGTTTGTCACATGGTACAAGGCTGTTGTGAATAGCCTTGTACCATGCGACCTCTGTGATCATTCACAGATTTCACACTTAGTAAGCAATGATGTCAGAAGTGACATCTTGCTTACTACTCTTCATGTGATCACTGATTGGCCAATCAGCGATCACATGATCGGGACCTCACACAGAGGTCCCGTACAACGACCGGTGTTCCACTGTGTCCCAGGAAGCGCACAAGCAGGGAGGTCATTTATAAATGGCCACCTGCCCCTGCACTGCTCCCATCCGGCCGTCTATATACATGGGCCGGACGGGAAGTGGTTAAACTACCATACTGTAAACTCTATATAGCATCAATGAAAGCACTGATTAAATATGAGGGAAATGTTTGAAACCATGCACAGTCTTCTCCGGTTTGAACTACTGAACCTTTTGGTGTGTTTTTTACCCGCTGCTGTTTTTTAAAGTTTTTTTTCTTTGCAATAAAAATTTCCTCTACCCAGGCTAACACACCAGACATAACTGCAGTTGTTTTGAATGAACAAATAAAACAATTGAAGTTGACCTATACAGAAAAAGGGACCAAACTGAGAAGTCATAAATGTTGGCTTTAACATAACAGTGTACACAGATGGTCATCTAGTCTAAAGCATCGGACACACAATGAGAATATTTTTGCATGCTAGTCTCATATTAAAAAAAAGAGGTTACTAAAGGTATGAAAATTTTTGTAAAACAGAAAAGAACTTTGGAAGTGATATAATGTATTATATTGTATTGTAATTGTATTCTTTTGTTTCCAGGCATGCGCAGTCATGGTCACTCAAATGTTTAGGAACTAATACTGTACTCATTCAATGAAAATTGTTTGTTCTGGTATCATACAAGAAACATTTTCATGCTTGTCCCGTTTTTTGCATGAACTGTCGTTATCGGCTCTCGAAAGCTGTGTACTAACGATCAGGTTATCAGACGATCGCTCCAAAAGCTGTACTTTTCATCTTATTTTCTCATTGTGTGTACTAAGCTTAAAATGTTACTAAACGCAGAATCCTGCATTCACTATATCATGTATTCCACAGTACACAGAACATGGAAGTGCAACTATTTTAGCAAATATAAACTGCTAAATACTTTTTTCTCATCAGCAGTCAGAGCAGTCTTGTAACTTCTATCAGTGTGCAGCAGAGCACATGTTGAAGCTTGTAGGAGGAGTTTTCATTCTGCTCTAGGAGGATGCAGGACCCTTTACCTCTGTCTGAACAGTGCTGACTGGCCCTGTGCTAATCACATGCAATCTTCCAAGAAAAAGGAAAAAAAAAACCTCTCTAGCAATACACACCAAACTGAGCATGTGCAGAGTGACTGCACACAATATGTCTTATCAGGAGATAAGAGGGGGGCAATGGAAGAAGGGGAGGATCAGAGAAGTCAGGATCAAACAGCGTTTCTACAAAATGCAGAGGATTAATCCCTTAGGTTCCACTGTGAGTATAGCAAGCATGCTTTACTGTATATACAGACTGATTATACTGGTGTGAGTATAGTAACACTTTAAGGGATGACAACGCATAATCCAGATGTTCTGGGCTGGTATTGTTCAGGGGACACTAAAAAGTTTACTTTTAAATTACTACATGCAAATATATATAATACTTGTCAGACCAGGTTAGGGAAACCAGACAGAGGACATCTTCAACTGTGAATCAGCCTTTCTGCTGTGGACCTCAAATCCGGCAGATTCATTTGGTAAGAATATAAGCAAAATTTAAAGCCTCATTCCAAAATTATTTTTATAGGTTTGGATAGAGTGGAGATAAGCTAACACTTTCACTGGTTTATTTCTGTCAATTACTCCAATAGTAAATTTTGGAGTTTCACTTCTTGTCCATGTGACACCCATATAAAAGATAGAGGGTGTGGCTGTCATTGGGACAAGAAGATGCAGATTGCAATGAAAACATTTTAAAAGGTTTTAACCCATCTCCGCTGTAATAAGAATGTGTTTTTGTTTGTGTGCTTGTTTGACATATATCCTATCATTTCCTGTCTTACCAGATAGTGAGCAGAAATTTCTCCAACATAGATACAGATGACACTAAAGACCAGGGGCGGACTGACCATTTGGGTACTCGGGCACCGCCCGAGGTCCCGGGGTCAGTAAGGGGCCCCATGAGATGCCCCTGGTATCTTTCATAGGCTTTTTTGGGTGTGGTTTGAGTGTGGGCGAGGACACAGGGGCCCCATGATCCCCTATTGCCCCAGGGCCCAATAAGTTGTCAGTCCGCCCCTGCTAAAGACCATACAGATCTCTTCCCCACTCTACCTAAAATGATATATAATGCTTCATCTGGAGTTTGGCTTTATCTAAGCATTGACCATAGCTCATACTAAGAGTAGTAGAAGCATCTCAAGTCATCATGTGTCTGCAGCCTAGAAACCTATAAAGCAATATTATACACTCACCTGTATCTATGAATGATGGCACTAAAGACCATACAGATCCCTTCCCCACTCTACCTAAAATGATATATAATGCTTCATCTGGAGTTTGGCTATATCTAAGCATTGACCATAGCTCATACTAAGAGTAGTAGAAACATCTCAAGTCATCGTGTGTCTGCAGCCTAGAAACCTATAAAGCAATATTATACACTCACCTGTATCTATGAATGATGGCGTTAAAGAGTCGTCCATTTCGCCAGCATGTGGTAAAATTTTCACAGCGAATTCCGCCATAGCCTTCTGCAGCTTGCTGTGTCCAAAGAAGAAGTTTTTCTTTGGCTGACATATCTTCTGACTCTCCAGTAACATGGATGTCAGATATCTGTAAAGAAAGACAGAAACAGTTATAACAAAGTTTATTAACAAATGCTGTACTTAAAACAATCTTCTTCAAATAACTTGCTAAAGACAGTGAATGTGCTTCTACAAGCAGATGTTGTAGTATAATATACTGTAAGTGGGCATGGGCACAATGGTTGACTAGAAGAGGCAACTGTACAGAGATGAAATCTTACAATACATTATGGTTTCCAACAAAATATCTTACTGCTGATTTGGGCCTTTGTCTGCTTTTCAGGCAGACCCGACCAGACCCTCTATTCTCCTCTATGGGTACTCGGATGGAAAAACATGTGTTCATTTACACCCAGCTATCTCTGATCCGATCCAGCAAAAACAAACAGAAGGGAGATCTGTTCCCCTCCATATGGCCGGATTGGATTGGAGGGCAGTGGGGTGCAAATGAACAGTCGGTCCATTTACATCTGGCTGCCCATACAGGAAAGCGGGCTGTGTCCATGTCCACTTTGCATAAGCGGGGCTCAGCAGGAGATCAGCTGACAGATCCCCTGCTGAGCAAAGCTGGATCTGGCACGTGTAAAAAGGGCCTACTCATAATTACTGACATCATTCTCTTCTCTGCTATATTAAGCCTGCATATCTGGATGGATTAGGAGATGCAGACTTTTCTGGGTGGAGGAAGGCTGATGTCATTAAAGGATAACTATCACATTCTGAAGATTTCAGAAAGAAAAATCACATTCACTTCCTGCTTTCTGGCAAGCTTTGACAGTCTTCTGCCATGCAGATACACATGAGGATATTAAAGGATATCTGTACAGTTATCCTTATTAAGCCCTGACAATCTTCCCCAATATTCCTTCCATATTTCATACCTACTTGTCCCCACTCTGCCTAGATCTTTGCTGTGCCACATTCCTGTTCATGCATGCTGAAATCTTTATTTTTTTCTAAGGAAAAGCTTACCACAGACACATGGGTGATAAATATGAACAGAACATGCAGCGCTGTTGAAAATCAATCATACATGTAGAAAATAATACATTGTAAGAAGAGTGATAAGGCGACCGCTGCTAAATAATGGCCCATCAAAATGTTCATAAATTGCAATGACATAAATATCTCCAATGAGAGTGTTCTTATGGTGCACAGTGCACAATATCACAATGAAGTGGTGAACAAATGGGTGACTTCCGTGACCATATTCCTCCCACCGAAATGAGTGTAGATTGCACTAACCAGAAAGCGCAATAGAAATGCGCATTTGAGTATTAACCAACTCCTGGTCATCCGTCTATTTAAGCTGGATCACTGGGAGGGTCATCAGGCTAGCGTCCGCTGTGCAGAATATCCTAACCACAGGATCTCCAGATGTCAGGGGGTGTACACTCGTCTCACCAGCAGGGGGAGATTAATCGTTCCCAGTGTGGCCACCAGATGGTCCCCAAACAAACCTTGAAATAGGGGGGGGGCTCGCAAAAAACGAGCCAGAGCGACAAGAAGATCCAATAGTGTAGTACTTTTATTAGCCACAAGAGTAAAAGAACAAAACAGTAGATATGCTACTCACATGATATAGTAAGCAGCTGTGTATGGGGAATACCAGGAATCATCAAAAGAAGGTAATGGCCGCCGGCCGTCCACAGGGGCCGTGCGGTGTGACGTCACAGAGTATGAGGCAATCGTGGGGCCTCATACTCTGTGACGTCACACCGCACGGCCCCGCACGGCCCCTGTGGACGGCCGGCGGCCATTGCCTTCTTTTGATGATTCCTGGTATTCCCCATACACAGCTGCTTACTATATCATGTGAGTAGCATATCTACTGTTTTGTTCTTTTACTCTTGTGGCTAATAAAAGTACTACACTATTGGATCTTCTTGTCGCTCTGGCTCGTTTTTTGCGAGCCCCCCCCCCTATTTCAAGGTTTGTTTGGGGACCATCTGGTGGCCACACTGGGAACGATTAATCTCCCCCTGCTGGTGAGACGAGTGTACACCCCCTGACATCTGGAGATCCTGTGGTTAGGATATTCTGCACAGCGGACGCTAGCCTGATGACCCTCCCAGTGATCCAGCTTAAATAGACGGATGACCAGGAGTTGGTTAATACTCAAATGCGCATTTCTATTGCGCTTTCTGGTTAGTGCAATCTACACTCATTTCGGTGGGAGGAATATGGTCACGGAAGTCACCCATTTGTTCACCACTTCATTGTGATATTGTGCACTGTGCACCATAAGAACACTCTCATTGGAGATATTTATGTCATTGCAATTTATGAACATTTTGATGGGCCATTATTTAGCAGCGGTCGCCTTATCACTCTTCTTACAATGTATTATTTTCTACATGTATGATTGATTTTCAACAGCGCTGCATGTTCTGTTCATATTTACTATTAGAGGCTTTTGGTGTTTGCCTTTCATGCATGTCGCTTTCTGTATTTTGTCCAGCGCTCGTTTCATTTCTGTCTCGATTTACATGGGTGATAACTTTTCAACAGAAATGGACAGAGATTGTGATGAAGGAGAAAACCATGGCTCAGAAAGTTTTGAAGCACTTAGTGGACTTGTAATGTGAAAATATTGGAGGAACAGGGAAAGGTAAGTATGAAATGTAACCGAGGAGGGCACTGGGGTCGCATAAGGACAACTGCACTTAAAGCACATGTCTCAAGATGCATCTGGAGCGCAGAAGGTTATTAGGCTGTCTGTAGTCAGAGTATGAATCAAACGTTTACATTTTTCTTCTGATTGCAAGTTTTTGGGTTTTTTTGTGTGCAAAATCTCCTATATTTTGACTCTTCTATTGCAGGTCTACCCATTGGGCTATAGATTTTTAATTTTAGACTTTAGGTCTACTTCAAACATTGGAAACTGTATAAGATGAAAAAAACCCAGAATATAATTTTGTGTGTACTCCATTCCTATACACCAGAGATTTTGGCTGCTACACTAGTGCGTCAGACTAGACCGGTGTGAAGAGCACAATCATACAATTAAAACAGTACCTATTAGGAAAATGCACATACTCTATATACTGTATTAATGCATGTATTACCTATCAGTGGGAACCTACTTGCTAACGCAGCACATATTGTGCTAGTGAACGTTCTGAAGGTAAAATAAATAAACCATGTTCTTGTATATCATGAGACAATTCAATACATTAAAATAGAAAATTAAAAATGCACATTTTATTTCAAAAGCAACAGCACAGGCCACCTGCAACACAGAATATGCAGGTGGTAAGCTCATCTGACACATTCTGAAGAATGACCCTACTTGAAAAAGTCTGTCAGACACCTCTAAGTCATCAAGCATCAAATAATTTACTCTTTCCCACTGGCTTCACGACACGCATGGTAATATTCTGTAATAATGGACTGTAGTATTTACAGCAGACATTCCTGAGAGGGAAAAGACTAAAGACTGAGTCTGAACAAGAGGCTTCATTTGGCCACTTTCACGTGGTTTCAGAGGGCTGTACACCTTAAGGATGAAGCTTATTTCTGACGGTAGTCACAGGTGTTTAATATATAGCTGTGGCCAAAGAGATGCCTCTACAAATCCATGACAGGCTGACAGATACCACTGCTGTTTGCATGTAACCACACATCTGAGCAGTTACATGTGCAATGCGATAGATCAGCAGCCTTGACCACGGACTGCACAAATCAATGACAGGCTGACAGATATCACTGCTGTTTGCATGTAACCACACATCTGAGCAATTACGTGTGCAATGGGATAGATCAGCAGCTTTGGCCACGGACTGCACAAATTCATGACAGGCTGACAGATACCACTGCTGTTTGCATGTAACCACACATCTGAGCAGTTACATGTGCAATGCGATAGATCAGCAGCCTTGGCCACGGACTGCACAAATCAATGACAGGCTGACAGATACCACTGCTGTTTGCATGTAACCACACATCTGAGCAATTACGTGTGCAATGGGATAGATCAGCAGCTTTGGCCACGGACTGCACAAATTCATGACAGGCTGACAGATACCACTGCTGTTTGCATGTAACCACACATCTGAGCAGTTACATGTGCAATGCGATAGATCAGCAGCCTTGGCCACGGACTGCACAAATCAATGACAGGCTGACAGATACCACTGCTGTTTGCATGTAACCACACATCTGAGCAGTTACATGTGCAATGCGATAGATCAGCAGCCTTGGCCACGGACTGCACAAATCAATGACAGGCTGACAGATACCACTGCTGTTTGCATGTAACCACACATCTGAGCAGTTACATATGCAATGCAATAGATCAGCAGCCTTGGTCACGGACTGTACAAATCCATAAAAGGCTGACAGATATAACTGCTGTTTGCATGTAACCACACATCTGAGCAGTTACATGTGCAATGGAATAGATGAGCAGCATTGGACACAGCCTGTACAAAGCAATTGCAGGATGACATATGATGCTGCTGTAAGCATGTAACCACACATCTGAGCAATTACGTGTGCAATGCGATAGATCAGCAGCCTTGGCCACGGACTGTACAAATCCATACCAGGCTGACAGAACCCCATGCTGTTTGCATGCTACCACACATCTGAGCAGTTACATGTCCAATGCGATAGATCAGCAGCCTTGGCCACAGCCTGTACAAATCCATGACAGGCTGACAGAACCCTCTGCTGTTTGCATGTAACCACACATCTCAGCAGTTACATGTGAAATGGAATAGATGAGCAGCATTGGACAAAGCCTGTACAAAGCAATGACAGGATGACATATGTTGCAGCTTTAAGCATGTAACCACTCATCTGAGCAGTGATATGTGCAATTGGATAGATCAGCAGCCTTGACCGCAGCCTATACAAATCCATGTCAGATTGACAGAACACACTGCTGTATGCATGTAACCACACATCTGAGCAGTTACATGTACAATGGGATAGATCAACAGCCTTGACCGCGGCCTGTACAAATCCATGAAAGGTTGACAGAACCCGCTGCAGTATGTATGTAACCACACCTCTGAGCAGTTACATGTACAATGGGATAGATCAGCAGCCTCAGCCACAACCTGTACAAATTCATGACTGGCGGACAGAACCCTCTGCTGTATGCATGTAATGACACATCTCAGCGGTAACATGTACAATGGGATAGATGAGCAGCATAGGACACAGCCTTTACAAATCCATGACAGGTTCACAGAACCCGCTGCAGTATGTATGTAACCACACATCTAAGCAGTTACATGTGCAATGGGATAGGTGAGCAGCATTGGACACAGCCTGTACAAATCAATTGTAGGCTGACAGATGCTACTTCAGTATGCATGTAACCACACATCTGAGCAGTTAGATGTACAATGAGATAGATGAACTGCATTGGACACAGATTGTACAAAGCAATGACAGGCTGACATATGCCACTGCTGTAAGCATGTAACCACACATCTGAGCAGTTACATGTGCAATGGGATAGGTGAGCAGCATTGGACACAGCCTGTACAAATCAATCGTAGGCTGACAGATGCTGCTTCAGTATGCATGTAACCACACATCTGAGCAGTTACATGTACAATGAGATAGATGAACTGCATTGGACACAGATTGTACAAAGCAATGACAGGCTGACATATGCCGCTGCTGTAAGCATTTAACCACACATCTGAGCAGTTACATGTACAATGGGATAGATCAGCAGCCTTTGACACAGATAGTTTGCATCCAGGGCCACTCATCTATCCTAGTTTACATGTGCATAGCTGTAACATTATCATGATATAGCACAAGCTGCTGGCTGCAGTTGTATGAAAACACATGTGACCCTTAGTGCAGAAATATAATCCTTGAGAGTACAGCCCTCTCTGGCTGTGTGAATGAAGCTGGTCTTTCCATTGTTGGTGCCTGCTGAGGTCCCAACATCTGCCTGACCTATAACAAACACCTAGAGCAGGGGTAGGCAACCTGCGGCTCTCTAGCTGTTGTGGAACTACATTTCCCATGAGGCATTGCAACATTTCAAAACTGACAGTTACAGCTATGACTTGCAGAGGCATGATGGAACTTGTAGTCCTGCAACAGCTGGAGAGCCGCAGGTTGCCTACCCCTGACCTAGAGAGAACTAAAAATGACCTAGTCTGTCAAGACAAATGTTAGTACGTTGGTTCTGAAACATAAATTAATTCTTGCTTTTCCTAAACCTATAATCTTACAGTAAAATAGATTACCAGACCTGCACACAGTCCAGAAAATGATCTGACATTACAAACATAAGCTGCTTTTACACATGATAAGTAAATAACAATACCTGTAAGATATATATGTAGTGATGTGTTTAGTTATGTGCATACAGTTCTCCAAACCCATTAGAATGCTAGATCTATGACAGTAGAAAACCTCAGATAGTGCTAGATTTACCACTGTAAAGAATCCCTTAAAATACTAGATCTATGACAGTAAAGAACCCCATATAATGCTAGATCTATCATGGCATGGAACCCATTAAAATACTAGATCTATCACTGTAAAAAAAAACTCTGTATAATGCTAGATCTGTCATGGTATGGAACCCAATAAATACTAGATTTATGACAATAAAGAATCCCTTAAATACTACATCTATCACAGTAAAGAACCCCGTGTAATACTAGATCTATCACGGCATGGAACCCATTAAAATACTATATCACAGTAAAGAACCCCATATAATTCTAGATCTAATATGGTATGGAACCCATTAAAATACTAGATCTATCACATAAAGAACCCACTATAATGCTAGATCAGTTGTGGTATGAAACCCATTAAAATACAGGATCTATCACAGTAAAGAACCCACTATAATGCTAGATCAATTGTGGTATGGAACCCATTAAAATACAGGATCTATCACAGTAAAGAATCCCTTAAAATACTAGATCTATCACAGTAAAGAATCTCTTAAAAGACTAGAGCTATCACAGTAAAGAACCCCGTATGATACTTGATCTATCATGGCATGGAATCTATTAAAATACTATATCACAGTAAAGAACCCCATATAATTCTAGATCTAATATGGTATGGAACCCATTAAAATACTAGATCTATCACATAAAGAACCCACTATAATGCTAGATCAGTTGTGGTATGAAACCCATTAAAATACAGGATCTATCACAGTAAAGAACCCACTATAATGCTAGATCAATTGTGGTATGGAACCCATTAAAATACAGGATCTATCACAGTAAAGAATCCCTTAAAATACTAGATCTATCACAGTAAAGAATCTCTTAAAAGACTAGAGCTATCACAGTAAAGAACCCCGTATGATACTTGATCTATCATGGCATGGAATCTATTAATATACTAGACCTATCACAGTAAAGAACCCTGTATAAAGTTAGATTTAACATGGTATGGATCTCACTAAAATACTAGATCTATCACAGTAAAAAATCCCCTAAAATACTAGATCACAGTAAAGAACAGTGTATGATGCTAGATCTATCAAGGCATGAAACTGGTTAAAATACTAGATCTATTACAGCAAAAAACCTCATATAGTGCTAGATTTATCACAGTAAATAATCCCTTAAAATACTAGATCTATGACAGTAAAGAAACCCATATAATGCTAGATCTAATATGGTATGGAACCCATTAAAATACTAGATCTATCACAATAAAGAATCCCTTAAAATACTAGATCTATCACAGTAAAGAACCCTGTATGATACTTGATCTATCATGGCATGGAACCAATTAAAATACTATATCTATCATAGTAAAGAACCCCATATAATGCTAGATTTATTATGGTATGGGACCTATTAAAATACTAGATCTATCACAGTAAAGAATCCCCTAAAATACTAGATCACAGTAAAGAACAGCGTATAATGCTAGATCTATCATAGCATGAAACTGATTAAAATACTGGATCTATCACAGCAAAGAACCCCTTATAATACTAGATCTATCAAAGTAAATTACCCCTTATGGTGCTAAATATATCACTGCAAAAAACCCTTATAATGTTAAATCTATCACAGTAAAGAAATCCTTATTAGGCTAGATCTATTACAGTAAAGAGCTCATTATAATGCTAGATATATCACAGTAAAGTGCCCCTCATAATGATAGATCTATCATGATAGCAAACCCTTTATAATCCTAGATCTATCACCTCAAATAACCTCTCATAATGCTAGATCTATCACAGAAAAGAAACCCTTTATAATGCTAGATCTATCACAGTAAAGAGACCCTCATAATGATAGATCTATCATGATGATGAACCCTTTATAATCTTAGATCTATCACATCAAATAACCTCTGATAATGCTAGATCTATCACAGCAAAGAACCCCTTTATAATGCTAGATCTATCACAGCAAAGAACCCCTTTATAATGCAAGATCCATCACAGTCAATAGCCCCTTATAATGCTAGATCACAGTAAAGAACCCTTTACAATGCTAGACCACAGCAAAGAACCCCTTATAATTCTACACCTATCACAGTAAATATCCCCTTATAATGCTAGATCTATCACAGTAAAGATCACCTTATAATGCTAGATGTATCACAGTAAAGATCCCCTTATAATGCTAGACCTATCACAGTAAAGATCCCCTTATAATGCTAGATCTATCACAGTAAAGATCACCTTATAATGCTAGATGTATCACAGTAAAGATCCCCTTATAATGCTAGATCTCTCACAGTAAAGGTTTCCTTATAATGCTAGATCTATCACAGTAAAGATCCCCTTTGCTAGATCTATCACAGTAAAGATCCCCTTATAATGCTAGATCTATCACAGTAAAGATCACCTTATAATGCTAGATGTATCACAGTAAAGATCCCCTTATAATGCTAGATCTGTCACAGTAAAGATTCCCTTATAATGCTAGATCTATCACAGTAAAGATTTCCTTATAATGCTAGAAATATCACAGTAAAGATCCCCTTTGCTAGATCTATCACAGTAAAGATCCCCTTATAATGCTAGATCTATCACAGTAAAGATCCCCTTATAATGCTAGATCTATCACAGTAAAGATCACCTTATAATGCTAGATGTATCACAGTAAAGATCCCCTTATAATGCTAGATGTATCACAATAAAGATCCCCTTATAATGCTAGATCTATCACAGTAAAGATCCCCTTATAATGCTAGATCTATCACAGTAAAGATCCCCTTATAATGCTAGATCTATCACAGTAAAGATCACCTTATAATGCTAGATGTATCACAGTAAAGATCCCCTTATAATGCTAGATGTATCACACAAAGATCCCCTTATAATGCTAGATCTATCACAGTAAAGATCCCCTTATAATGCTAGAGCTATCACAGTAAAGATCACCTTATAATGCTAGATCTATCACAGTAAAGATCCCCTTATAATGCTAGAGCTATCACAGTAAAGATCACCTTATAATGCTAGATGTATCACAGTAAAGATCCCCTTATAATGCTAGATCTATCACAGTAAAGATTCCCTTATAATGCTAGATCTATCACAGTAAAGATCCCCTTTGCTAGATCTATCCCAGTAAAGAACTCTTTACAATACAGTAAAGAAAGACCATAATATTTTACTCTATAGTAAACCTTTTAATTGGCCAGAATAGGTTAATGTTTTCTCTGCACTCGTTACAACAAAGAATGGTAGTCATACAGATGTATCACATAGAGAACAGTGCTATAAATACTAGTATGACTGTCATTTGCTGGATTTTGCTCTTGTTTGAAACATGCACCTGAAGGTCAATGCCATGTACAAACTGCAGGCTAGGCATTGGCCATACATTAGAATATTCTGAATACTATTAATAATTTTCTAGAGGAGTTCACAAATGTCACTATCACAGGAAAATGAGCAGAAACAATATTTATTAAAGTGTGTCATGTTTACCTGAAATGCTGGGCAAGAAGAGGACAGCAAGCGGTCTTTTGAAATGGGAGGTAAAGTATACACATAAGAGGCCCTGTCTAGCTCTGCAGCACTGTAATACCTTGCATACACCAAGCAATCACTGCTCTTCAATTTCTCTTGTCTGTTTACATCACTTTCACCATTTGTATCACAACAGCTATTTGTACTAGTTGTCTCCTGTGCTATAATACAGTCAACAGAGCTTAGGCCGGATGCCTTTTTCTCATAACAGGCATCTGTGTTGGGAAGGAATGTTAATTTATTTGGAATGTTTGGGAAAGAAATATTTCTGTTCACAGCAAAACTGATGTTTTCCAGATAAAGTTCCTGTTGGGCAGTCGGTTCAACACTGCCTGAACTATACGATTCCAAGGGAAGTGCGGCCAGGCTGTCCGCGTCTGCCGATCGGATGTTACAGACATACTTTGACGATCGCTGTGCGACTGGTGAGGTTTTGGTACTGACACCCAGAAAGAAATCCTCAGGAATATATCCATCTCCATTTTTCTCTGCAGCAGCTTCTGTCGCCGTTACTCCATCGCAGTTCTCGCCCTCTTTCCTTTTGTCTGACTTTCTTCTTCTAAAAAATCTTCTGCCTGAAGAATTCTTTCCAGGGCTAAAAGGAGCCTTTGTAGGATCAATATAGTATTCCTCCTTCTGAGCTCGCACACATCCACACACATTGCCCATTTGTATAGAAGACTAGTTACATTTCAGTGGAAGAGATGACCCTGGCAGATATATCCTGTATGTCCAGCGCAGAGAGCTTCAGAGTGAGCCAAGCATCCTGACTTCTCCCAGAGATCATTCCCCAGCTCTGCAGTGAGCAGCCATGTTGGTAGCTGAGAAATGCACACGTAATAAATGTCATGGCAAAGTGCCCAGTCCAGGCCTGTGTCTGATTAGACGCTGACTTATTTCTGGCCACCAATCCTCTTAGACAAACACATAATTGCCTCTGTGCTAAAATATGAAGCAAGAGCGATTAGCTTTCGAAGGCAGGACACTTGCCATGTGACTGAGAAGTGTCAGATGCCTTTTAATTTCACTTCATCCAGCTTCCTGACACACAGCACGAAACACATCAACCTTTGGAACCATTACCTGGAGTTACTGATCTGAGCAAACAGAAAGGAGAACCAAGTAAAAATACTGCTGTTTAAAAGATCATTTCTTACAATTATTGTCTGCTTTTAAAGGGAAATGCCACCACGGATATGTTGGGGTGGCAACTGTAAAACCTGTTTGCTTCCAGCTTTTTATGTGTAGAGTTTGAAACTTTGGATAATAATATAGCTATGATATAGTATAAAGCCCAGCTGCAACCATTTTTATGACAAATGGTAAAAACATATTTTGGACACGGATCACCTGGACAGCAGCTGAGGGTACATCTTTTAAATTGGCACTCAAGAATAGTTCAACATTTTCCTTTTTCTGTACTATAAAATGTGTGTTTTATAAATGTCTACATCCATATTGGGAGAGAGGAAGTATACTAATTTTTTGTACTTTTTTGACACCCATCAAATAGAAAAGAAGCAAAAAAAAAATCCTTTACCTCCTATTCTGGCTGGCAGCCATCAAATAGGCAGGAAGTAAGAGGATTGCCCTTTACTTCCTGTTCTGCCTGGCACCAATCAAATATGAAGGAAGTAAAAAGATTTTCCTTTACTTCCTGTTCTGGCTGACACTCATCAAATGGGAAGGAAGTAAGAGGATTTTCCTGTAATTGTCCCTTACTTCCTGTTGTGTCTGACACCCATCAAACAGACAGGCAGTAAGAAGATTTGTCTTTAATTCCAGTTCTGTTTGACATCCATTACATAGGAAGGAAGTAAAAAGATTTAAATTTACTTCCTGCTCTGGCTGACACTCATCAAATGGGAAGGAAGTAAGAGGATTTTCCTGTAATTGTCCCTTACTTCCTGTTGTGCCTGACACTCATCAAATAGGCAGGCAGTAAGAAGATTTGTCTTTAATTCCTGTTTTATCTGACATCCATTACATAGGAAGGAAGTAAAAAGATTTACATTTACTTCCTACTCTGACATCCATCAAATTGGCAAGAAGAATGTTTTCTCTTTACTTCCTGTTCTGTCTGACACCCATCAAATAGAAAGGAGGTAAGAGGATTGTGCTTTGATTTCCCTTTACTTTTTGTTCTGTCTGACTCCCATCAAAAAGGCAGGAATTAAAAAGATTTTTTTGGATCGTCCTTTACTTCCTGTTCTGTCTGACACTCATCAAACAGGCAGGAAGTAAGAAAATTTACCTTTACTTCCTGTTGTATCTGACACCCATCAAATAGGCAAGAAGTAAAAAGATTTTAATTTACTACCTGTTCAGTCTGACTCCCATCAAATAGGCAGGCAGTAAGAACATCTTCCTTTACTTCCTGTTCTGTCTGACACCCATCACACGGGAAATAAGGAAAAAGATTTGACTTCACTTCCTGTTCTGTCTGAAATCCATCAAATAGGCAGGAAATAAGATTTGCCTTTATTTCCTGTTCTGTTTGGCACTCACTAAATATGCAGGAAGTAAGAAGACTTCCCTTTACTTCCTGTTCTGTCAGATACCTGTCAAATAGGAATTGAGAAAAGATTACCAAAATGGGCAAAGCAAAAAAGTCGACATAGTTTTCAACCTATCTTCACTATATCCCAAAATGTTTTGCCTGGATTTGAGCTTTAATATATTTTTGTACCTCCTTCTTACATTTGTAGGGTCAATGTAATATTTTACTAAGGACATTGAACATTCAGCAAATTTCAGTTGGGGGTGGGGAAGAAAAAGCTGTGTGGCCTATGTCATCATAAAACCAATTACAAATGCTCCACAATAGCAGGGAGAATCAGGCAAAGGTAACCAGCCACAGTGGTTCAGGATCAGATTCCTGCAGAGTCATTATGGTTGAGGTATTTTCTACAACAAGAGGAATACCATCATCCCTTCAAATCAATGTATAAAGAAAAGATTTTTACAGGATTTTACAGGCATGCAGACTGTTAATTCATAATAAATACAATTTACACTGTGTGCACAATTATTAGGCAAGTTGTATTTTTGAGGATTTATTTCATTATTGAACAACTACAGTGCTCTTGGTCCATACAAAATGTTAACAAACCTCAAACCTGAATATTTAAGAAAGTAAAAGTGAGCTTTTGGGGAACATCTATGTCTGCACAATTATTGGGCAACTATTAGTGTGCAAAATTATTATGCAAGTGAATAAAAAATGAAATATTTCCCATCTAACTTGTTTATTTTCAGCTTTTAAAATGAGAATAATAAACAAACAACTCAAAATCTACAAGTAAACATTTCTGACATTTCAGATAAACAAATAATGATCAATATAGCCACCCTTCTTTTCAATACCAGTCATAAGCCTTTCATTTATGGAGTCTGTCAGTTTCTTGATCTGCTGACAATCAACTTTTTGTGAAGCAGCAACCACAGCCCCCCAGACACTTTTCAGAGAGGTGTACTGTTTTCCTTCATCGTAAATCACCCATGTAAAAAGGGCCCACAAGTTCTCAATAGGGTTTAGGTCAAGTGAGGAAGGGGGCCATGTCATTATTCTTTCATCTTTAAGGCCTTTACTTGCTAGTCACGCAATGGAGTACTTCAATGCATGTGATGGAACATTGTCCTGCATAAATATCATGGTCTTCTTGAAAGATGCCAACTTTTTCCAGTACCGCTGCTTGACGAAAGTGTCTTCTAAAAACTGGCAGTAGGTTTGTGAGATGATTTTGAGTTCATCTTCAACCCAAAAAGGGTTAATAATACCAGCCCATACCAGTACCCCACCTCCACCTTGCTGGCATCTGAGTGGAAGTGGAGCTCTGTGCGCGTTACTAATCCAGCCACGGGCCCATCCATCTGGTTCATCAAGAGCCACTCTCATCTTATCAGTCCATAAAACCTTTTAAAAATCTGTCTTTAGATATTTCTTGGCCCAGTCTTGATGTTTCAATGCATGTGTCTTGTTCAGTGGTGGTCATGTTTCAGCCTTCCTTACCTTGGCCATGTCTCTGAGCACTGAACACCTTGTACTTCTGGGCATTCCAGGTAGGTTGCAGTTCTGGAATATGACAGCACTGGAGGATAATAGGTTCCTGGTAGCTTCATGTTTGATTCTTCTCAAATCTTTGGCAGTTAATGTGCCTCTTTTTTTTCTCAGTATGTTTCTTGCAACCCTGTTGAATATTTTCAACAAAATATTTGATGGTTCTGTGATCATGCCCCAATATCTTAGACATTTCAAGAATGCTGCATCCTCTGAAAGACTGTTTTGACTTTTCAGAGTCAGTTAAATCTTTTTTTCTGGCCCATTAAGAAGAACTCAAGGTTTCACTGAACACTGATGATAAAAATACATTGCACAAAGGGAGTGTCCAGTCACTACCATGCAGCAGACCCAGGGACATCTTGCTTGACAGGATCACAGGTGCCACTCTTTGCAGATATTAAAGCTGTTTAACCATAAAAAAGTTGCAGGCTGAGGTAAGATACGGAAGCCCAAAGTTGTGCAGCAAATGTCAAAGATTAATGCTCATAAATTATAATGATGCCGCTCTAAGATACCAAAGAATTATCAAACACCCCCAGGGGTGAACACAGAAAGGACATTTATGATAATGTGGTATTTTCCCGATTTCCAAATTTTATCTGCAAAGAATATCGGCTGAGAACATTTGATTTTGTTCCATTCACGCAGAATACATTTACATGAAGTTTCATCGATGAGCAGCTATGCGATCTATTACAAACACACCCCTAAGCGTTTTATTTATGTTGTGTCTAGAATAGGCTTTTGAATTAAAAGTCAAATCCATACAAAACTGAAACTAAATTTTTGAATGATTGGAAACCTGTAATGAGTAAAATATATAGACTGTCATTGTGCTGAGAATGTAAAGTGCTTTAGCAGTGTATTTTAGTTATTTATTTTTAACTTGATAAATGTGTTGTTTCCTGAACCTGGCTGATAACATTAGCAGCTATGTAGATGATGCCATTATAAGGGCCACATGATGGCGTACCATGATGGATTCTCCTTGTAGTGTAGAATATGGACCTCTGTGAAGAAGCAGAAACACAAACTGTTGCAAGGACATATCATCAATTTGTGGTAGAAGTATTAAGCTGGTGAGTTATTCAACTAACTAGTGCCTGCCCCAAAAAGAAATATAATTTTGAGTGTGAATGGTCTGTAATACATAAAGTTCTGTTTTATAGAAACAAGATTGCAAATAATACTTAAATTAGAACTATAGGAAAAACTTCTTTTTTCATTTTGGACAGAGTAAAGAAGGGTTATCATTTTTTTTTCCTGTATCCCATTGGGAAGATATATCTTCACTTGCTGTCCTATAGCCAAATAATGACAGGAAATTACTACAAATTAAGGGAATTCCTTGAGCATCCCTAAGTCCCCACTGGAAGATTTCCCCTCTATTACCTTTCTGGGAACAAGCCAACATTTGTGATTTTCTTTTACTTTCACTGATAATGGTAAACAAGACTAATAGAGATGGTGAATCTCCCTAACAAGGACACAGACAATTAAAACCTGACAGGTGTTCTAATCCATCTCCACTTTGTCCAAAACTAATAAAAAGTATAGATATACTTTAATATACAGTAAATATTGTAACTATAGTCACTGAAATATCCTCTGCCACATTCACCATGGAGATAAAGATACGCTGATGCAGCTGCCAGCAGACTATTATGATGAGTTCAACGTCTATAGCTCTGCTGGATACAGTTAGCATTTTCTGGATATCGTGCTTCTATTTCTGTATGCCTTACGTCACCGGTCACTGTACATTTTGGCATTAGTTCTGCAAAGTATGAAGCCAAAGCATTTAATTTCTCTATAAAATAATCAACAGGCCCTGAGTTCCCAGCATGTTTTCCTGGCTTCTAACTGCTCTGATCTACAACAGATATGAGAATGGAATAGTCTGTCCAGTGGAGGAATTACTGTATTTCATACACAGTGAAGGTGAAGTCTTATTTTAGTCTCCTCACACAGTAGACAGCAGATGGTCGCTATTTCAAGCTGGCAATCTGTAAGTTATCTGTCCAAATGCCCGTATGTATGGCCCATGTAGCAAGTAACCACATTTCAGGATGTACATGTATATATTTAAAGATGAAAAACTGGATGTAGCTGAAAACTATTTTGGTTTTCAAGCACAGTTGACCTTGTGTCTTCAAGATAAAATGCTATCCAGCTGGATTAATTTAGCGGTATAAAAAAATAATAATAATATGACAAGGTGATACAGCTATCTCTGACACTGACAGTACTCAATGAACTGCAGGGACCAATTACAATCATCTCCACACTTCTCCAATAAGGAGCACGTGAAACAAAATATTAATTCCCTTCTTTCCAGAACATCAGAAAATCTCAAGTGCTGATACGAAGAAAAAGCACTATGAGTTCATTACTGTGCTACTTTTCCTTTCACTGTCCAGTCACAGGCTGGGGAGGGGGAAGGGCTCATCAGAGACATCTGGTGGCAGAAAAAAAGTGGCTTGGTGGTCAGCATGTCTGCAGCACTCAGGTTCCTGGTTTAAATCCTGGTCAAGGCATTATCTGCATGGAGTTAGCATGTTGTGTGCTTCAGTAGGTTTCTTTCAGATACCCCAGATTTCCTCCCACACTGCAAAGATACTGTGCTCTGCAAACTGGCCCTAGTATGTGTATGCATGCATGAGAAATAGGGAAATTAGATTGCAAGCTCTTGAGGGACTGATGAGTATGTACAGTATGTAAAGCGCTATACAAATTGGCTGTATAAATATCTGTAATAAACTGGTTGTGCTATTTTATGTTTTGATGGGATATTTATATTTTTATTTTTGGTTGGAGGTCTGCTTTAAGCTGATAACTGTCAAACCTGTATTAAAACAATTCTACAGTTTCTCTTTACAACTCAGAACCCCATTAACAGATAGCTCAAACTAATATTAGCTGTATCATGGGGAGAGGGAAAATAATGGAATACAATTCAATACAGTAAAAATACATTGTGGTCAGCTTGCACTGACAAATCTTTATTTCTAATTAGATACCTTCTTTTTTTGGAAAATGAATAACCACTTTAATAACTAATACCCAAAGTATGTATGGATAAGCAGACCTCATCATCCAGTTAATAAAGACTAGTTATTTAAAACATAGTTTACTACAAATATAATTTTCTATTATTGCTCTTTTTATAATGCATTATATACATACTGTATACTATTACTATGCTGTTCAGTCTATAACAGTCTAAACTGTGTTTGTTAACAGCCAAACATATGTGTATTTATCACAGTGTTAGTCCCAGCATCTTGAATGCTCCTTTATACATTCCTTATCCTCAGGGTAGAAAACTGTAGCACTTTGCTACTGGCTTGAAAAATGCTGGTAACACAGAGCCTGCTTGAGCTGCTTGTACATGTTAATACTCCTAGATTAAGTCTAATTAAAAATGTAAGATCCAAAGTAAACATAATAATGTACTTAAAAACAAACCATAAATAAAATGATTTGGGAGTTACCGACTTAATGGGGTTAACTATTAATGGAGCAGAAAAAGTTCACTTTGGCTAACAACATGTGACGGTCATGTGACACTGACGATTCATGACACCTTAGCAGCAACAGAATTACAAAGGTGCAACTGTTTCCTACTCACTACTGCTCCCTCACAAGAGAAGAGTGCAGCAACAAGGCAACATCTTTCTTGTTTGGCCAGCAAGGGAGCATCACCATAGCATAGTAAGTGGTGGCTCAGCGACCTAATATACTGAACGATCACTTTTCAAAGTGAACATTTTAGTAAATCAACCCAAGTGAGTCATTTTTAGGCTGCTTCACTGAAATCAATTTCAAAGGTTTAGTCATTTTAGGAGATAAAAACAGACAACACTGATCAAACCAGATTGTATGACTGACACCACAGCCAATACAAATATTTTTTTCTTTCTTTTTCCTGCCACCCTTGTCTGCATTGTCAATTGTGGAAAAAGAACAAATGCTCTCACTGGGCTAATGGGCAGTCTGATTACTGCTTAGAGCAATCCAATTAATTGTTACCAATATTGTGGCAAAAAAATATAAAAAACAGCATTTTGGACCAATGAACTACAGGTCACAGAAGCGACCAGTGGATAATCTTTTTGCAATGATGGTGATTCTTTCAATCTCAACATTTTTGTCTAAAATAAATGAAAAAAGACACGTTGTCTCAGCATCCCAAAGATAGCTTAGCACACCAGACATATTTTTTGGAATCCCCCTGGCTGGAAGAAAGCTGCAAATGGGTACTCCTTCTTGGTGCCCAGGCCACCTTCAGCACCTCTTAACATATTGTTCCCACCCTTGAAACTCCAGTTGGGTGAATGGCAGGCACTGGGCTGTTTCATACCACCAAATCAATGGGAGATGATCTAAAAACTGAAGGGAGATGTGATGCAGCTTTACTGACCTAGAACATTATTATAGTAATTGGACCACAGAATTCTGATAAAATCCTACAGTTCAATATCCATCAGTAAGTAGTCTTTGGAACTCCCCAGCACATCATCAGCTCCTTTTTATGGAACTAAACCCTCCTATCTTTTACAGCTAAGACAGCTGTTATCTTAAGCTTTTGTTTGATCTCTGCTTGCCATGGTGCTGCACATTTGATCACTTTTGACATCAGCCATGTGATGGCTTGACAGTTCATTTGAAAGCATAAGCAATAGGTAGTTCCACTTTACGTTTATTAGTCACAATGATACAGCAAGGTTTCAGAGCTGTATATCAGTTCCTTACTATACTGTTATCTGATAAATCAACTTAAATAGATCTCCAAAACATTGCTGTATCATTGTGACTAATAAAGAAACTTAAGGAGCAGAAGATGTACACAGTGATAAAAAGTTTTGACAATGACTTTGCCACAGGACCATTCGTATATCACTACCACACTCGGAAAAAAAGGTCGAACACTGTTTGGAGTGCACCATATTCCTGCATTCCCTGGAACTGGCAACAGGACCACAGTATTGTTCAAGAATCCCACAGGTATTTTAATACAATTATTCTCTATTAGAATCAATTAGCTAAGTTTTTTTTAAACAGGACAGGAGACCAAACATGGGGTGGATGGGTAACTTTGGGAAGAGGAGGCACTTAAAAAAAAATTGAAGAAACATAAAAGTGGCAGATTGGGTAATATTCATAAATCTTTATCAACAGAAATCTGTTCCGCTCCCAGCAGCAACTGAACATGTTGGCTAGGGAAACAAAAGAAATGATTATGACCACCTTCAGTTCATAAAAAACATGCTTTACCAAGAGACCTCAAAAGAAAAACTAGATTTTGACTTGTTAGACTGGTAGGCTATGGCCAAGGAAGGTACCAACCGTGCACACTATCAGGTTCATGGAACACAGGTTCAGAAGGTGCGTGTTGGTTTGTAAGAAGGGGCGGACTGACCATTTGGAAACTCAGGCACTGCCCGAGGGCCAGGGGTCAGTAGGGGCCCCATGAGATGCCCCTGGTACCTTTTTCATAGGCTTTTTTGAGTTTGGGCAAGGACACAGAGGCCCCATGATCCCCTATCGCCTGGGGGCCCCATGAGTTGTCAGTCCGCCCCTGTTTGTAAGGGGAAACATTTGCATTCAGGTCATATATGCACATTCAAACAATCTAAAGCAGCCTTTCTCAACCTTTTAAACATGGAGGACCCTTGATATAACTTTTTGGCTCCAGGGAACCCTGATAATAATTATTATATTTACAGCTCACAGTACATTAGTGTGATGGATCAATTTGAAGAATGCTCCTTATATTTGTGGTCATTGGGAATAATCCTTGCCCCCCCACCCCACCTTACAGATAGCTAAAAAGATAGGTGTAAGTGGTTACTCATCTGAGAGGCAGAAATTTATCATTGCTCGAGGAACTTCTAGCAAGCTCTGGAGGAACCCTGGTTGAGAAGCCCTGTTCTAAAGTCTATGGCCAGTTTGAAAGCAATTGCTAAAAAGATAACCCAAGAAACAGTAACTTCAGCGTAATTGTAATTGCTTACAGATCTTACTGCCCATGACTAGATTACAGCTTTCTCTATCTATGGAGCTAATAGTCTTCATAATTTGCCATGTGAAAATTTAGCTCTGTATCTATGTATATCCCATCAGCACACACTCAGCACCTGCACTGCAGTTCTCATCTCCTTATTGCCTGCTGCAACCTTGACCTTGTGCAAAAGCACATGCTACAAGAAATTGTATCCATATTCATGTTGACCTCCACTGTGATTGTCACCAGTTACCATGTATCAGTTTCAGAACAATGCTATCAATGAGTTCCACAATGTCAGCAATGTCCAGGGACTAGTTCCAGGTTTTGAACACTTGTTAATTTACATTGTTGTTCTAGAAATGTACCTGGTATCCATAATTGGTCAAATGAACTATAGTTTGTTAATTTTTGTTCCAATAAAGTACTTTTACTCTAAATGTTTTCTGCACCCACATTCAAACATTTATTGAAAATAAGAAAAAAATATTCTTTGTCCAAATGTATAAATATATCAGAAGCTAGTATATTGTGGATTTTGGTCCCCTAAGATGTGTCATATAAAGCTGGAAACATGATGAGCAAAAATCAATTTCTCATGCCATCTGGCATATGCTGTCAATCACCTTTCCCCAAAATCATGCCTTTTAAGGTTCCATTCAATGTAATATTTCTGAGAAAGTATACAATTTTAGTCTTAGTCCTTTTCCAGAAGCCAGTGACATCTTTACATACAATTCTCTGATACATCAGTAAAGTTACTTCATATTGGTCATAACTCCTTGGAATTATCTGGTTTTCTACAGTACTTTGCCATAAAATGTGATCTGATCATCATCACATCCTCATCAATGTGCTTAAAGTTATATAAAAGGCAATTATTTTTTTTAAACAACAAACATGTTATACTTACCTGCTCTGTGCAGTGGTTTTGCACAGAGAAGCCCCAATCCTCCTCTTCTCAGGTCCCCTGCCAGCGCTCCTGGCTCCTCCCCCTGTCAAGCAGCTTACTATGGGGGTACCCAAGCAGGCTCACTCACGAGTCGCTGCTCTGCATGTCCATTCACACACAGAGCCACAGCTAGGCCCCATCCCCTCCCTCTTCATTGGCCTATTGGTTGTTATTGGCTCCCGCTGATGTCTCAACTAATGAAGAAGGAGAATCCCTGGATAGCCGAGGCTCTCATGCACATTGCTGGATCACGATGGGGCTCAGGTAAGTATTGGGGGGCTGAGGGGGGAGTTGCACACAGAAGGTTTTTTACCTTCATGCCTAGAATGCATGAAATAAAAAAAACCTCCAGCCTTTTGAACCACTTTAAGCTGACAACACACAAACAATTCTGACTTTGTGTGTCTTTATTAAACACACATTAAACATTCACAGTGCTGGAGGAAAAGGTAAATACAACCATAGATGGGTCAAATCTCAGCCAGTTCAGTGGGGGCTGTCCAAGATTTGATCCATTTATGGGAGGCTGGTTGTACTGAAGTCAATCCATCGATCAACTTCGGTACAACAAACCTGTCAGATTTTTTTAATGCGATCACTGTGATCATTGTGTTCTGCCGGTAAAGAATACTTCCTGCCGACAAAATACAATAGTGCTGCTGGAGGGACTTCCATATCAACACTGACTGTGTTGATGGGCGAATCATGCAATTTCCTTCATCCTGTATAATTTGCACTCAGTTTTGGGCAAGAACAAAAGATTTGTGGGTTAAGTATGGAAATCACTGCGTATACTAAATGGAATGATAATGGGGAGAACCATTAAGGAGCACAAAAAATGTCTGTGTTTATACTAAATATATGCTTGGATGTATTAAAGTAGGGGTGCTCAACCTCTGGCTGCAGGCCGATTGTGGCCCTTGGAGCGCTCTGATGTGGCCCTCAGAGTCCTCTGATGTGGCCCTCAACCTCAAACCAGGGAAGTGCATGTCCGGAGTCAGCAACCAGTTGAGCCCGATCTGGGCTTGCTGACCCGCCATCCCAGTGCATCAGACTGCATCGAGCTGGGGCCAGCAGCGGAGGAAGCAGGCGGCCGCAGAGGAAGCAGGAGCTGCATAAGCCGATGCTTCCTCTGTAGCGCCGACTCCTGTCCCAGACAGAGTGATACAAAGTGCACTTTGCCTGGGATATTTCTAGCAGCCTGGAGAGCGATGCCAACAGAAGCTGGAAAGGAAAAAAAGGTCAGTGTATTATACATAACATACACTGTGCTTCTGCAATGGGCATATTAGCACATATAAAAGGGTTAACAACTATTAGGTTGCTTTCACACTGACCAGTGGGAGCAGTGCACCCGCAGGTCAGCTGGTAGTGCAGGTTAGCTTCACAAGCCATAGATTTCTATTATATCTTTTTAGGTTTCAGAAAGTGCACCACACTCACAAGATATAATAAAAGTCTATGGCAAAGCGTAGCTAACCAGCAGGAAAGGCGCAGGTGCACTGCACTGTACCTGCAGTGCGGGTAAATCGCAGTGCATCAGTGTAAAGCAGAATTACATGGGGCTCAGGACATTTGCGGTTGGGAGCAGTAAAAACGTGTTTTTACTACACCCCCCCAACCACTGGTGTAGCAATAGAGGTCACAATGGTGACCCTGCCCCATGCTCAGGGAGCCCATGTGGCCTCCCTGTCACATTTTAAAATTCTGAACCATTTTATTTCATTATGGCCTGCGACCATTTACCAAATCACTTTGGTGGCCCTCGCTCCTCAAAAGGTTGAGCGCCCCTGTATTAAGGCAACCACCTGTTATATCTTATATACAATAAAAAGGAATGAGAAAGCACATGAAGATTCCCACAATTGAAATTGAATAGCTAAACAGAAATTTTGGGTGCAGAGGGAGGCTTCCCAGCAGTACACCAAATTTCGAACACCACCTTCCTTCAGAAAACAACAAAATAAATAGTAAGAACAGTACAGAAACACTGATGTCCAAACATATTTATATACATAAACAGTCTAAATTATTAGCATGCTTTTCTCCAAGTGCTACTTTTAATTAAGAAGAAGAATTCTATAGCAGACAGTCATAATCCAAGTTGTAATGGTCTTCTATTTTCTTTAGAATTCATTAATTTAATAAGTTGCTATAAGTTACTGCACGTAAGTATTAGTAATTTTAGACGCAGAATAAAACAAACATTTTTTTTTGGTGACATAAACATTTCACCTCTGTAGCTATGGAGAAATGTGGCATGGCAAATGTAGTGTACTGTAATAAATTTACATGATGCACACAGAAGTATGCTATTGGTCTAAAATGATTTAGCTCAATCAACACGTAGCTATGCTTTGTCCACAGTAAAACAAGAAATACAATACAGTAAGAGAAGACGAAAAGACCTCAGCTGCTATAAGCGCTGTAAATCACCTGGTACCCTATACTTTGAACAGCACCTTCTGCTGGTGCTTCGAATGGTGACTAAGAAAAGTATGCGCTTGGCTTGGAGACAGCACCTAAATTCCTGTCTACAAATCTGTTAAAAAGAGAATGATTCCCCTGTGTCTAAAATAATTGATCAAGAAGTAACAAGAACAAGCCTTGGAGCATACCCAATAGGATCTTCACGAGTAAATGTTTTCTTGGGAGACAGGTGAAACGTAAGAAAAAAATGCAGGCAAGCTGTCAGAGAATTCTGGCAGACTCAGCACATTAAAACATGTAGCAAAGTTCCTGAACTTGACCAAGAAATTCAGAAAATTCAGAATTTGCAAATGGTGATCTAAACCCCTAATAACTTGGCTAAAGGACAAGACATAAAAAAAAAACAAACACTTGGTTTTATTTACTAAAACTGGAGAGTGCAAAATCTGGTGCAGCTCTGCATAGAAACCAATCAGCTTCCAGGTTTTATTGTCAAAACTTAATTGAACAAGCTGAAGTTAGAAGCTCATTGGCTACCATGCACAGCTGCACCAGATTTTGCACTCTCCAGTTTTAGTAATCAACCCCAATACCTTCATCCTGACTATAGATTACAATAAAAAAACACGCTGGAGGTCATGCATCTAGGACCATCTCTACTGACTGATCATCCCACATTCATCTATAAAGCACAAAGAATAATATTGAATAGACTGCAGTAGCCAATAGCAATTAACCAGATTTCAGTTTATTGAATTTTCAGAGGTGTGGAAATTTTTATAAAAACTACTTGTCCCTCATGACAATTTACTTGTCCTGATAAACAATTTTTTTAACCAAAATCGTATTTAAGGTTGACCATCCCTTCACTCAGCAATCACGCCTCTGATCATACCTATAGAGGTGTCCTGCTGAGAGTGGGGATGGTCAGAGGTGGCGTGCGGAGCGTGGGGATGGTCAGAGGTGGCGTGCGGAGCGTAAGGATGGTCAGAGGTGGCATGCGGAGCGTGGGGATGGTCAGAGGTTGCATGCCGAGCTTGGGGATGGTCAGAGGTGGCATGCTGAGCATGGGGATGGTCAGAGGTGGCGTGTGGAGCATGGGGACAGTCAGAGGTGGCATGCGAAGCATGTGAATGGTCAGAGGTGGCGTGCAGAGTGTGGGGACAGTCAGAGGTGGCATGAGGAGCGTGGGGACGGTCAGAGGTGGCATGCGGAGCGTGGGGACGGTCACAGGTGGCATGCGGACCGTGGGGACGGTCAGATGTGGCATGCGGAGTGTGGGGATGGTCAGAGGTGGCATGGGGAGCGTGGGGACGGTCAGAGGTTGCATGTGGAGCGTGGGGATGGTCAGAGGTGGCATGTGGAGCGTGTGGACGGTCAGAGGTGGCATGCAGAGCGTGGGGACGGTCAAAGGTGGCAGGCGGAGCGTGGGGGTGGTCAGAGGTGCATGCAGAGCGTGGGGACAGTCAGAGGTGGCATGCGGAGCGTGGGGACAGTCAGAGGTGGCATGCGGAGCGTGGGGACGGTCAGAGGTGGCATGCGGAGTGTGGGGATGGTCAGAGGTGGCATGCGGAGTGTGGGGGCAGTCAGAGGTGGCATGCGGAGTGTGGGGGCAGTCAGAGGTGGCATGCGGAGTGTGGGGGCGGTCAGATGTGGCATGCGGAGTGTGGGGATGGTCAGAGGTGGCATGGGGAGCGTGGGGACGCTCAGAGGTTGCATGTGGAGCGTGGGGATGGTCAGAGGTGGCATGTGGAGCGTGTGGACGGTCAGAGGTGGCATGCAGAGCGTGGGGACGGTCAAAGGTGGCAGGCGGAGCGTGGGGGTGGTCAGAGGTGCATGCAGAGCGTGGGGACAGTCAGAGGTGGCATGCGGAGCGTGGGGACAGTCAGAGGTGGCATGCGGAGTGTGGGGATGGTCAGAGGTGGCATGCGGAGTGTGGGGATGGTCAGAGGTGGCATGCAGAGTGTGGGGGCAGTCAGAGGTGGCATGCGGAGTGTGGGGGCAGTCAGAGGTGGCATGCGGAGTGTGGGGGCGGTCAGAGGTGGCATGCGGAGCGTGAGGATGGTCAGAGGTGGTATCCGGAGCGTGGGGAGAGTCAGAGGTGGCATGCGGAGCGTGGGGACGGTCAGAGGTGACATGCCACCACTCATTATCTCTACGTTCAGCAATCACAAAGTACAATGCAGTATTTGGATGTGGCAGGTGGAGTAGATAAGTAGTAATAGGAAACAGTTTAATGTGTGTTGCCGTTGATGTGTCCTCTATGGTGGTCTGGGTCGCTGTGTATGTGTTCTGCAGCAGAGTGTATGCAGACGGAGGGATACAAATTGAGAGAAGAGCGAGTGCTGAGGTGAGGGGTGCGGGAAGGGCGGCTTGTCAGCGTGTCTAAGATGGAGAAGGAGAGTAATAAGTGTGAGTGGCCAGGACTGAATGGGGCCACCAAGTGTAGTGGATGGGCGGAGGGAGCCGCTGAGCTAGTGAGAGGCTGGTGGAGAGGGGACTGCCTTCACTGGACAGCAGCATGGATGAGTGGAGAGCCTGCTAACTCTGGTGCAGCATGAAGATATGTTCATGCTTCACTGGTGTCTGCTCCGCAAAAAAAAAATGTAAACCCTGCTGCTTGCCCGCAGCAGGGCTAAATGTAAATAAAAACCACCTGCCCGATGCCCAAAACTGCATGTCCTGGGCGTCAGGCAATATGAATTGCACATCCCTGAACATACATAAAATCCTTTTGGTGGCTAAGGTTTGCTACAATGTTCACATTTGTCTTACTCAAAAATCTCCAAAAGTTTCACTAACAAGTTCAGTTTAAAGAATAGGTACACTTTAAACCATCTTGGCTTCAATATTATTTCCAGGAGCATGAAGCGAGTTTGCAGTTGTAAATATCTCATTTTTTGTCCTTTAAGATTAGCACAGGGGCTACTGAGATTATTACTAGCAGGGTTTTTTATCAGTTGAAATTTGGTGTTCCACCACCTCTGGCTCAGGCCCTCTGCTCCCTGTTCATCACTATCACTTGTAAATACAGAAGTCCGGCTTCTGTGTTTACAAAAGGCAGCTTGTCTCCCAATGGCTCTCACAGATCTGATCTCCTAAGCAGCTCCCACTGAGTGCAGGATGGAGACAAGGGAGATGCAGATGCCCAGGGTGCAGTGCAGATGCCGCCACCGCCACTGGATGATCTCACTGTCAGTGAGAGAGGAGAAGCCACTTACAGTGTGCAGGGAGGTACTAGAGCTGGCTGGGTGCTTCAGCTTAATACAGCAACAAGTTAGATATATGGAAGGTGGTGGAGCTTTTAAGGAAGGGCGAGAAGATGGGTGCAGTGAGGAGGATTGCATGCAGAAGTGAGAGCTGAAGAGGGGTGAAAGTGAGATCTGGATGGGGGATGCAGAGGAAAGCAGCTGTGGAAGAAGGCTGAACTCTGCACCGCTAAATTCTGCACTATGTATGTAGAGCATCCCCGAACTCTGCACTCTATGTGTAAACCCCCCCTGTCCCCCAAACTCTGTGTATAATGCACTCCTAGTATTTATTGCTCCTTTAAGACCCTCCCACTGTCAGTGACATTTGACCACACCCACTATTTGATGTGATTTGGAGGGTGTGTGGGGGAGGGGAGTTTTGAGGGGTCAAGCTTGACTTCCTGCACCTATTTTATGAGGAAAAAAGCCCTGACTACTAGTTCAAACTTCTTACGGTTCCCTCAAAGTTTTATTTAAAAAAATGCAACCTTAGCATCTCTTTAGACATGTTAGGCTAGTTTATAACTGGAAGTTTAAGCTCGCATGCTGCACATTTTTAAGCCAGAAATGTATTTTGTGCAACAAGATCCTCACTGAAGATTTGTTTTAGTTATTATTATTTATTATTTATAGAGAGCCAATTTCCCTGATATCCTGCACAATATTTGCAGTACAGACTGCTGGTGCAATAAGTAATAAAATAAACAAAATTATTTGGAAAGACGATCACACACAATTAAACACAGGTTCTGGAAATCCCAGACTAATCTGGACTTTTGACACATAGGGGATTGTTTACTAAAAATGGAGAGTGCATCAAAGAGATAGCATCAGATGAGGCCTGAACATCCACCTGCCAAAACCTAGAGAATGTAGGAACAGAGGACCAAGTGGCAGCCTTGCAAAGCTGGAAAGGTACTTGATGCTTAGAAGCCCAGGAGGCAATCACTGACCCAGTAAAGTGCACCTTGACAGAAAAAGGTGGAACTTTGTCCTTGAGATCATAAGCTTCAAAAATGATCTGTCTGAGCCACTGAAAAAAGGTGGAATGAGAAGTGGGCTCCTGTAAGACCAAAAATGGTTCTTTACAGGATAGGGCTTACAAGCTCAGACACATGCCTTGCAGAGGTGATGGCGACAAGGAACGCAACCTGTTGAGCGAGAGTGCAAAGTGGAAAATACAGTACCTAGTGTTAAAACCAAATCGTAGAGTTGGGGGAGTCAGTTCCAACTCTTTTTTCTAGAGGTTCAGGATCCAACCGAACTATTTAAGGCCTGACTCTCCTCACTACATTGACTGGCAGAGTGTGAGCTGACCCCTCCAGTAGTAGAAGATTATCGATTCTTAAACACTGGTGCATCCTCAAAAGGTACAGTCAGTGTTTTAATAAGGCAAGATATTGCCAGATCTGTGATGGGTACAAACCACTTCTTAAGAAAATCTCCATCAAACTTGACACTGATGAGAAAATCAATAAGGAGATAAAAACAATTAGTCAGGATTTTCCCAGTCAGAATAGAAAAAAGGTTGAAGTAATGAGTCAACTGGAGAAGCTTTAACAGGTTTAGGGCCTTTAAGAGCTTATGTGTCAATTTAGTCAGTTGAGAATACTGATCCGGAACAAAGTCATCCATGAAGGATCTGTGTGTTCCCAAATCAAAGAGAATGTCTTCAACAGAAGCAATAAAGCAGCTACAGATGTCAGATGTACAGAGTCTGAAGAAAAAGATGTTGAAGCACACTTACAGCCCTTGCATTCTGATTTAGCAATCATATTAGCAATGCAGCTTTAAAAAAAACTGCAGAGTTGCAGAGAACTCAATTCTGGTCAAAGCAGAGGAAAAGGTCACACCTGATAGAAAGCTATGAAAGACTCCAAAGAGTGGATTGAGTGAAATAGAGGGAAACGTTCCAGGCTTTGAGGGTCATGTCCTTCAGGAGGGACACTGCAAGCTGCCCCAGAATGGAATCTTAGTGGACTGTGTGCCAGAGCGACTGCTGTCTCTTTGCTTGTGGTCCAATATGTTGTACTGTTTAAACAGAAAACAACTTAATAGTAAAAAAACAGATAACACCTTGGTTTACTCACAACCAGCTGCATAAGCAGAAAGGATTTACTGGCTGGAAGTGACCAGATCACTGTAGATGGCAGCAAGGTGCAACCGGGGTGTGAACTGCATGAGTCTTGCAGAAAAGAGCAAAGCCAGGAAACGTTCTGAAGCTAATTAACAGATGCTTTTAAGGAAGGTTCCACAGGCAAAACCCAGTGCCCAAGGGCACATCCCAGGGTAGTCTCACAATCAATGGTCCAGCAGGATATGGGTACGGCCTACAATGTGGCACCAAGGTTTCGATGATACGGATAGCTGCAGCTTGTAGATTAATCTTGATCAAAGAAAGGAAAGGCTAGTAAAAAAAAAAAAAAAACAGAAAAAAGGGGGAAAATTTTTACAGAAGAGAAAAGACATCCAACATCCTAGGGCACCAACAAAAAATGGGGCACCCTGAAAGTGAGAGGGGGTATACCTGGTTGGCCAACTGTTTTTTTGTTTGCCAGTGTGCAAAATTAAATCCCAAACCAGTTTCCCTTAATGAACGATAACACTGTTCAACAAATTTTTATTTTTTGCCAGTTTTGGAAACAAAAGGATCCATTTCTTAATGAATTTCACATTCTGAGTTCAAATATAACAATGAAATTTGTCAATTGGCTCTAGTTTTTCTGTAAACGGAAAGTTTTCTACTATAGGCGTAATGACTACATAATGCACAATAATTATATAGATAGATGTCTTTCCACAAATATAAAGCAAGTGATATTGACTACATAACAAAGCCTAAATAGCATAATATATTGCATAGGATTACCAAGAAAAATTATAGCCATAAGCTAAGTTGAATCATTTTAATACTTAGGATTCTCACTAGTTTTGTCTTCAGTTTGTGTCGGTTTTGCTTCTCTTGGCTTTTCTCTTGTATTCGAGGAAAGGGCTATCTCTTACAACTGCACGTGACTACACGCTTCAGGTTCTTCCTCACTTGACTCAACCACGAAGGATTCTGGTGCTTTAGGAATTGGTAGCCCCTCTCCATGAGGAACTGGACGTATTGCCGATGGAATATTTGGATAGTGCACAGATAACTCTTTCTTCTTATTTAGCCCTTTTGTTGGAGGCACCATACAAAAGTAACAATTACTAACATGATCTGTTGGCTCTCTCCAAATCATTGGCACAGCGAAAGGCATAGATGCCTTTTTTCCATTCAACCATTGCTCCAGTGCCATCCCACAAGAATTGCAGCATATATGTGGTGCCCAGCTCTTGTCCTGGTCTCCTATCTTGCAGCCAAAATACAAGTTGTAGGCTTTCTTAATCATTCCTGTTATCCTCCTTTTTTGTGAGATAAAAGTTATTTCACCGCAGATATAGCAGAAATTATCTGCTTTATTCACACAAGTTCGAGGCATTACTGAGTAGCCTATATAAGCATAAAACAAAATGTAAAGACGCTGTCGAACTACAATCAGCTACAGATACTGCAGCTTTTATGCAGTGAAGTGATGCAATTAAAGGCTAATATTGCATCATCTCAGTATACATGCAATTTTCTATTGGTCACCAGTATCAATTGCGCAATATGCAGCTGAAGTTGCATCGTAACTTTGAATGGCTTACGTCATTAGATGGGTGAATATATCATGGAAACTAGAGCCAATCAACATTTTTTAGGGTCATTTTCGCTTTCAGCACCCCAAAATTATGTAAGATTAGCTAATTTTATGCCCAAAACTTTTTACCTGTTGAACAGTGTAATGAAAGATTTTTTTAAATGTTTTTGTCACAAAGGTTCACTTAAAGTTTACTAAAATGCTGTTCTAATCTCTAGTTAATTCCCCTCTCCTGTTGTGCCCTAGACCTAATTAGCACAAAGAGACCAGGGAACTGCAGAAATAGCAACCTTTTAGGAGCTTCAGTCTCTTTGATTTTACTGTTTAGAAAAGGCAGTCAGTGCCTCTGCCTCATAAAGTTTAGCCTCAGCTAAAAAGTGGAAGCAGTGACAAAGCAGTAGGTGGAGTTTCCCTACTTTTATTAAAAGCAATACTATAACAAAATTAGTCTGCCATTGAACTGGTAACAGCCTGTAGGGAAACTACAGACACCTTTCTGACCTCTGCTAGACTCTGCAACATTGACTGTCGAATC
This sequence comes from Staurois parvus, assembly GCF_062004578.1. Taxonomy (NCBI): domain Eukaryota; kingdom Metazoa; phylum Chordata; class Amphibia; order Anura; family Ranidae; genus Staurois; species Staurois parvus. The sequence continues at coordinate 1,156,308 of NW_028318448.1, read as the reverse complement.
AGAGGTCACTGCAAGTCAGAAGTTACCAGTTTGCTTTCTTGCCCACTTGGATCTCTGTTAATAGACGTACAAATGGCTTCTAGGCAGACTGCACTAAAGATGCCATGTAAAAAAAAAGCAACATAAAAGCTTAAAATGAATAATGGGATAACAAGTTAGATCATTGCTCTTGGCTTTGTGGAGTCCTGGTTTCTGCTCCTCTAAATAGGGCAGGATTGTACTGACAGACTCTTTAAAAAAACGGAAAGTCATAAATGATTCCAATGTGCACCCAGAAGTCAACAATCACTGGAGGATGGCCATAAATTTGAAATAATTACATTAGCTTTCCATCTCAAAAGGATCACCTATATTGAACATTCCACTGCCATTTGCCACCACCGCTTCCAATCATCTTGGCAAATCATCAAGCGACTGAAAAGAATAAAACCTCTGTGCCAATTGAATTAAACCACCAAAATAATTTCAATTATTTTGTCACTCAAAAGCTGAAAATTATAAATTTGCCATGGACTGTTCAATGTCATGCAATAATTTTTTTTTGTAATGGACAGGTGATAAAAGGTTTACAAAACGGTCACAAAATTGCCAGCAAAATTGATATGCATATAATAAAAGCTTATGTTATATATGTACATATAAAGAAACAGACAGTAATAATTACATGCCCGTTGTTATATACTATGATAAGTGCAATGTGGTATATTTTAGGCATGTAATAAGCTCTTATATATCCATGTTTCTTAATGGCACATAGCTGTAATACCAGGAAAAGAAACTACTGCTGTAAGGTGACACCAGTTCTAGACAGAAGGAATTGTCTTTTTTGTACTGGGTCCATTGAATATTGACTGCTGATGCCAAAGAGCGTGCACAATCTCGCATGACCAAACCCAACTCCAGAGTATGATCTCATCACAAAGACATGCTGCACTTATTGTATGGAATTCACATTACCTTATTATAATGGCTTTAATTTGCAGGGTGTGACATATACTATTTTTTATTTTACACGTGTATATTTGGTAATTCTCTTTTTTATTCAGGTATGCAAAGACCAGATTTTACACTACGGGGCAATGGGATAGGGACAGCTCTCCAACAAGATGAGAATAACAAAACCAAAAACTCTGCCAGTTTATTGCAACCAAAGGGAGATTTGGATCACGCTTATGGGTATGTGTTTTTAAGAGCTGGCTATCCTATTGTATAAATTATTCATTAAAGTGATTTTTTTAATAATAAACATATCATACTTACCTGCTCTGGGCAATGGTTTTCCTCTTCTGCGGTCCTTTGCTGGTGCTCCTGGCCCCTCCCACCCTCTGGGGGGCACTCACAAGTACTCACTCCCGAGCCCCGCACTGAGCGTCTCTAAGACTCACAGAGCGTGGCTCAGCCCCGCCCCCCAATCTCTTCTCACTGGTTGTGATTGACAACAGTGGTAGCAAAAGGGAATCGGGAGGGCCACTGCTCCAGTGCTGTTTTAAGATGGGGCTCAGGTAAGTATTGGGGGGGGGGCTTTTTACCTTCCTGCATAGAATTCAGGAAGGTAAAAACCTTCAGCGTTTACAACCACTTTAAAACTAGGCAATGCAGCTAGTCCTGAATGTAGATGAAATACGTAACTGTTTTTTAAATATTGGTATTACTGAAGCAAAGCCTCATTCTTAGCGCAGTGGTCAGCCACGAGTCCTGAAATTAGCCCAGTAATTAAAGGAATTGCTAAGATGTGCTAAAAAAAAAGTACCAGAACATTACACTGGGAAAATATCAGAGTATCATATAAAAACATATGAAAGTAATAGTAGATGAGGGGATTTACTAAAGCAACCTAAAATAAAAACATTGGATACAGGGTGTTGAATAGCTATGGTCTTCATGTTATGTTTTGCAAAAACTTATCACATAAACTTTAAAGAAGTGTGGGAAATAAAAGAAACAAACATGCATACTCACCTATAAGGCTGCAGCATCAGTCCGATCCTGAAAGTGTCCCCTACTGGCTATAAGACCGAGAACTAAGTGATCGCATGACCGCTGATCACTTAGTTCTCAGTCTTTAGTGAGCAGGGAGCCGGTGACTGTCAGTCACCAGCTCTCTGCTCTGCCCTTCTAGTGCTCACTGGAGTGCTAGGCTGTGGAGGGGGAAGGAGCGGCTAGCTCAGGCTCTCAGGAGTGCACTGAGAGGCTGAGACAGCTGCCGGTCAGGCAACTGAGTGGATCCCTGGCTTTAGCCCGCTGTTGACTGATTCTGGGTCACAGGAGTGCACTAAGTAATAGAAGTATGGCCCAGGGATATGCAAGTCCTATCACCCAACACCTGGGACATGTTGTTCCAGGCACCGAGCAGGTAGTTTTTTTTAACGTTTAGCCCTGCTGCACGGCGCACTTGTCAGGTGGAAGAATTCCAGTGGCAGTGTTGCCTCCCAATTGCTTCCACGCACCACACTACATTGCCAGCCTCTGCCATCACCCCACCCACACCCCCACACGCGCGATGTCTGCCGGGCTCCGTTTGCCCATCTGCGGGCCTGGGACTGGATCAGCTGGTGCCAGCAGGTAGAAGGGAGGAAGAAAAGCAGACACGTCCGCTCTCTTCCCCTTCTTGTCCTGCACATCACACTGCATTGCATTCTTGGCCGGGAAATCTGTCAGAGGGGACCCGGAAGTGACATCATACACGTTACTTCCGGGTCCCCATTGACAGATTTCCCGGCCAGAGAGGCTGGGAAAGAATGTGATGCAGTGTGATGTGCAGTGCATTACATTCAGTGGAGCACAGGGGAGACATCCAGGGTCTCTCAGACCTTGGATGTCTCATTAAAGAGAACCTGTCTCCAAAAATGATCACATAGGGGACTAAAAAATGCTTGTAATTGTAAAAAAATTAAAGTTACACCCAAGGACATTACAGAAAAATTTGAGGCTCCCCCACATGCACGTACATACATAAATACAGGGACGCCTGCACATGAAAATGTAGATCGCGATACACGTTACATATTGCCATGTACGCCAGAATCAGATCAATAACTCTAGCACCAGACTTCATCCGTAACACTAAACTGATGACCTATAAGGGGCTTTAAAAGCGTCTCCTATAGAAAATATAGAGTACTAAAATTTGTTGCCATTTCACGAGCGCACGCAAATGTAAGGTTTCACATGTTAGATATCTATTTACGCAGTGCATGCTCACCTTTTATATTTTACATAAAATTGAGTCATTTAATTCCTTTTATTGCCCTAAAATGAACCTAAGTGAATTTTTTTACTGAAATGTTGCATTCCCTAGACCTTTGTGGTAATATCATGTGACAAAAAAAAATTGGAACTACCCCTATTTTATTAAGGGATAAAGGATAGGTTTACCTTCACAAACATGTAGTAGTAGATTGTCATTAGGGACAAGTATATTGGGACCCCGATTTAGTCCTTTGGACTAGTAGTTCTCTCAAAAGTTTGCACACCCCTGATGGCCGAAAAGGCTTTGGCCATATTTTCCTTTGAACCTTTTTTGACCAAGGGTAGCATCAAAGGTAGACCAAGGGTGACTAGACTCTGCCATGGCTATGAAAAGTTTATTAACCCACATGCCCTCCAGTGGATTTACCCCCTTCCTGACCAGGCTATTTTTTGTGATACGGCACTGCGTTACTTTAACGGACAACTGCGCGGTCATGCAATGCTGCACCCAAATAAAACTTACATGCTTTTTTTCCCACAAATAGAGCTTTCTTTTTAGTGGTATTTGAAAGCCTGTGCATTTTTAGTTTTTGCGCTATAAACAAAAAAAATACTGACAATTTTAAGAAAAAAATTATATTTTTGACTTTTTGCTATTAAACATGTCCAGTAAAAAAATTTCAAAAACCAAATTTCGTCATAAATTTAGGCCAAAATGTATTATGCTACATGTCTTTGCTAAAAAAAATCCTAATATGTATGTCTTTCACTGTAAGCACACTGCTTTGGATGGCTCTGCTATGCAGAGTCATCCAAATCAGTGTGCAGGAGCTGCATTGTTTAAATACAGGTCTCTCCCCCGTCGGAGAACTCGTTGATCATAGGGTGACAGCGAGTAATCACTGGCTGGGACCCAGTGATTGACAGCCGAGGCCGCGAATGGCGGCACGGTAGGGCGCATGCATGCCCCCTACCCGGAACTGCAAAATCATGTATATATACGTGATTTTGCACACCCGTGATGCCCTGTAGCAGTATTTCTGCTATAGGGTGGCACGGGACTGGTTAAACAAAGCTCTATCATACAGATATACACTCACCGGCCACTTTATTAGGTATAGCTGTTCAATTGCTTGGTAACACAAATTGACAATCAACCAATCACATGGCAGCGACTCAATGCATTTAGGCATGTTGACGTGGTAAAGACAACTTGCTGAAGTTCAAACTAAGCATCAGAATAGGGCAGAAAGGGGATTTAAGTGACTTTGAACGTGGCATGCTTGTTGGTTGCAGAGGGGTTGGTCTGAGCATTTCAAAAACTGCTGCTCTACTGGGATTTTCACGCATAACCAGGGGCGGACAGACCATTTGGAAACGGTCCGGGGTCAGTAGGGGGCCCCATGAGATGCCCCTGGTACCTTTATCATAGGCTTTTTTGAGTTTGAGCAAGGACACAGGGGCCCTATGATCCCCTATTGCCCGGGGGCCCCATGAGTAACCATCTCTAGGGTTTGCAGAGAATGGTCCGAAAAGAGAGAAAATATCCAGTGAGCGGCAGTTGTGTGGACGAAAATGCCTTGTTGATGTCAGAGGTCAGAGGAGATTAGGCAGACTGGCTGCTGCAACATTAAGATGGTAGGGTCAGAATTTGGTGTAAACAAACTGAAAGCATGGATCCATCCTGCCTTTTATCAGCGGTTCAGGCTGGTGGTGGTGTGTAATGGTGTGGGGGATATTTTCTTGGCACTAGCAAGGTGTACCTAATAAAGGGGCCAGTGAGTGTATACTATAGTACTATAAGCACCTGAATACAATCTTCACTTTCTTGCAGAACTAAAGGCAGTGCTGGGTTCATGCACAGGGACATTTAGAGGCTGCAAAGTCTGACATGTTTGGGGAAATGCTCAGTGCACATGTGCTGGTAAACACTAATTCCCAAGCCATCGCTGTTTACAGGAGTACAACCAGGATCAGACATTCACTTGTATGGGCAGACGTATGCATCATCCGTGGTTCCCCGGGCATGGGGGCATTTAATGCTGGAGGACTTTGCAGCCTCTAGATGTCCATGTGCATGAAGCCTTCGACATGCACACTTATGCAGGCCATAGATGGGTCGAAAATCGGCCGATTTGTCGGCCGAAAATAAAATCGGCCGATTTTCGGATCGTTAGTGGGCGATTTGGTCGGCCGTTTTTCGGGATTTTGGCCGTTTTTTTTTTTTGGTAAAGTTGGAAAAAAATCGGCCGATCGGCCGATTTTCGCGGCATTAATGGGCCAATCGGCCGATTTTTTACCGATAAAAAATCTGCGCATGAGCAGTGACCTGCAAGAGGAAGACAAAAAGAAGAAAAAGAAGAAGAGGAAGAGGATGAAGAAGAGGATGAAGAAGAGGAAGAAGAAGATGAGGATGAAGAAGAGGATGAGGAAGAAGAAGAAGAGGATGAGGGTGAAGAAGAAGAGGATGAGAATGAAGAAGAAGAAGAGGATGAGGATGATGAAGAAGAAGAGGATGAGGATGATGAAGAAGAAGAAGAAGAAGAAGAAGAGGTTGAGGAAGAAGAAGAAGATGAGGATGAGGATGAAGAAGAGGATGAGGAAGAAGAAGAGGATGAGGAAGAAGAAGATGAAGAAGATGAAGAAGAAGAAGAAGAAGAGGATGAGGATGAGGAAGAAGAAGAAGATGAAGAAGAAGAAGAAGAAGAGGATGAAGAAGAAGAAGAAGAAGAGGATGAAGAAGAAGAAGAGGATGAGGATGAAGAAGAAGAAGAATGAAAAGAAGAATGAAAAGAAGGAGAAGAAGAAGAATGAAAAGAAGAAGAAGAAGAATGAAAAGAAGAATGAAAAGAAGAATGAGAAGAATGAAAAGAAGAATGAAAAGAAGAATGAGAAGAATGAAAAGAAGAAGAAGAAGAATGAAAAGAAGAAGAAGAATGAAAAGAAGAAGAAGAAGAATAATGAAAAGAAGAAGAAGAATGAAAAGAAGAATTCCAGTACAGCAAAAAGTGTATCTGCAGAGAGCTCCGCTATTTCTGACAGTTCTCTGACAGTTCCTTCACATTTACAGCGGTTGAAACATTGTATCTATTTGTTTCCGAATAAAAACATCTGTATCCTAAATGGAAACAAATAGATACAATGTTTCAACCGCTGTAAATGTGAAGGAACTGTCAGAGAACTGTCAGAAATAGCGGAGCTCTCTGCAGGGACACTTTTTGCCGGCTGTAGACGGGATGAAAATCGGCCGATTTTTTTTACCATTGGTGGTAACGTCGGCCACTTGAACGACCGATTGTTCTTTTTTTTAAAAGAAAAATCGGCCGATTTTCCACCCATCTATGGCCTGCATTATGCAGGCCATAGATGGGTCGAAAATCGGCCGATTTTTCAGCCGAAAATAAAATCGGCCGATTTTCGGATCGTTAGTGGGCGATTTGGTCGGCCGTTTTTCGGTATTTTGGCCGTTTTTTTTTTTCTTCGGTAAAGTTGGGAAAAAATCGGCCGATTTTGCCGATCGGCCGATTTTCGCGGCAATTAGTGGGCAAATCGGCCGATTTTTTACCGATAAAAAATCTGCACATGAGCAGTGACCTGCAAGAGGAAGACAAAAAGAAGAAAAAGAAGAAGAGGATGAAGAAGAAGAAGAGGAAGAAGAAGAGGATGAGGATGAAGAAGAAGAAGAAGAGGATGAGGATGAAGAAGAGGATGAGGATGAAGAAGAAGAAGAGGATGAGGACGAAGAAGAAGAGGATGAGGACGAAGAAGAAGAGGATGAGGATGAAGAAGAGGATGAGGAAGAAGAGGATGAGGATGATGAAGAAGAAGAAGAGGATGAGGAGGAAGAAGAAGAGGATGAGGATGATGAAGAAGAAGAAGAAGAAGAGGATGAGGATGAAGAAGAAGAAGAGGATGAGGATGATGAAGTAGTAGAAGAAGAGGATGAGGATGATGAAGAGGATGAAGAAGAAGAAGAAGAAGAGGATGAGGATGAAGAAGAAGAGGATGAGGATGAAGAAGAAGAGGATGATGAAGAAGAAGAGGATGAGGATGATGAAGAAGAGGATGAGGATGATGAAGAAGAGGATGAGGATGATGAAGAGGATGAGGATGATGAAGAAGAGGATGAGGACGAAGAAGAGGATGAGGATGATGAAGAAGAAGAAGAAGAAGAAGAAGAGGATGAGGATGATGAAGAAGAAGAAGAAGAAGAAGAAGAGGATGAGGATTATGAAGAAGAAGAGGATGAGGATGAAGAAGAAGAAGAAGTAGGATGAAAATAAGAGGAATTCCAGTCCAGCAAAAAGTGTCTCTGCAGAGAGCTCCGCTATTTCTTTGACAGTTCTCTGACAGTTCCTTGACTTTTACAGAGGTTGCAACATTGTATCTATTTGTTTCCGAATAAAAACATCTGTATCCTAAATGGAAACAAATAGATACATTGTTGCAACTTCTATAAATGTCAAGGAACTGTCAGAGAACTGTCAAAGAAATAGCAGAGCTCTCTGCAGGGACACTTTTTGCCGGCTCTAGACGGGATGAAAATCGACCGATTTTTTTTTACCATTGATGGTAACGTCGGCCGCTTGAACGACCGATTTTTCGTATTTTAAAAGAAAAATCTGCCGTTTTTCTCCCCATCTATGGCCTGCATTAGACTCAGCATTTCTGGCTGTGCTGGATGTCTGCATCCCAGCCTTAGCCACTAGATAACGTGTGTGTCCCTGCGGCTCTGTAGGAAAACACCAGCATGGTAACCAGGGGTGTATTTACCACACGGCAAACAAGGCATTTGCCTAGGGCGGCATTTTTCAGGAGGGGCAGCACTGCCCCTTGGAAGCAGGGATGGAAGAAGAGACACAAGCGTCATGGGGACCTGGTGGGTTCTGAGAGATACTTTGGGTTTCATGACGGTGTATGCACAGTCCGGCTCTCGCTCCTGGGGATGTCCGGAGCTTTGAAGGTGAGTGTCTTTCTCTCTCTCACCATGGGGGATGGTGTGGGGGGCAGTGGTAGTGGAAGGCTTGGGTAGAGGGCAGGGGTGCTCATAAGCAATGTCAGGCTCTTTCTGCAGGGGGCACCAATTTTTGTGTTGCCTAGGGCAACACAAAACCTAAAGACAACACTAATGGTAATAACTGAGGGATGTGGGGAGGTTACCACAATAGACAGCAGTGAAGACACAGACATCTGACATGCCCAGAAGTGCAGGATGCTGAAGATTCCAGCAGTGCAACGAATTATTGTCCATTATTGAGATGATGGCTATTTGCAGTCCTGAATCAATTCTCCTCTATGTGTAACTTTGCCAATAAAGCATATCTTTGAATACTATTTGAGTATCGCATTTGTCCTCTATGTAACCGCTTTTCTTTGTGAATCTCTTTTCACGGTTTTTGCTGCTGAAGATTCTAGCAGCACAACTAACTCTGTAAAAGAAGGAAGACTAGAGTCCATGGAGGACCTAATGAGTATTAACAATGTATTGAACAAAGCTGTCATAGTCAGTAAAGTGTCTTTGTAGGCATTTGTAACTAAGGCACTATTTCTTTTAGCACTTGCAATTGTCGTTTCTCCCTGTTCTTTCACTGAAACATTCAGATAAGGATATTTTTAAGGCAAAGTACAATAACATTCAGAAAAAAGTGTTTCGTTAGCTGATCATTGTCAGTGATTGCCAACTGGTAGTTCATATTTTCAGCAACAGTCTACTCTGAGATACTGTACAGTACATGTAATTGTGCTCACACATCCACATTTATTTCGGCACTCTGCTCTCATGGCTTGTGCACATTAGTAGACATGACAGCGTATAAGTGAAGACCTGCATCCTAGTGCAGAAGGCACACCTCACTAGTACATGATTCTAATGATGGAGTTTTTTGTAATACATTTCATCTTCCACCTGTTTTAAAAATGAAAGATGCAGCTGACAGTGCCATCTCGTGGTTATTACACTAACTGCAGAGCAAGCAATGCCGGACTTTACGCATTTGCAGGCTGCCATTCTTGCTGTAGGCATTGCTTTACTTAAAAAAAATCAGGAAATAAAAATGCATGCTATGATGAAAGATTATTATTCCTAGGCTTCTAAACCCACCCTTGCCTTTACAGTGAGCTTTAAAAATCCTAAATGAATAAATCATTTTAAAGAATCATTATAATACCTGGACCACATAATTCTTGAGATTAATAGCAAATCACAAAAACAGATGAACCTAAACTTTAAGGGGATAAGCCCAATTTATCCTAAAAAAAACATGCCTTCCAAAAAATATATAAACAAAAAAAAAAGGAGGTATTAACCGCCAAACCATTATCACCCTTATTTTTAATGACTCTTTTTTTTTAAATACATTATACTTCTCCTAAAGTGTAATTTAGGTAATTGCTATATTTTGGACAGGTGGCTCAGGCAATCTTAGGCTGGCCATACATTATACAATTTTCTTGTACACTTTTCCTTTAGATTTACCAAAATAATATGATATGTTATTACCAAACCTAAACACTTTCCATTTGTATGCAATCAGACAGGCACTTGCACTACATAGTTGAAGGTAAATCTAAAGGAAATTGAACAAGAAAATTGTGTAATGTATCTTAAATTACCTGTCTGATTTCCATTGTCCATTAATGATATCCTATCAGCAGACTCTATCTTTTCTGTTACTCACCATTTTGTATCTGTGTGATGCCATCAGCTGGAGGTTTCTAATGCAACTTATTATTATTATAATACATGATTTATATAGCGCCAAAAGACTGCTCAGCGCTTTACAAGTTGGCAGCTGAAGCATCTATTCTCTTGATTGTGAAAGTTAGGCCTACCTTTTTAGTTTTGGGTGCAGTGAGATTATTTAATTTTGAGTACAGAGAAAGGTTAGTTTAGAACCTATGTCATTTTTTTTTTGCTTCCTCTCTCTATTGGAGAGATACCAGGACCAGAAACAATGGAAAATGTATTCAGTGGAGATAAGGACAAGAAAAAAAGCCCTGAGATGTTTTCTAACCCTTTCCTACTATAACCAAAATTGAAAAAAATGCTACAAATGTGGTATCAGTTTCTGGTTGGATGGCGGGACTGTCCTTAAAGTGACACAATCAGAAAAATTAAAACTAAAACGCTCTGCAAAAGAAAATTGTAAATACTTATCTATCACACTCAACCCTTGTCTCAGACCTTTGTTTGCTTGCAGATGTGTGTTGGATACTACAGATTCTGCAGGAGGCTTTGCTCTGCAAGTGAGCAAATACCAAAAGCAAGGCCAGTGAGAGAAGAGTATTAATACCAGCCCGGCTAGCAGCTTATATATAACTTATTTTCTATCTCATTGCTCCATTCTGCTACTAGAAGGGAAGAGAAATATCTGGCACTTCTCCATATGAGGGGGGAAGAAGCATATAACACACTCTCCTTCCTCCTATGTGAAAGAGCTCCCGACGCAACCCACACTGTCACACTTGGGTTAAAAGTCCACAACAATGTGTAAGCTTTGAATCATGGCTTGGTGCTTATCATTTGCTGCAAGAGTGCAAATTAAATGCCCCAAAAGCAATATACTTCTCAGCTACTACAGTATTAGTGGTTATAAAGGTAACAAGGTTTAGGCATCGGTATGCCCCCTTACTCCCATTTATTTACCCTCATCTGAGCCAACACAATGCCAACTCTTTTCTCCCCTCACTTCCTGGTCTCTCAGGCTTTGCTGAGGCAGCAGGAGCCTTTGGCTGCTGCTGCCTATCAAAGCCAGTGATGAATGAGGGGTGGGGCTGAGTTCTGCTGTCTGTGTCAATAGATTGCAAACAGCAAGGCTCAGGAGTGAGCCTGCATGAGCGCCCCCATAGAAAGCATCCTTTTATGGGGACACTTGGCGGAGGGGAGGCATTAGGAGCACTGGCATGGACCTGAGAAGGAGAGGATCAGGGCTGCTCTGTGCAATGGAATTGCACAAAGCAGGTAAGTATAAACCTGTTTATTACAAAACAAAAACAAGCATTTACAAACACTTAAAGTGTAACTACACCCAGGACCCTGCATTCTCTCCATCTGGTTTCCCACAGTACACAGAACAGTGAAATGCAATTATTTTAGTAAATATAAATTGCTAAATACCTTTTCTCATCAGCAGTCTTGTGACTTCTATTAGTGTCCAGCTGAGCACTGGTTAATGCTAGTAGGAGACTGCATAACCCCTGACCCTCTGTCTGCACAGCGGTCATTGGCCCTGTGCTGATTACATACATGCTCCCAAAGAAAATAAACTCTTTCGCAATACACACTAAACTGTGCATGTGCAAAGTGACTCCCAGAGCTCTGTAATATCAGCACATGGATGGGGGACAGTAGAAGAAGGGGAGGATCAGAGAAGACAGGATCAAACATCCTTATTACATAATGCGGAGGATTAACCCCTTAGGTTCCACAATGAGTATAACAAGCATGCTTTACTGCATATACAGAATGATTTTGCTGTTGTGGGTTTAGTAACACTTTAACGTTTGCCAAGCGAGGCAGTTGTAAGGGGATAACAATTACTGTAAACAATTAGGATAAAAGCTACATCTCAGTACCAGGGCCACAGACAATAGCAGAAAATATTAAGCCAACAAATATAGTAGTTACCAAAGTTACAATGAATATTATTAAAGATAATATGTAACCAGCGGAAGGCACTGTCACTCAGAAATTATACATATAGATCCACTTATCTTTAAGACAAAATATGAGGCTACAGCCCACACTGCTATCCATCTATCCATACTCTCAGCACATGCCCTTACCACACAGGAAGGAAACCGGCAGCATCTTTTAGAACTGAGCACTTCAGATATACTGTACATATTCACCACATCATTGTATAAATGATAAAACCAGAACTAAGAGCAGAAAAAAGACATCTCCCATACAGGAATCTGAAACATTACATTTCCACATCATGGATACTTCTTTCAAAGGCTTTGTTGTCTAAGTGCCAGAATTTGTACACAACCAGGTTGCAACAAACAAAATACAATGATCTTCTAACATACCACTGTAAACTATTATTTAAGAAATGGCAACACCATAGGATTTACTAAAGGCAAATAGGATGTTCACTTTTCAGGGGAAATTGAACTTTGTAAGGGAACTAACCTCAGAACTTAGTAAATGTGGTGACATTTCTCATTTTTATGCAAGGAAAATTTAAAAAAAAACAGCATTCTTGCTTGTACACGATTGAAGGATTAAGTCAGAAGAGCTTCACTTCATTCACTAAGCTTTGTAGAAAATTCCCTTGCAAAATGAACAGCCTGTTGGACTTTAATAAATAAATCAACACCAATGTCAGTTGATGAAAAGATCGAACACAAAATGTCAGTTGATGAAAAGATCAAACACAAAGCATATATCTGCAAATACTAGCAAGAGAAGATGTAAAATCGAATTCACCATCTTACCTGAAAGTGCAGAATGATGGTCCATATTAAGCCCAAAGTCAATTTGGGATTTCCATCTGTTATGTCATCATTTCTAATATTAACTAGTTTAACCTGTAATCAGAAGTAACAGTAATGTACTACATTCGCTATGTAATTTACTGCACATACATAAAACATACAATGTTGCCATAATTGTAACATTTGAAAAATGAGTAATAAGGCCCCTTGTACACAGGGCCACCCAGGTGCAGTGCATCCCTCCCAGCATTTTAGTGTGCCCCAGACGGACAGGTGCAGTGTCCAGCCCCACCACCAACAGTCTATTAAAGTCTATGATAGGCTGTAGCTAGTTGGGGCTGAACACTACATTGGCATTTAGGGACCTGTGCATTCAGGGGTCTAGGAATGCATGTCTTCTGGCTTCGTTCATGAGTTAATTGACTTTCATTTAGTTCACAAGCTAAACAAGAAAGCTTTAGGGTAGGTTTACGGTAGTGGGCAGGGCTCCCTAAGAGGTGTTCTCAAAGGGGAGCAATACCCTACCCCTATAAGAGTGAAAATCCAGCCCTGAACATGTAGAAGACTTGCCATTCAGGGCCTCTCCTCTATCAATATTCAAGACAGGTACAGACGCAGCATACCTCCCACATACTCTCAACAATCTTAAACCTAAATGTTATTATGGACATTATATGTAAAAGTATCTGCTGGTGTCTACCTATCTTTATACCCTATCCAGTATGCATGCTGTGATTGTTAGTAAATCTCTTAGATTGTAAGCTCCAAGGCGCAGGGCCCACCAGTCCCTCTTGTATTGAACTGTATTGTTGCTGTATTGTCTCCCGTTATATTGTAAAGCGCTGAGCAAACTGTTGGCGCTATATAAATCCTGCATAATAATAATATGCCTCATTGATCTTGCTGCTTTACCCAACTTCCACTGTTGCCACTCTCATTGCGCATGCTCTGGCACACTGTTCTTCAGCATCCATGCGCCTGCTTGTTTCAGCTCTGGAAGCCACCCACATGACTATATACATCCTCTTTTGGGCAGCTACAGCAGGACCCTTACATCCCCTTCCTCTTTTCTTCTCTCTGCCCCATTTGCTAATACAGAGCACCTTCAGCTATGACAGCCTTCTCCCTGAGGTCAGCAGGCTTGCCCCACTTGACAGCTCTAGCAAGGATGACTGATAATCTGCTCCCTGCTATTCATCCCTTATGTGATGTTACCCCATTTGACAATGCAGAGCAGCTCCAGAAAGAAGAATTGACAGGGTGTAGTTTCTGCTAGCCACCCTCTACATGAGGTCGTAGGCTATGCCGGGCTTTCCACTTTGCTTTTCCCACCCCTCTCACAATATACTATGAAAAAGGAATGGTATGTAAGGTGACCACAACAGTGTGCACATAAATTAGGATACAGTGGGTATAGAAAAGAATCCCCCCCCCCCTTTTTAAAATAATTACATTTTGTTGCTTTGCAGCCTGAAATGAAGACAGACACAGTTTTTATTTTATCCATCTGTATTTACTCAGTACAACTTATAACATCCAAGCGAAAGATATAACAGAAACAGAGTCACTGAGTTGGAAAAAGGATCGCCCCCTCCTAAAAATGACTTGTAAACTCAATCAGGTATAGCTAATCACCTTCTCAATGGCACACAAATCCCTTTGACTTTCAACTGTGATCAGCTGTGGTCATTTTGATTATCTCAACATGAAAAAAGAATTCCTGGAGAATTTCACTCCCTAGTAGTGCAACTGAAGCAAACAATCAACTATGGGTGGCAAGGCACTGTCAAAAGATCTCTGGGATAAAGTTGTGGACAGACACAAGTCAGGAGATGGATACGAAAATATTTCAAAGGCTATATCAATGCCTAGAAGCACAGTGAAGTCTGTTAATAAAAAGTGGAAGGTGTTTGGTACAACACAGACCCTCCCTGGATCAGGACGTCACTCGAAACTGAATTACATTTGGCAGAGAGGCTACCAGGAGGCCCACAGCAACTCTGAAGCAGTTACAGGGATTTACAGTGCAGAGTGCTCATTATGTGCATGTGACAACAATATCACAAATTCTCCACAAATATGTATGGGAAGGTTGCAAGAAAAAAGCCACTCGTCAAGAAAGGCCACATGTTGTCACGACAGAGCTTTGCCAACACGCACCTTGAAGATTCTGAGGCCACATGGAAAAAAGTGTTCTGGTCAGATGAGACAAAAATTGAATTATTTTGCTTTAACACTAAGAGATATGTCTGGTGGAAATCCAAAATAGCTCACCATCCAAATACCACCATGTCTACAATAAAGCATGGAGGTGGTAATGTCCTGTTATGGGGGTGTTTCTCTGCAGCAGGGACTAGAGCACTTGTCAGGGTAGAAGGAAAAATGGATGGGGCAACATACCGTTGAATTCTTGAGGAAAATATTTTGCCTTCTGCCATAAAGTTGTCAATGGGAAGAAGGTTTACCTTCCAATATGACAATGATCCAAAGCACACAGCAAACATGAGCACACAGTGGTTGAAGGAGAAAAAGGTGAATGTCCTTGCATGGCCTAGTCAGAGACCAGACTTAAAGTGGTTTTAAAGGCTCAAGCCTTTTTACTTTTATGCATTCTGTGCATGAAGGTAAAAAACCTTCTGTGTGCAGCAGTGCCCCAAGCCCCCCCAATCCTTACCTGAGCCCCATCGTGATCCAGCGATGTGCATGACAGCCTCTCAGGTCTCTGCCCCCTTATTGGCTGAGACAGCAAGTGGGAGCCATTGGCTCCCACTGCTGTCAATCACAGCCAGTCAGCTAATGAGGAGACAGGGGGCGGGCCAAGCCGCAACTCTGTGTGTGAATGGACATACAAAGCAGAGGGTGCCCCCATAGCCAGCTGCTTGCTGTGGGGCACCTGACAGAAAGGAGGGGTCAGGAGAGCCTGCGGGGGACCCAAGAAGAGGAGGATCTGGGCTGCTCTTTGCAAAACCACTGCACACAGCAGGTAAGCATACACAAATGGTCACCATAAAAGTTAACTGAACTTGAGCAGCTCTGCAAAGGAGAGTGGGAAAATATTTCAAAGTTAGTAGAGACATATCCCAACAAACTCAAGGCTGTAATTAAAGTAAAAGGTGGTTCAACAAAATACTGACATAAGGGGGTGATCCTTTTTTTAACTCAGTGATTCTGTTGTTTGATTTTTTTTACTTGGCTGGATAAAACAAAAACGGTGTCTGTCTTCATTTCAGGCTGCAAAGCAACAAAATGTGATTATCTTAAGGTGAGTGATTATTTTTCTATACCCACTGTATTTAGAAATAGTTTTATGAAATTTATATGCGGTTGTTTTTCGTGTTTCATTTCTTAAAGATACATCTAAATAGGTTGAAGTGGGTTTAGTGACACTTTAATGTAAAACAGTGGAGTACTTAGGAGGTGTTTGGGCTTACTGGGTGGCGACATTCTGAGGGTGCTGAAGCCAGCAAACTTTTTTTTCCTTGTGTTACACTGCAGCACCATCTCTGGCCGCCAGACAGTGGCAGTTTAGAGCCAAAGGGAGGTTCCGGTTTTTCTCTGGTAACATGACAAGGACCAGGGAAGGGCTTCTCCACATCTAGAACTGCTGCTGCTTTGGGGGGGGGGGGATTAGCACTGAGAGAAGGGGGTCATTTTTGGTTGTATTCTGTATCCTGATCACTGCACTCTGTGTGTTACACACTTCTGAGCCTTGCACTCTGCATTATGCACGTTTGACCACTGCACTTTGTGCATCATGCACTTCTAACCCCTGCGCTCTGTCCGTTACACATTCCTGACCTCTGCACGCTGCGCTTTATGCATTCCTGAGGCCTGCAGTCTGTGAATTGCATATTCCTGACCTTACACTCTATGCTTCTCACACACTGCACCCTCTGCATTATCCACTTTAGATCCCTGCACCCTTTGCGTTACACACCCTGCACTCTGTGTGTAATGCACTTCTGAGTCCTGCACTCTGTGTGTTACGCACTTCTGAGCCCTGCACTCTGTGTGTTACGCACTTCTGAGCCCTGCACTCTGTGCATTATGTGCTTCTGAACTCTGTGTGTTATGCACTTTTGAGCCCTATACTGTGCGTGTTGCACACTCCTAAGACTTACAGTGGCAAAAATAATCGTTTGGTCCCCTGCAGATTTTGTACGTTTGCCCACTTACAAATAAATGAAGGGTCTATAATTTTTATCATAGGTGTATTTTAAATGATAGAATATCAACCAAAAATCCAGAAAAAAACACACGATACAAAAGTTATAGAGTTGCATTTCAGTGAGTAAAATAAATATTTGATCCCCAAGCAAAACATGACTTAGTACTTGAGGAGAAACCCTTGTTGGCAATCACAGAGGCAAGACGTTTCTTGCAGTTGATTACCTGGTTTGAACACATCGCAGGAGGGATTTTGGTGCACTCTTCTTTACAGATCTTCTCTAAATCCTTAAGGTTTCTTGGCTCCCGCTTGGTAACTTGAAGTTTCAGCTCCCTCCATAGTTTTTCTATAGGAATAAGGTCTGGAGACTGGCTAGGCCACTCCATGACCTTAATGTGCTTCTTCTTGAGCCACGCTTTTGTTGCCTTGGCCGTATGTTTCGGGTCACTGTCATGCTGGAAAACCCATCCATAACCCACCTTCAGCATTCTGGCTGAGGGAAGAAAGTTGTCATCCAAGATTTTTCAATACATGACCCCATCCATTGGCCCCTCAATGCGGCAAAGTCGGCCTGTAAGTGGGCAAACTTACAAGCCACATGCTAAGTCATGTTTTGCTTGGGGATCAAATACTTATTTTACTCACTAAACTGCAACTCAATTTATAACAGTTGTATCATGTTTTTTCTGAATTTTTCATTGATATTTTGTCTCTGTCATTTAAAATACACCTATGATAAAAATTAGAGATGCTTCATTTCTTTGTAAGTGGGAAAACTTACAAAATATGCAGGGGATCAAATGATTATTTTCCCCACTGTGCATTCTGTGTGTTATGCACATCTGAGCCCTGCACTATGTGCATTATGCACTTCTGAGCCCTGCATGCACTCTCTGCATTATGCACTCCTGAGCCCTGAACTCTCTGCATTACATATGTCTGAGACCTGCTCTCTCCTGAGCCCTAGACTATTTTGCACATTTTCTACTCATGACCACTGCACCTTAAGTACTTCTAAATTCGTCTTTAAGGTAGTCGATGTGCAAAAAAGTGCTATGGCATTTATGTGCTGTGTATACAGTAAGTAGCCTCAGTTTTTATTTAAAGCAAAATATAACACCCAAAAGGTGCCCCAACCCCCCTTTACCCCCAAGCAGAACCGAGGGAATGAGAGTTGACACCTGAGATTTAGTGGCTTTGGGCCAAGTATCTGAAACAGTGTGTGGACCTGTTTTCTCAACCTCTTTTTCTGTCAGCATCAAGTGTTTGAACCATGCAAGCCTGATACCTAGGCAGAAGGATCTAAAAAATGACAGGTCCTCAGAGTCCTTGGTACATATTATACATGGAACATGCTCACATCTCCTTCTACCAGTTACTACAAAACATGCAGCAAGAGTTGAAAAAAATAAATGTATATTACCTGACGCTTTTTCAAATAATCAAGTGCAATTTGTACATTCTGTAGTCTGTGAAAGCGCATTCGGCCTTTTTCTCGGGGCTATAAAAAGGGGAAAAGATATGAATGTGAGATAAATTTGTATGCTAATAATGACACTTTTAACAGACATTGTGCTGAACACTTCCAGATAATAAGTAGATAAATAGAGTGAATAACACATTAAGTGACGTGCCCTTTCATGCAGTGAAGAGAATAAAACCCACACACTGTGCTTTTTATTTGCCTATCTCTCATCGCTTTTTAAAAAGCATTCATGTTTTATGTTGTAGAACAGTGAAAGACACCAAAGATAATTTATATGAGTAGAAATATGGTTAACTGAGAATGAACATTACATGTATTGCTCTCCATTAGTAATATAATACTGAAAATAAATTATAGCCTTGTCCATGTTCCCTTAAACACCTCCTTAGGTTTAAATAACTCTTAAAAATAATTGTAGTCAGCTTAGACTTAACTTAAAGTGTAAGTATGGCCAGAATAAAAATGGAATGTATGATGTCCTCCTTCTGAAAAGATCACAGGAGTGTAAAGTAGGCCAATGTGGGATCTCATTGGAGGATAACAGTTTCGGAGGATAACTGTTTTGTGGTGCAGGGAAGACTCCCTGCACCACAAAACAGGGGAAATGGAAGAATATATATTTTTTCCCATATAGGTGTTTTAGCTATGAGAAGAAGGGGAAAATGTAAACAGCAGACCTCACACATAGTGTAATTTCTGCTTTATGTATGAGTTTTCATTTTTATGAGGACTCCCGTAGCATAGGTAGGTACTTCAAGACCTCTTTCAGATCCTCTTTGAGATTACATTTGTTTGAGAAAAAAATAGTTTTAGATACCAAATTTCTTATAGCTCGGGTAAAACAAGCATCAGTACTTAGTTGTACATTAAGTAAAAATGGGAAGGGGGTTCATTTTGTAGCGAGGTAAGGTTAGACTCCTTGCTCATTTTTATTGCTACCTTTCTTTGGAGAGATTTCTTTTCACTTTTTGCCCCTATAAATGTTTTGGCAGGATGGGAAATAAGGGCTATCTTCTCACTGGGGATACAGACTGCAATTAAAGCACCTTCTATTTATTAAACTGTCTTGTTCCTTTTAGGCAGTTTTCCCTTCAGTTCCTGTACTAGTGATGGGTGTCACAGGGACAGAACAGGAGGACTATTTTCTGAGAGGGAATAGACAGCAACAGGAACTTCCCAGAATTTCCACCGCAAGAAATGTTTTGATTGGGTTTGAGTTTACAGTTAAATTGTAAGTTAATACCTAACTAAACAGTTGGAATACATATACCCGGACAATGGATTAGTTATTTTGTCAGTCCAGCCTTGAGATTTACATGACCCTGCCAGATTGTATAGTTAAACTATACTGTATTAAACTCTACAGCTTGGAAACCCTGCTGCCTCCAGCTTGCGCTTGAACAATGAAGGAGCAGCAGAAGACTGAGTCATTTTTCTCCTCTCATCTTCTGTTGGCATGTTCCTTGCCAGTACAAATGCTTCCCGAGTGCTCCTGTGGTCACGATTTACAGAGTATTACAGGAGGATGATATGAAGACATATAAAGCTCCTCATGCAAATTACATTTAAATATACACTATATTGCCAAATGTATTGGGACACCCCTCCAAATCATTGAATTCAGGTGTTTCAATCACCTCCATGGCCTCAGGTGTATAAAATCAAGCACATAGGCATGCAGACTGCTTCTACAAACATTTGTAAAAGAATGGACCGCTCTCAGGAGCATGGTACGGTGATAAGTTGCCACCTGGGCAATAAGTCCATCCATGAAATTTCCTTGCAACTAAATAGTCCACAGTCAACTATTAGTGGTAATGTACCAAAGTGGAAGCAACCAGGAAAAACAGCAACTCAGCCATGAAGTGGTAGGCCACGTAAAATGACAGAGCGGGGCCGGCACATGCTGAAAAGCACAGTGCGAAGAAGTCGCCAACTATCTGCAGACTCAATAGCTAAAGATCTCCAAACTTCTGTGGCCTTCCGATTAGCACAACAACAGTGCGTAGAGAGCTTCATGGAATGGGTTTCCATGGTTGAGCAGCTGCATCCAAGCATTATATCACCAAGTGCAATGCAAAGCATCGGATGCAGTGGTGTAAAGCATGCCGCCACTGGACTCTAGCAGTGGAAACGTGTTCTCTGGAGTGATGAATCATGCTTCTCTGTCAGGCAATCTGAAAAACATGAGTGGGTTTGGCAGTTGCCAGGAGAACAGTACTTGCCTGACTGCATTTTGCCAAGTGTAAAGTTTGGTGGACGGGGGATTATGGCGTGGGGTTGTTTTTTAGGGGTTGGGCTTGGCCCCTTAGTTCCAGTGAAGGAAACTCTTAAGGTGTCAGCAAACCAAGACATTTTGGACAATTTCCTGCTCCCAACTTTGTGGGAGGAGTTTGAGGATGGCCTTTTACTGTTCAAACATGACTGCACACCAGTGCACAAAGCAAGGTCCATAAAGACATGGATGAGTGAGTTTGGGGTGGAGGAACTTGACTGGCCTGAACAGAGTCCTGACCTCAACCTGATAGAACACTTTTGGGATAAATTAAAGTGGGGACTGCGAGCTAAGCCTTCTTGCCCAACATCATTCACTTACTTCACAAATACACTTCTGGAAGAATGATCAAGCATTCTCATAGACACACTCCTAAACCTTGTGGACAGCCTTCCCAGAACAGCTGAAGCTGTTATAGGTGCAAAGGGTGGGCCAACTCAATAACATTAAAGTTTATGTGCGTGTAAAGGCAGGTGTCCCAATACTTTTGGCCATATAGTGTGTGTGTGTGTGTGTGTGTGTGTGTGTGTGTATATATATATATATACAGTTGTGTCCAAAATTATTCAACCCCCAATGCTGTAAAGGGGTTTAGGGACTATAGTGTACATTTGGAATTGTATTCAGAATCAAATCCTACAAGGACGTTGTAACTACCCAAATGCAACTAAAATGACATCAATTGTTTATGTAATACAGTAGTAAATGGTTCTTATGTGGTTTCTTCATTGCCACAATTATTCAACCCCTTAAAGACTACCACTCTGAAGAACAGAGGTTCATACAGGTGCTTTCCATCAGGTATTGAAAACACCTGTGGATGTCACCGAGCAGCAATCAAGCATAATAAGCACCAATTAGGCAGCTTTAAAATGACTGTGATACTCAGCTCCTTCTAGACATTTACTGGTGTGGTTACAAACATGGTGAAGGCAAGAGAATGGTCCAGGAAGACAAGAGAAGAGGTGATTTCTCTTCACAGGAAGGGCAATGGCTATAAGAAGATTGCAAAGATGTTAAACATACCAAGAGACACCTTAGGAAGCATCATTCGCAAATTCAAGGCAAAGGGCACTGTTGAAACGCTACCTGGTCGTGGCAGAAAGAAGATGCTGACTTCGACTGCTGTGCGCTACCTGAAGCGTAGAGTGGAGAGAAGTCCCCGTGTGACTGCTGAGGAACTGAGAAAAGATTTGTCAGATGTGGGTACAGAAGTTTCAGCCCAGACAATAAGACGCACACTGCGTAATGAAGGCCTCCGTGCCAGAACTCCCAGGCGTACCCCCTTGCTGTCTCCAAAGAATAAGAAGAGTCGACTGCAGTATGCCAAAAGCCATGTGGACAAACCACAAAAGTTGTGGGATAGTGTTCTGTGGACTGATGAAACAAAATTAGAACTGTTTGGGCCCATGGATCAACGCTATGTTTGGAGGAGGAAGAACAAGGCCTATGATGAAAAGAACACCTTGCCTACTGTGAAGCATGGTGGAGGGTCAATCATGCTTTGGGGCTGTTTTGCTTCTGCAGGTACAGGGAAGCTTCAGCGTGTGCAAGGTACCATGAATTCTCTTCAGTACCAGGAGATATTGGATGGAAACGTGATGCAGTCCGTCACACACCTGAGGCTTGGGAGACGTTGGACCTTTCAACAGGACAATGATCCCAAGCATACCTCCAAGTCCACTAGAGCATGGTTGCAGAGGAAAGGCTGGAACATTTTGGAGTGGCCATCGCAGTCACCAGACTTAAATCCGATTGAGAACCTCTGGTGGGACTTAAAGAAAGCAGTTGCAGTGCGCAAGCCTAAGAATGTGACTGAACTGGAGGCCTTTGCCCATGAAGAATGGGCGAAGATACCCGTAGATCGCTGCAAGACACTTGTGTCAAGCTATGCTTCACGTTTAAAAGCTGTTATAACTGTAAAAGGATGCTGTACTAAGTACTAAGATTGAATGTCACTTGGGGGTTGAATAAAACTGATAATGCTGTGAGCACAGAAAAGACATTTGTGGTTATTTCATTATAACTGTTATGTTATATTTGTCTGACCTACAAGTGCCTCTTTAATGTAAATGTAAGCAAGATGACTGAATGATCAAAAGCAATGTCAAACTGGCCAAAACACTCAATTTCAGTGGGGGTTGAATAATTTTGGACACAACTGTATATATATATATATATATTACATTTTAATAAATACCCAAGGGTATTCAATGGTGTTTTTTTATAATATCAGTCTGGAGTTCAGCTTGATAGGTTGTGTCATATATTCAGTAATCTATAATGCTATGCTACAACTGTTATGTTAAATTTCTTGACACATTCACTGTAGTATTCTGTTTCTGTTGAGCAACTTTCACTGGAAGGCATAATTAGACAAGCACAGAAATGACAAATTCATTCTCAACACCTAGAATGTATCAATGGCTAAAATTTGGGTGACGGCAGCTATAAACTACCAAAGCAAATTAAAAAGCATAAGCACAAAGGGGAAAATGCATCTGTTAACATGAGAAGCCAGCATGGCTAGAATAAATGACTGTAGAAAAATAAGCAAAATTGAAAACATTTGAAAATTCTGGATGGTTTCATCAAGCTGGTTGAAAGCTGTTGATGCTGCTTGCCAGTATAAACAATATGGATCCTGGCCCCTGTCCATGTGATGAAGATCTCATGCTCTCAGATGTCACTTATTAGATCCAAACCTCTGCCGTTTATTACTTATAAACATTCCATTGTTTGTTTAAATGCACAATACATGTTCTTAAAGGAAGGCCCATAGTCACCAGTGTTGTCCAAGAACCAAGGTCAGAGATACCCCTGAGCCTCACATGGTCTTTACATACAGTACATTCATTTTGCTGAAGTAATCTACAGAGATCACAGAGGTAAACATTGCATTCCAATTTCACCCTCTGTGTCTCTCCTGTGATACCCTAACCCACAGGTTTCTGTGACCATAGAGAAGGTAGACAGAGCCTGTAAAAACTCAGCTTTACAAATACAAAAGTAGATAAAGCATTGTTTATATATTCTGTATGACTAAACAGAAATCATAAGAGGACCAATTTACATGATCACATTATTACGATAGGGCCTCATACACACAGATGCTTTCATGCATCTGTCAGAAATTGTAGGAATATTTATGTACCCAAGAGAGAAGACTGCAGTATACACAGGGTTCACAGTGCTTGCATAAATGGTGTATACCTACACAAATGTACTTCTCTGAACATTGCTATTGTGTGTGTCCACAGAATTCCACCTGTGCACTAGAGTTTATACAAGCACAGCATATAACTGTGTACAGTTAGTGTACAGACATTCATTACTGTACACTGCAGCTATCTCTCTCAGGAGTAAAATACTATTTACATTGGATGCCTGAAAGCATCTGTGTGCATGAGGCCTAAACGACAATCGTCATGTATCTTGAAGTACAATAATAAAAAAAAGTAATGTAAAAAAAAGTTCCAGCTTCAAAATGAAGGGCAATATCCAGTTGGTACTGATAGGCATAAGACTAGATAGGAATATGGAGGCTGCTATTACTGATCCCATTTGGTAAAGCAGGAAAAACTTGGATTTTTGACTTATCCCCAGCCTTACAGGCAGGCACACTGTTCCCTCTTTAGGTCATCATTCATGTATCCCACTATGAGAATGAAAAACAGAGCAAGTACATGGGGCAAGCACTATGATGAAAATCCATGGTGCAGTGAATAGACCAAAATGAAGGGTAACAAACTGGTAATATTGAGTGTCCACCACAAAATTCAGTTATCATTGATGCCCCGGAAAGATGGGGCCATTTAAGTAGGCATCACTGATGACCAAAGAGGCCAGGGAGTCTACTGGATGGAAGCAACAATGATTGATCTGGTAGATTCTATGTAGAATTGTTACACCCTAAGGAAAGTGCTAGGAACCTTTTGCTTTGGGAACAGTGAACAAGTTTGAGTAAAAACCCTGAAACCTTGCCTTTTTCTGAAGAATAGCTATGACCCCTTCAGAGAGGAGCTACGCTTGAGCAGTGTAGCTGTCCCTTAGTCTTTGTGACAACATTGGCAAGTCTAACAAAATGAAGCAGGTGTAGGCAGAGTTTGAAATTTAGTTTGTAGTTAAAACATTTTGAACCCAAAAGTCTGATATGTCTTGGGAGCAGGTAGCTTCAAAGGCCAACAGATGCCAACAGTGAGAGCACCCTTCAATGTGAGTAGAACTTGCTCATGAGTTTGAAAAATGTGGGAGTCCTAGATTTATAGCAGAACTAAGTTGCAGGCTTTGACTTAAACTTAGAGGTCTGAGAGAAATGAAAGCAACTGTTTTTAGCCGCTGGGGTAGAGGGTTCACCAGACTGAGGCTTAGCCTTCTCTTGCTGGGGCAAAAGGGTCCTGGAGGATCATGTTGTGGGTGCAGCTAAGATGATGGCGGAAAAGCTAAGAAGGTCTGTGTACACCCTGGAAAATGACATGCATGCCCAGTAAGACAATCTAAGGGGAGGGTGCGCAGACTCAGTAGGGGTACGCAGGAAGTAATGGTTACTGGCAGCCAATTTCAAAAATGGCTCTGTGCTTCTTGCCTCTGCTAGCCTACAACCAAAATTGTTGCAGCTGGTACCCTAGGAGTTAACCCCTTAGTGGACTCCCTGATTCAGTAAAGCACACACCAAGTTTCAACAACAAAAGGCCAAAACCCTGACTTAAAATGTGGTGGTCCCAGGATACCGTGCTCCCCTCCGAGAATAGCATACTGGAGGCAGTTATGCAGCAGCCAGGGGACATGCTCAGTCATGCTCCCTAAGGGTTCTTCAAGACCTCGGCTCCACCAGATGGTTGCACTGCGGCCCTGGACCTGTAAATCATAGCTAACCCACATTATACTAAAGGTGTCTAGGACAGCACCTCAACAGGGTCCAGTGCCCTCGGGATACATTTCAGGCTGGCCTCACTTTTATTTCAAAGTGGGGTCCAGCCTTCAAGGCTAAGCTGCAAAATTAGTTCTACTGGCTCTTTGGCAATTCTAGAAGCTTGAAGAATCATATTAAAAAGCAGAAAAAAAGGGTCTTCTGCTTTCTAAGGAGAGGACATGTCAGTTTTCCTGGGACATTAGCAAAAAATTGGAATATGATGGGAGTGGGAGGGGTTGTACTTGGCTGTCCTTACAGCTTTGTTGCCATTGTCCAATCTTCTGAAGGCAGCAGCATAACTCCATTTACCTGGATTACACATCCTGTGCCTCCTAATTTGCGATTAAGAGATTCTAGTTGCCTGTCTCCATAGCCCAGAACAAGCATGTTGCTTGCGAAGTCTGAGGAAAGTTAGGACTCTTCATTAGCACACTTGTTCTGAGTCCGTAACTCAAAACATATTGAAGCCTTTAGATCAGCATGGAAGTCAAGCAACAAACATTTTCAATGGGAAAGAAAAGAAATAGCAGCCCACTTGTTTCCTTGGTACACAGCTCCTTTAGCCCTAAGCCATTTCTATATAACCTGTACCAGCAGAGGGCAGCATAACAGCAAACATCACACATAGCTTACATAGTCACAATAGAGTCACAAACTGCTATAAATTCAAGAAGTTTCATCTGTGAATGCGAAGTTATAGTCAGTTATAGTCACATGCACAAACAAAAATAATAAAACCTTTTGTCTTCTCTCCTTATTCCTTAGAAACTAGAATAAATGAGTAGGCAATAGACTTTTCACAAGATCAAAAAGACAAGTTAATAAAGCAGCAACAACCACAGAAAAGTTGCAAGTCAATCAATAATATATGTTATAGTTTTAAAGAAGAAAAATGCACAACAGGAAATAAGGAGAGAAGAAAAGATTGGTGAAAGCATAAAGTAGCCATTAAATAATCAACCTTATTTATCATTTTCGTAAAGCATCCCTTTCCATATAATAAAATCAATAATGCTGCAATAACAATGGAAGGAAGGCACCCTCTGATACCTTTCCTTACATTGCTTTTGATATGTCCTCGCAACCTCCTAATGTCCTGACAATAGGTCTGGGATTCAGATAAATCACCAACTCCTTTCCTGCCTCAATATAGGTTGCTGTCAAGTGATCCAGAAGCTGTAAATAAAGCCACAGTGGCTATGATGCAGCCAGGAATCTTGACAGGGGAATCTTTGAAATCAAAAACGTCCACACAAAAGAGGTTCTCTCAGTAGAAAGAAGAGGTCCATCACCTAAGGACATTGGGAGGCGTTATATAGAGGATGTTCCTGCAGCTTTCTTATTTGACAATGTCCAATCACTTGACGTTCGCTGCATGTAACCCATGGTTAAAGACTAACAATCCTACTTCCTGGACTGTACATGTAAATAAACATTTACTATGTGACAAAGGATTCCCAGAGCACTATGTTTACCTATAGAGAGGTAGCACAGGTACACTGCTTGCTTTGCAGCTCTTTTATCTAATAGAAAGCTCATACTGAGCTGCCTGATTATGGATGAGCTACTGCTCTGATAACTCACTAAAGCAGGCCATAAATGAGTGGAAAACTTAACGACAATTCTTGTCAATCAGATCGTTCTTTTTTCTTCACATCATTAGTGTGCCAGCTGCAGCACACAATTTCCGTGCTGCAATTGAAAGTGCCTTATCCAACATGCTGAGTTTTTTTTTTAATGAAACAAATGATGGCACAATCGTATGTGCCATTTTTGTTTTTCGATCAACAGAATTCAGTTTTCGAAACATCTATCGGCAAAGGTTTTTTCTAAACAATAAAAGGAGACTAGAACTTTCTGCTGGCTCTAAATGATAATGCAATGTATTATTACACAATAATACATATTTACCTGAAAAAAAAGATGACTAAAAAAATAAAGCAAAGAAAATATAACTAAACACCTCTAAATTTCAAACATTCACTGTGACTAAGGGCCAGTTCACACCACATGCAGTCCAGTATGTTTTTTGCTGCATCAAAAACGCAAGGAAAGTGGGCCATATGGTTTCCAATGGCATAGTTTGCACCAGTGTGGTCAGTTCCAGGGTGTTCCAGTTCCAGAGAAAAAAGCAGAACATGCTGCATTTTTCCTGCACTGGACTGTACCGGTAAAAAGCAGCTTAAAAAATGCTGAGGAACACATCAAAAATGCGCCATACCCTGGTACAGTGAAAAAAAAAAAAAGCACCTGAATGCATCCAGAAATGCAACAAAAACGCATCAGAACGCACAAAAACATGGTAAAAATGCACATGCAGAAACACATCCAGCACAGATCTGGAGTGCGCTTTTGTGGTGTGAACCGGCCCTGAGAAGGATTATCTAAACATGCAAGTGTTCTCCTCCTAAGTTATGATATTACTTTATATCCAGGCTCACAAGAAGGTTGTCAGCTCAGCAAAGGTAAATGCTGGCCCCTTGCAGTGCCTGTTCTGAGGCAGGACAAGAACAAAAGGCTGACAGGTTTACTTTATGAACTATGATAAATGAGGTTGAATGTGAGGAACTAGTTTACAAAGAGAATGCAAATACAAATAACAAAAATCATATGGAAACCGATATATGCTTTCCAGGAAAGAAGTTTCTAACACCCATTTCTTGCTGTGGTATGTACAATAATAGCATGATCGAACATTGTACGTCTGGGAATATCACGTAGAAGTTACAGATTATATTATTGTGAAAAGTCAACAGATTATTTCAGTTATAGCTTTATATGACTGAGATGCTCTCCTTGACTTGTTACCTCTGAACTTTCTGAAATAGCCTACAGTTATCATTTCTAATAAGAATACAGGAACGGGAATTTATCGTTGCCAAATGCCTACTTGTAGCAAGGATTATGGTCAGTTTTAGCAGCCTAAATGCTACCATGTCCTGCTTTATATTTTCTACACCTACAAGGCTTCACATTGAACTACCTTTAAAGAGTATGTTACCCCAACATTTCATATTCCTGGTATGTGCCTGCTGTACTATGTACTTGTATAAACAAAGTATCCTGTTCTCTTTGTATTTCTTCCTTTGTATGAAATCCCTGGTGTTCCTGCCAGTGCCTCTGCTTCCTTAAACAAATTGACCACACTAGGTGTGAGAGCACAGCGTAGTCAGTTTTCTAGCTATGCTGTGAATTCAGTGTGCTCTCCTCCAATGATCCCACTTGTCCTGATACGCCCCCCTTTCCCCCCCTGCACAGCCCTCCTTCCCTGAGACGATCATTGTACTGCTGTTTCTTCTCCCCTAGGCCCTATGCAGCTGAGAACAGATTATGTGATCACTGTAAAAAAAAGGCGAAAGAAGTGCTTCTAATATTGTTTTATATCTATACACAAATGCCTTTAATTTCCATGTAAAAATGAATGGGATGTTTTACAAGGTGTGAGTTTACATTGTCTTTAATTAGTAGTAAATTGGAACTAAAATTATTCTTAGCTTGATGGATTGTAATTTAAACAACCTCCAAGTCTACTAACTGCAATAACATGTTGATTGAGGGATTTACTTGAGGATTTGCTTTCATTGGATCAATGGAGATACCGTATATTAGATCATACTTTGCTGTACAGTATAACATAATCGTATATTTTTTCATGCAAGTTTTGTTTACGAGTTAGCCATCATTGTGAGCTAGACATGTACAGTTTATTTTGTTCCGAATCAAAATTCGGCCAAATTTTCTATTATTTGGAGATTCAGATATATCAGAATTCAGAATTACAATAGTAACAAATTTAAATGAATCTGAAACCAAATTCTGTCGAAATACGAATCGATTCGTATTCGACAAGTAATTTGAAAAACAATTTGAAAACAAATTCGAAAACCAATTTGTATTTGAAAACAAGTATAGAATAAAATAAAATATAACAGGAAATAAAGAAACAGAAAAGAATAGAATAGAAAATAAAAGAATAGAACAGAATAGAAAAGAATAGAGTAAAAAAGAACAGAATAGAAAATAAAAGAATAGAACAGAATACAGTAGAAAACAATATAGTAAAACAGATTAAAATAGAATAGAAAATAAAGGAATAGACAATATTAGAATAGAAAATCAAAGAATAGAATAGAAAAGAATACAAAAGATTAGATTAGAAAATCAAAGAATAGAATAGAAAAGAATAGAATCAATTAGAATAGAATAGAAAAGAATAGAATCAATTAGAATAGAATAGAAAAAATTAGAATAGAATAGAAAATAATAGAGTAACACAGAGCAAAATAGAAAAGAAAATAAAGGAATAGAATAGAATTAATTAGAAAAGATTACAATAGAAAAGAAAATCAAAGAATAGAACAGAAAATAATAGAAAATATTAGACTAGAGAATCAAAGAATAGAATAGAAAAACAATAGAATAAAATATAATAGAAAGAATATAACTACCTTCTGAAATTCGAAATTTGAATAGAATTAATTTGAATTCGAACAGAATACATCAGAATAGAATATAAAATACTAGAAAAGAATAGAATAGATTAGAAAAGACTAAAATACTTCACAAAAAATTGTGAACTGCACAATGGTGACGTGAGTAGTGAGCACTGTGAAAATTTTGCTGAAATAGAAATTTCCAATATGGTCATGCAACTCTTCACATAGCCCATATACCATCAAAAACACATATGGATTGTGGATTGTAATGTTAGAATTATTATTATAGAATCCATTAGAATTGTTTCCGAATCTGTTGGAATTGTTATCTAATCCGTTAGAATTGTTTCCGAATCTGTTGGAATTGTTTTCTAATCCGTTAGAATTGTTTCCGAATCTGTTAGAATTGTTTTCTAATCCGTTAGAATTGTTTTCAAATCCATTAGAATTCTTTTAGAATCCGTTAAAATGATTTTCAAATCTGTTCAAAATGTCAAATTCGGTCGAATTTGAAAAATGAAACGAATTCCGAAAAATGAATTAAACTAATTTAACTAATTGAATGAAACTAAATTAGTCAATTAACGAATCTAAAAGAAAGAAAGCGATTTTTTTCATTTTGCACATGTCTATAAAGGGAGATTTGCCTGCATGCTGTCTGTATTGTGCCATCTTCCTGCAATCACCTCTAGACTACGCATACAATCTGTGCATACTGTACATGGTATACCTTGTGATTAAACTAGACAAAGAGCAAAGTGCAGAATATAGTAACCTGGAGCAAGCACTCAAACATCACCCTTCACAGATTCAAAGGCTGCAAACTGAAATCTGGTTGCTAAGGATGATAGGTCTTTGCACAGCATCATTCCACTCTTCTATTCTTAAGGGCCTGTGGCAAAGGCCATTTGTTTGCTTCAAGCGAGTTTTGCATTTCCATGCAGGTCTATGAGAATGCAACACCTCCTTAAAGTATGTCCGAAGGAGATCAACTGCAGGTCAAATGCACCTGTAAAATTCTAAATGATCTCAGATGTCATTGACACAAGCCCAAAGCCCATTAACAAAGGCCCTAAAGCAGCCCTAAACTAGAGTCTATTACACTGCAGTGGTTATTGACA
This sequence comes from Staurois parvus, assembly GCF_062004578.1. Taxonomy (NCBI): domain Eukaryota; kingdom Metazoa; phylum Chordata; class Amphibia; order Anura; family Ranidae; genus Staurois; species Staurois parvus. The sequence goes on along the minus strand of NW_028318448.1, from coordinate 1,125,280 downwards.
GTCATATGGCACAATTTGGTTCTGGACCTCCCTGCAGAATAAACTGCAGTTACTAGCCTTGCAATACAGACTGCACCCAGATGCAGCAATCCAGTTACTGGCCAATATAGAAACAGCAAAGATGCCCCTATGTTTTTTCTGTACATAAGCACGTTAGACTGACAGCCCGGATTGTTGACTCTACCCTTCCCAGTAAGGTTGCTTTGCAGGAAATTAAAGGAGGACATTATCAACAATGATTAACGTCCTTGTGTTAGTTTTATATAATATTACTTTGACTTTTATATGGGGGGACATTGACTAACAACCTTGTAAAATTGTGTTTTTAATATGCCTGGACTTCCTACTTTAAAAGTATAAGAGAATAATAGCATGGTCTAGTGGCTCTCACATTTCTCTTGCTGTTGCCATTACATTATTATTATTATTATTATTATACAGGATTTATACAGCAGCAAAAGTTTGCTCAGCGCTTTACAATATAAAGGGAGACAATACAGCAACAATACAGTTCAATACAAGAGGGATAGGAGGGCCCTGCTCCTTGGAGCTTACAATCTAAGAGGGAGGGGCTAGTGGTACAAAAGGTAATAACTGTGGGGGATGGACTGGTAGGAGGAATAGAAGATTCCATTATTAGCTGAAGGCAGGATAGGCTTCCCCGAAGAGATAGGTTTTCAGAGATCGCCTAAAAGTGGGCAGAGTAGGTGATAGTCTGATAGATTGGGGTAGAGGGTTCCAGAGGATGGGGGAGGCTCTGAAGAAGTCCTGGAGACAAGCATGGGAGGAGGAGACAAGGAAGCTAGAGAGCAGGAGGTTTCGGGAGGAGCGAAGAGGACGGTTTGGGTGATATTTGGGGACAAGAATGGTGATGTAATTTGGGGCAGAGTTATAAATGGCTTTATATGTTATTGTTAATGTTTTGAATTTTATTCTTTGGGCAATGGGAAGCCAGTGGAGGGATTGGCAGAGAGGGATGGCGAATATGGAATGGTTAGTAAGGTGGATGAGTGGCATAAACATTAAAATTTGGTCTCAGGCAGAAAACTCCCATGTTACCTTCAGGCAAAATTTATATAATATAAAATGTACATTTACATAAAAATATCAAGATTTATAAAGAGCTTTACACCCTTCCATATTCTAACACAAACATACTTACATATATAGGGTTCCTATAATAATGCCATGCCAACCGGCTTAAAACTGTGTACAATGGCACCTCAAATACCAGTATATTTCTCACTGCTGTCAATTGATTATAATTTTATGTACCTAAATGAGGTGTTTTCAGTATAACCCACAAGTATACAGTATGACATCTAATCTGAATGCAGGGCAGCATTTAAATCCAGAATATTACAAAATAAGTGTCTGAGCAAGCACATACAGTTGTGCTCAAACGTTTGCACACCCTGGCAGAAATAATGACATTTTGGCACTTATATTGAAAATATGATTGATTGTGCCAAAAACTGTCTTTTATTTAAGAATGGTGATCTTATGAAGCCATTTATTATCACATAGTACTTTTTAAATCATGGTAACAGAAAACACCTAAATGGCCATGATCAAAAGTTTACATCCCCTGGATTGTTTGGCCTTGGTACAGACACACAAGGTGACACATATGTTAAAATGGCAATTAAAGGTTAATTTCCCACACCTCTGGCTTTTTTTTTTTAATTCTTTATTTATGAAAATATCTGACAAACAAGGAGGACCAAAAGAAAGGTTCACTAGAGTATATAAAAAACAGTAGTTACGTCATACAGTAATTGAACATAAACATGTCACAAAGAGTCAGTGGGTTTCCGCAGAACAATAAGACCTTTGGCTTTTTAAATTGCAGTTAGTGTCTGAGTTTAAATAGTCAATGAGTTTGTTAGCTCTCACATGGATGCACTGAGCAGGCTAGATACTGAGCCATGGGGAGCAGAAAAGAACTGTCAAAAGACCTGCACAATAAGAAACTGGAACATTATAAAGATTGAAAAGGATATAAAAAGATATCCAAAGCCTTGAATATACCAGTCAGTAGTGTTCAATTGCTTATTAAGAAGTGGAAAATTATCTTGATTACTCATTTCAGGTACTTATATAGTGCCATTAATTTACACAGCGCTTTACATATATATATATTGTACATTCACATCAGTCCCTAACCCTCAAGGGGCATACAATCTAACATAGCTAAGTTACATTCATACATACACATACTAGGGCCAATTTAGACAGGAGCCAATTAACCTACCAGCATGTCTTTGGAGTGTTGGAGGAAACCGGAGTACCCGGAGGAAACCCACGCAGGCACAGGGAGAACATGCAAACTCCAGGCAGGAGGTGCCGTGGCTGGGATTTGAACCAACAACCCTAGTACTGCCAGGCAAAAGTGCTAACCATTTAGCCACTGTGCTGCCCACACAAGCCAAGGTCAGGTAGAGCAAGAAAGATTGCAGCCACAACTGCCAGAAGAGTTGTTCGGATACAAAGAAAAACTCACAGGTAACCTTGGGAGAAATACAAACTGCTCTGGAAAAAGATGGTATGGTTGTTTCAAGGAGCACTGTACGACGATACTTTAACAAAAATTTGCTGCATGGTCGAGTTGCCAGAAAGAAGCCTTTACTGTTCTAATGCCACAAAAAAGCCTGGTTACAATATGCTTTACAACACCTTGACATGCCTAACCGGGCCTTCTCGTCTCATTGATGCAGTAAAGGCTTCTGGCACACTGCAATCTGGGGTGATGAGACCAAAATAGAGCTTTAAGGTCACCACCATAAGCGTTATGTTTGGAGTGACAAGAATACCATCCTCAGAATGGTGGTGGCTCACTGATGTTTTGGGGGTGTGTGAGCTCTAAAGGCACAGGGAATCTTGTGAAAATTGAGTGCAAGATGAATGCAACATGTTATCAAAAATATTGGCAGCCAATCTGCATTCTTCTGCAGGAAAGCTGAGCTTGGGATGCTCATGGACTTTCCAGCACAACAATGACCCTACGCACAAGGCAAAGTTGACCCTCCAGTCGTCACAGAAGAAAAAGGTGAAGGTTCTGGAGAGGCCATCTCAGTCTCCTGACCTTAATATTATGGAGCTATTCTGGGAAGATCCCAAATGTTCAGGTTCATGCAAGACAACCAAAGACTTTGTATGATCTGGAGCCATTTTGTCAAGGTGAATGGGCAGGTATACCACCAAGAATTCAGGGCCTCATAGACAAATATTACAAAAGACTGCACACTGTCATTGATACTAAATGGGGCAATACACAATAATAGGAACAAGGGTATGTAGACTTTTGAACAGGGGTCATTTCATTGGTTGACTTGTTGCAATGTTTTGTTTTATGATTGTGCCATTCTGTTATGACCTACAGTTGAATATGAATCCCATACGAAATAAAAGTAATGTGTTTTGACTGCTCACTCATGTTTTCTTTAAAAATGGTACATACTATTACCAATTCTCCAAGGGTGTGCAAACTTTTGAGCACAACTGCGAGTTAACAAAAAAACCCTGGGTAGAAATTGAAATTGAATCTAACGTGATCAACAAAGAGTGCTTTATTACATGAGACTTCTGTGAAACACATCACTCACTGTTGAAACTGTTAGCAGCGTGTTTTAGTGACAATTGAACCTAAGATACATGGTACCAGTCACTGCAAACCTAAACAGATATTAGTACTGTTATGGGGGCACACCTACCCCCTTATCCTCATCCTCCTCATCCTCATGCTGCTCAACCTCGCATGCGTCTGATGAACTCACCAACCGCAAAGTCTTCAAAAAATCTCGTTCTCTTGGCTAATGAACACAACAGACAGAAAGAGAAGGCAAAGCAGAAACACAAGACAGACCACAAATGAAAAGAAAAGTATGAAAAGAACATAATGAAGAGGAGGTATACAAGGCAAAAGAAGGAATGACCACCAAAGAAAACAGTAATGAATCTCTGGGGAACACCAAAAGAGTTTCAAGAGATTTGGTGCCAGAGGGGTATATTATATACAGATGCCAAATTACTTCTTACTTTCTCATGATCAAAGAGATTTACAACCACATCTAGCAAAACATTTCTGTACTTGTTGGCATATGATTCTAAAAAATATAATATATGCTAAATTCTATTTAATATAAAAATAGTGAGTATATGAAAATTCATGATTTGTATACAAAGTTAATACCTAGTCTTTCTATGCAATAAAGACAGGTGACAGCCTAGCAATTACTCTTAATCACCAACAGTATGTCTGCATTAAAGCTGAACTCTAGATACAATTGTTATTGCATAGTTACATTGGTCCAGCTTTGACCAATGTAAGTATGCATATCTCATTGCCAAGCGATTGTTGTAGAAGCTGCAAATCACTGTAGTAGCTGCCATTGCTGCAATTATAGCAGCAATGTTCCAGTTCCTGTGTCAAGCGGGTTCCCTTCTACATAGTAACTACATGGGGTGGCTCACTCTGCACCACTGCCATTTACATGCTTTGTTTTAATGAATACAAGGCATTCTCTGATTAAACAAGGTGGAGAGGCAGGACAGTGAGGTTACTACCTCCACCTCCAATCAGGGAATGCCTTGTACAAACTGAAAAAAATACAAGGTATTCTGTGAATGGCAACAGTGCGACCCTTTGTGTTTACTATGCAGAAGGGAAGTTGTTTGGCACAGAACCATGAAGAACTCTGCTATCACTACTACAGTGGTTTACTGCTTCCAAGATCGTGATCGCTTTCAGTGATTGTTCAAGCATGAGATATGCATACTTATACTGACCAAGCTGGACCAACGTATCTAGGCAATAAAACTCATATCTAGAGTTTGGCTTTAATGCTGACAGCAGATCGACATGTCCATTAAATTGACTGTAGATATAAAGGTGTATGAGTTTAGGAACATGTACATGAACATGCACATACAGTTTTTTTTTGCTTTCACTGCTAAAAGGTGGATGGATGCCAAACAAACCAATCCCCTTTATAGTAACTACGCAATTAAAAGCGTTGCATAAGGCTAGGGTCACACCTATGCCATTTGCGTTAGATCCGTTTCTGCAGTGCTTTTTGCGCTGCGTTTTTGCACATGCGTTTCTGATGCGTTTTGCGTGTTTTCTTTTTGTTTGTTGCTAGGCAGATTAAAACGCACAATGAAAAATGCATCAAAAGCACAGCAAAAATGCACTACATGCTATTCTGCAGCGTCTCCATTGAAGTCTATAGAACCAAAAAGGCAACTTTTTGCGTTAAAAAAGTCCCTGACCCTTTCCAAAAAATGCACCGGGTGAAAATGCGGAGATGTGAACGTTTCCCATAGGAAATCATGTTAAATGGACTGTAGCGCATTTCTGCAAAACCTAAAACGCTGCAGAAAATGCGTAGGTGTGAACCTAGCCTAAAAATTGATCTTCAAAACAAAAGATTGTGTTAAGATACCCAATCTAAAGAATTATTTGATGTAAGATTCAATTGTGTCCAGGGCAACTATATAATGATTTGATTATGTGTAGACCAGAAGAATTGCACTGAAGTTGTACTGAAATATTAAGGGTTTCTGAAGTTCTGTGGTTACTTTTATGGAGCTTTTGTAGAACATATGAAATGGCCAACTGATGTACACACCAAATGAATTAAAAAAACATTATCAATCACTCCATAAGAAACAATAAGTATCTTTATTTGTGTGGGTATCTTAAAGTACAGCTAGAGGAAAAATGTTTGTTTTCATTTTGGATAGAGTAAGGGAGGGATATAACTCCTGTCAGTTAATTTTTTGATATCTTTGTTCCATTGGGGAGATTTCCCTTCACTTCCCATCCCATAGCCAAAAAAGGAGGTGAGAGAAAATCTCTGCAAGCTAGGGGACTACCCTGAAAAATGTCCCCACTATTACTTTTCTGGGGAAAACCCAAAATTTGCAGTTTCTCTTACTTCCACTTTCAATGATAGCAGTAAATAGGACAAATAGAGGGGGTGAATCTCTTTACCAGGGACGCAGACAGCAATAAAAACCTGACAAGTTTTCTAAACCCTCTTCGCTCTGTCCAAAACTAAAAAAAAAAAATCATCTGATCATGCTTGGTCACAGGGCTTACAAATATAGGGCTACATATAGGTGACCTTACTGTCAAACAGCAAATTGTTACTCTGTACCTATCCTATCATTTACTTTACATTTAAAAAAGGCAATACTCTTCTAACTGGAATGAATCCAATGATGAAGATTTCTAATATTTCCATCCTAAAGAGATTAGATACAGTAAATCTGGCATTACAATTTCTTTAAGTGATAGTTTCATTATTTTACAAAAAGACTTTAAAGCAACCCGACAGAATACCATCTAGCACCAAAATCTTCACTGTAACAATAGTTTGGGACAATTCATGACAGCACAGTATTACATGGAATATGATTCAAAAAGAGAATTAGATATAGCGAGGAAATGCAACAAACTGCAAGGGTTGTAAGGATATGTAACATTAACCTACATGAAAAGAAGGTACCGTTTCCGTAGGATAAATGTTTTACAATCTACATACAACAAAGGGCGCTTCAGTTGTTCTTGTATTATTCTCAAAGAATACAATGGATTATAATTGAGATCTTACCAGGGTATCTCCAGAGAGAACTTCTAAAAGGGATATTAAGTTATGCCCATCGCGTAAATCTTCATATAGGTCACCTACATGTTTCCGTACCTGCACAAAGAGGGGAAAAAAAAAAAGCGTTCAGGATTATTATTATTATACAGGATTTATATAGCACCAACAGTTTGCTCATCGCTTTACAATATAACGGGAGACAATTCAGCAACAATACTGTTCAATACAAGAGGGATAGGAGTGCCCTTCTCCTCGGAGTTTACAATCTAGGATAATTCAATGAAATTCATTCAGTTTACTGATTACACAATGGATTCAATTTGCTTGCTACCATGATTCATTCACCCATAGCATGCATTTATGAAACTAAAACACAATAATCATTTTTTCTTGTTAAAAAAAACACACACAAACTTGTACAATTCATCTGACATTGTAATAGCTTGATATGGCTCTTTTTTATTAACTTTACACAAAAGAGAAAACAAAAACTGGAATAAAACAACAAGGCAATGTTGTTGTTAGTTGTGGATAGAGTGGGGAGGATTAGAACCCCTGTCAGGTTTTTACTGCTATCTAGGGCTTTGTGATCCTTTCCTTACTTTATTATTTAGTAAATCATGGGCCAGAGCAAGCATGGGCAAATCAGAACCCCTTAAAGTAAACCTTTCCTAAGAGAAACCTCCTTTACACAATGCTAAGTGCTTGGCTGTAATACTGATCCCCTGGTTTAAAAATTACAGTCCCTGACCCATAACAGTTATTCATATCAGAAAAGTTAATGGGATTTCAAAAGTTTTTATTATTATACTTGTGTCAGTGACTTAAAGAAGTAATGTCAAAGGGTCAGCCAGGCAACTAGCATTTTCAGAATGAGACATCAGCAACGCCATTATCTCCCTGGAAAGGTTTCCTTTAAAGTATTCATCTTCCCACAACTGACACCACTAATCAGCAGACACTAGTGGGACAACTACCACTGGCCTTGGATTTCAGCTGCAAAGTCTACTGACAACTGTACCTTACCTTGCTTTTCCTTTTTTGCTTTTATGTTGTAATACCAATTCATCTTTACAAAGTGTATGAGTCCCTCTCATGATGTTTGTGACAAGAGGACAGATCTGAGAACTAGGGTATGAGACCGCACTACCAGAATCCTCCATCCCCTGTAGGTGATTCAATGCATTATTGTAGACAAGAATGAAATAGAATTTTAGTGGACTTGTAGAATCTTCAGACGTTTACAGTTATATCCCAACACCTCCCTGATGGTGAAAAACAAGCTATGGACCCCACCACTCTCCACCCCAGGGGCGTCCCTAGGGTCGGTATCACCCAGTGCCGCAGCACTTCGTGACACCCCCTTCCAACGATCCCCACAGGATGGATCGGATATGCAAATTGAGCATAATGCATCGGAGTCCGATCCATTATCCTCCCCAATCCACAGATCCGATCCATCCTGCGGGGATCGTTGGCTTGCAACCTATACGGGGTTAACTGATCTCTCCATGAGCTTCACGAAAAGGTAAGTTTTAAAGCAAGCCAATGATCCCCGTAAGATGGATCGGATCTGCGGATTGGGGAGCATAATGGATCAGACTCCGATCCATTATGCTCAATCCGCAGATCCGATCCATCCTGTGGTGATCGTCGGCTTCCTTTAAAACTTACCTTTTGGTGGAGCGGGTCCGGTGTCACCACGTGCAATAGGTGTTACCTGGTGCGGCGCACACCAGCCTAGGGATGCCCTGCTCCACCCAAAAAGAAATGAATAGTGTGAGCAAAGTTCTTCATTGAGTCTAACAGCTTTTTTTCAACCAGTGTGTCCAGGCATCCTGGGGTGCCTTCAGAATGCCTAAAAATTGCCCAAAAACTGTACACAAGCCAATAGGTGGATCAAGCCTGCCTTTTAGTTACACAACTGTAAACACAGCACTAATACAACCTTCCAGCCGCCAGCATCTCAACAACCAATGATGTCATCGGTTGGTAAGGAGGATGTCGGGAGCCTGCACAGCATTCTTGTTTGTCTCTCCCCTGCCCCTCTCCATCAACAATGGGGTCACATTAGCTGAGTGACGGAGAAAAGAGAAACATTGGAACACTAGTCTGTACTAAGATGTAATTGTTTTAGAAAAATAAATCACCTCTAACATTGGTTGTCCTGTGTGTGGTGATGTTGCCGTGTGATGTAAAACTATTAGTTTTGTTTTTTATGGTTTAGAATGGGGTGATTCGAGATGTGCAGAATCCTAAAGGGTGCCTTGACTGATAAAAGGTTGAGAAACACTGGAGTACACACAGGCAGAATATCAACAGGTACCAGTATTTAGCCAGTGTGTACAGCAGCTGTCTGATAGGAGCCGGTCTAACGACTAGCGTTTACTGAATGAGCATGCTCGAAAACTAAAATTTGATCAGCACTGGCAGCCAATGGCTGTGATCGCTGATCGGTGTATTCCGGAGGGGGGTCAGTCCCCCTATCAGAACACAATAGTACAGCAGGAGAGATCACTGCACTAACATTGCCTGTGTTACTACAGTGATCTGTCGGGTCTTTTTATTTTTTCGTTCATCCCGCTGGGTTGAACAAAAAAAAAACTCCCTGTGCATACCTAACATTAGATAACAACTGTGTGTGATAAATGCATTATTTAGTACATACAGTAACAGAGTTCCCTTTTCACACATTGCTGTAAATGAAAGAATGGATATTACATTGCAATGTAAAACCTACGAACATCCAATCTCATTTTTCAAAACCTCACATTTCACTATCTGCATATCTATTTTCCAACTCTACAGTAACCTGTGTTCATTTATCTGAAGTCTGCATACAACGTTCTATGGAAAACAGGCCATTTTGTCAAATTTCTACAAACTCTATAACATTCTAGGTAACACCTAGGTAACAATATCATTACATTTAGTAATGTGGCAAACACAGGTTTCAGTTTACAAAACCATATCATCCTCAATCCATTTTAAAGTGTTACTAAACCCACAACAGTAAAATCAGTCTGTATATGCAGTAAAGCATACTTGTTATACTCCTGTGGAACCTAAGGGGTTAATCCTCTGCATTGTGTAAAAAGGCTGTTCAATCCTGACTTCTCTGCCCCACCTCTTGTTCAAATGTCCACACTGATAATAGAGACTGAACCCGTAGCCCTTCTGTACATGCTCAGTTTAGTGTGTATTACTAAAGAGGTCTTTTTTTTTCTTGGTAGTGTGCCTGTGATCAGCACATTGCCAATCAGCACTGTCCCGACAGAGAGTCAGAGGTTTTACATCCTCCTAGAGAAGAAAGAAAACTCCTCCTACAAGCTTTAACCAGTGCTCTGCTGAAGTCACAGGACTGCTCTAACTGCTGAGGAGAAAATGTATTTAGCCGTTTATATTTACTAAAATAATTGCATCTTCATGTTCTGTGTACTGTGGGAGACCAGATATAGTGAATGCAGGGTCCTGGGTTTAGTAACTCTTCAAATGCCACCCATGCCCTATAGTTTGTTAGTAACCTACAACAATCAGGTTTTATGGTGCATCTAGTTTTATGAAATCCACTGTTCTGAACACTCATCTAAAAGTGCATCTATACGCAAAGCTTTGTTTAGTTATTGATAGAGTGAGGTAGGCTTAGGAACCCCATCAGGTTTTACCACAGTTTCTGTGGAGAAACTGGCACTATGAGGTGTCAAAAGCAGGGGCGGACTGACAACTCATGGGGCCCCCGGGCAATAGGGGATCATGGGGCCCCTGTGTCCTCACCCACACTCAAACCACACCCAAACAAGTCTATGAAATGTACCAGGGACATCTCATGGGGCCCCCTACTGACCCCGGGCCCTCAGGCAGTGCCCGAGTTCCCCAATGGTCAGTCCACCCCTGGTCAAAAGATAACTGTGATTTTACAGTGCCAAGAGTTAGAAGAGCAGTTAGAAAGCAATGGGTTTTCCAAATTTCTGAAAATGAGTATTAGCACAGGCATAGGCACTCCCCTTTAGAAGTGTTGATCCAGCAAAACAGGTACTTAAAGGTGCCAGATCACACACATCCCCAGCTCCTCCTATGTGACAATGCTCACACCTGGTATATTTTTGATGATGGACAAAACAACATACTTTGGGGTGATACATCACACCTTTAATTGTACATTCACAGTCCTTAGAGCACTGTAGCAGTCCTCAACACATTGTGCATTTACCGATTCCTGGGAATTTCACATTTACAATATCTTGCAATCCTGCCTCCCATATGGCAATGCCCAGGCCTGCTAATACCTTACCAATACTGGCACCAAGACCTGAATAGTGGTATATGGGAGGGGGTGTTATTCTCTTTACACCAGGAAGCAGTATGCCTACTTAACCAGTTGCCCTCCTGAGGATTTACCCCCCCCTTCCTGTCCAGGTTATTTTTTGAGATTCGGTGCTGCATTACTTTGACTGACAATTGCGTGGCCATGCAATCCTGCACCCAAATTAAATTTACATCCTTTTTTCCCACAAATAAAGCTTTCTTTCAGTGGCATTTGATTGCCTGTGCATTTTATTTATTTTTGGTGCTATAAACAAAAAAAGACTGAGAATTGTGAGAAAAAAACAATATTTTTGATGTTTTGCTTTTAAAAAATGTACAGTACAAAAATTTTAAAAATCAAATTTTGTCATAAATTTAGGCCAAAACATATTCTGATACATGCTAATTGGTTTACGCGAAAGATGTAGCATTTACAAATGGTGGTATATATACTGGAATTTTTTTTTTTAATTTTTATTTTACTAGTAATGGCAGCGATCAATGACTTATAGCGGGACTGCGGCGGGCATTCTGACACTGGGGGGGAACTGACTTGGTGTCACTGACATCCCCAGTGACACAAATACAGTGATCAGTGCTAATAAAAAGCACTGACACTGTACTAATGGGACTGGACAGGAAGGGGTTAACATGTGGGGCAATCAAAGTGTTAACTGTGTGCTGTTTTACTGTGTGCTGTGTGTGTGCTTTACACTGTACGCTCACTGCTTTGTATGGCTCTGCTATACAGAGCCATACAAAGTAGTGTGTAGGAGCTGACAGGGGAGAGATCTGTGTTGTTTATACACAGGTCTCTCCCCCTTTGGTAATTCTCAGAGATAGCCAGGTGCTGGCAGGGAATCTCCAGCTGGGACCCAGTGATTGACAGCCGAGGCTGCGAATGGCGGTGCAGGTAGGGCGTGCACGCAGCGCATGTGCGCCCCCTACCCGGAACTGCAAAATGATGTATATATACGTGATTTTGCACACCCATGCCTACTTGTAGTAGTATTTCTGCTATAGGGCGGCGCAGAGGTGGTTAACCTATAGATGTAATCATTGGCACGGATTAGGGGAAACATACAGTATCTGCATACAGTGAGGAACAGAAGTATTTGAACACCCTGTGATTTTGCAAGTTCTCCCACTTAGAAATCATGGAGGGGTCTGAAATTCACATTGTAGGTGCATTCCCACTCTGAGACAGAATTTAAAAAAAAAATTCAGGAAATCACATTGTATGATTTTTAAAGAATTTATCTGTCTTGCACTGCTGAACAGAAGTATTTGAACACCTGAGAAAATCAGTGTTAATATTTGGTACAGAAGCCTTTGTTTGCAATTACAGAGGTCAAACGTTTCCTGTAGTTCTTGACCAGGTTAGCACATACTGCAACAGGGATTTTGGCCCACTCCTCCACACAGATCTCTAGATCTGTCAGGTTTCGGGGCTGTCGCTGAGCAACACAGAGTTTCAGCTCCCTCCAAAGATGTTCTATTGGATTTAGGTCTGGAGACTGGCTAGGCCACTCCAGAACCTTGATATGCTTCTTACGGAGCCACTCCTTGGTTATCCTGGCTGTGTGCTTCGGGTCGTTGTCATGTTGGAAGACCCAGCCACGACCCATCTTCAATGCTCTGACTGAGGGAAGGAGGTTGTTGCTCAAAATCTCACAATAAATGGCCCCATTCATCCTCTCTTTAATACAGTGCAGTCGTCCTGTCCCCTTCACAGAAAAGCACCCCCAAAGCATGATGTTACCACGCCCATGCTTCACAGTAGGGATGGTGTTCTTGGGATGCAACTCATCCTTCTTTTTCCTCCAAACACAACAAGTGAAGTTTAGACCAAAAAATTCTACTTTGGTCTCATCTGACCACATGACTTTCTCCCATGCCTCCTCTGGATCATGCAGATGGTCACTGGCAAACTTCAGACGGGCCTGGACATGTAATGACTTGAGCAGGGGAACCTTCCGAGCAATGCATGATTTGAAACCATGACGGCATAGTGTTCTATTGACAGTGACCTTTGAAACTGTGGTCCCAGCTCTCTTCATGTCATTGACCAGCTCCTCCCTTGTAGTTCTGGGCTGATTCCTCACCTTTCTTATCATCAGTGATACCCCACGAGGTGAGATCTTGCATGGAGCCCCAGTCCGAGGGAGACTGACAGTCGCCTTTAGCCTCTTCCATTTTCTAACAATTGCTCCAACAGTTGATCTATTTTCACCAAGCTGCTTGGCAATTGCCCCATAGCCCTTTCCAGCCTTGTGGAGGTCCACAATTTTGTCTCTGGTGTCTTTTGACAGCTCTTTGGTCTTGCCCGTGGTAGTAGTTGGCGTCTGACTGACTGTGGGGTGGACAGGTGTCTTTAAAGAGCTCAGACAGGTGCTACTAAGTTAGATTAATGAGTGGAGTAGAGGTGGACTTTTTAAAGGCACAGTAACAGGTCTTTGAGAGAGAGAATCCTTGCTGTTTCTTAGGTGTTCAAATACTTATGTTCAGCAGTGCAAGACAAATAAATTCTTTAAAAATCATACAATGTAATTTCCTGAATTTTTTTTTAATTCTTTCTCTCAGAGTGGGAATGCACCTACAATGTAAATTTCAGACCCCTCCATGATTTCTAAGTGGGAGAACTTGCAAAATCGCAGGGTGTTCAAATACTTCTGTTCCTCACTGTACATACTAATATGCAAGATTACTATAACATGCTATAACAAGGACAAAGTGAGCAATGTAGAAGAAAGCAGTGAATTAATCATGTTATAGAAACAAATGTAAGACAGGAAAGGATAGGAAGAGGAAAAGGAAGGGAAAGCGAAAAGAAAGAGGAAAGGAAGTGGGGAGAAAAGGGAAGAAAGGAAGGAAGAAAGGAAGGAAGGAAGGAAGGAAAGGAAAGGAAAGGAAAGGAAAGGAAAGGAAAGGGAAGGGAAGGGAAGGAAGGAAGGAAGGAAGGAAGGAAGGAAGGAAGGAAAGGAAGGGAAAAAAGGAAGGAAGGAAGGAAGGAAGGAAGGAAGGAAGGAAGGAAGGAAAGGAAGGAATATCTCTGTGCCATAGATGTATTCTTCCCCTCAGAATAACAGAAACACAGCATATTTCACTATTCTTGAATGCAGCCCACGTTTTCTGTATCCAAGTAAATAAATCCAAGGCAGAAAGAAACTATGAGTCAGAACAGTAAGCGCCACAGGTTCGTGATATTTTCCACTCATAAAAAGACTACAAAACTATTACACACTTGCCATGATGGTTACGAAAGTAGAGTAACCATCATTAAATGCAAAATCATCTTTTAGCTGAATACAATTCTGTCAAGTGAAATCTTATTGGTAATACAGGATACAACACTGCACATTCTTGTGCCTTTTCATCCTGCCTGATGAACCCTTGTGCTCATTTACAAAGATCAATCAATAAACAAAATATCTCTATCATTGGCTCTACATCTGTTTGTATTCCAGATGTTACTGTGCAGAAACTGGGGGGGTGAGTAAGATGAAAGCATATTCTGATGTAGCAGTTACATGGCAATTTCCAGAAGTCTAGGTAAAGCAAAGTGAACACTTCTCACAAAACATCCAAAGAACCCAAAGCTTTGTTCCTTCAGCAAACAGAGGCTGCATTGAGCATTGCTGGCTTGCAGAACAACTCTGAGCACACACAGAACAAATGACCTCAATGTTTAAGTAAAAATGGTTGGACCTTAAAAATAGTACACACAGATCGGAGGAAACTAGTGGAGTAGTGTGCACTGGTGTGCATAACATCCAGTATGTGCTGACCAGAGAACGAAGAGCTGAGGTATGGACAGATAGAGGATTTGCTATGGAAATTGTGAGGCGTTTCAATTATACAGTATTTGCTTTAGCTCTTTGCATTACCACGTGAGGTTCTATTAAGCATTACATCATTTGTTTAAAGTAAATCTGTGCATTGCCCATGAAGTGTAAAGAAGGAGGTTGACTTCATTGGTGGCCCCTCCAGCAGCTTGTACTCACCTTCCCTTCACTCCCCTCAGATCTGGTCACTGGGAGCAAAGACAGGTAGTTCTGTGTAAGCTCCAAGTTGGGACAAGCTCAAATCAATCATAAAGAAATATTTTGTCTGCCAAATGTCATTTTTATAGTGGAATTTCTGTTTATAGTGTCTTGTTTATAGTGGAATTGATCCACACTCTATACAACATCATAAGGGGAAAAAGTTACCTCTTCTGAGGTGTGTCAAGTTGTATCTTTATGGTCAAAATGTAAAATCCTTATATTCATTTCCACATTGTATTTCACATATTTCTAGCCTACTCCTAATCTTCATAATCTTGAAGTTTGTAAACATTCTTTTTTTAAGATCTCCACACACTGACTTCCTTGAATTCTGTGACACATATTCACTAAGCCATGTGAGTAGGCACTGCTGTGTCACACATTTGACAGAGCCTGCCTTCTGTACTACAGAGATGCGGAGGGGAGGAGTTTCAGGAGGCGGAATCAGTACAATAATCACTGCTTGCAGTCAGCGAGGTATCATGGGATATGTAGTCCTTAGAAATTGTAAATAAACAGCAGAGGAGAAGCTGCAATGCATGCAGGGAAGCCAGGAAGTTCTGGAAAGAGGTGGCCAGCAGACAGGGAACACTAACATGAGAGGAGAGTTTACAAGTAAGCTTATATTGATCTGTCAAATATTACTATTATTTATATTGTTATTACAATGCTGATATTATAAAATAAAAGTGTACGCTGTGTCTATAGATTTCCTTTAATTGCTCAGCTCAGTTCCATTTAGTGTTTAATTTATTCATTTGTACTTGTCAGAGAATACAGCCAGTGCTGTACTTGAAGCGCTGTGACTACGACATCTGCGTCCATACAGTGACGGGATCCTTTTGTTTATCCATGATTTCCTCTGCCCTTGTCCATTCACAAAACAATGTTCTCTATAGATGTGAACAAAATACAAGGTATTATGTGAATGGACAAGAGCTATGAATCTCATATAATGAAGGGACCATGTCTTGTTTCTGCTCCTCCTTTGTCCTTGTCAACTGACGGAACAACGTTCTCCATAGATTTAAACAAAATACAAGATGTTCTGTAAATGGACAAGAGCTATAGATCTAATACAATGAAGGGACCATGTCTTACTTCTGCTCTTCCTTTGTCCTTGTCAACTGACGGAACAACGCTCTCCATAGATTTAAACAAAATACAAGATGTTCTGTAAATGGACAAGAGCTATAGATCTAATACAATGAAGGGACCATGTCTTACTTCTGCTCCTCCTTTGTCCTTGTCAACTGATGGAACAACGTTCTCCATAGATTTAAACAAAATACAAGATGTTCTGTAAATGGACAAAAGCTTTAGATCTAATACAATGAAGGGACCATGTCTTACTTCTGCTCCTCCTTTGTCCTTGTCAACTGATGGAACAACGTTCTCCATAGATTTAAACAAAATACAAGATGTTCTGTAAATGGACAAGAGCTATAGATCTAATACAATGAAGGGACCATGTCTTACTTCTGCTCCTCCTTTGTCCTTGTCAACTGACGGAACAACGTTCTCCATAGATTTAAACAAAATACAAGATGTTCTGTAAATGGACAAGAGCTATGGATCTCATACAATGAAGGGACCCTGTCTTACTTTTGCTCCTCCTCTGCCCTTGTCAATTGACGAAACAACGTTCTCCATAGATTTAAACAAAATACAAGATGCTCTGTAAATGGACAGGAGCTTCGGATCTCATACAGTGAAGGGACTCTGTCTTACTTGCTCCTCTGCCCTTGTCAATTGACAAAACAACGTTCTCCATAGATTTAAACAAAATACAAGGTGTTCTGTAAATGGACAGGAGCTTCAGATCTCATACAGTGAAGGGACCCTGTCTTACTTGCTCCTCCTCTGCCCTTGTCAATTGACAAAACAACGTTCTCCATAGATTTAAACAAAATACAAGGTGTTCTGTAAATGGACAAGAGCTTCGGATCTCATATAGCGAAGGGACCCTGTCTTATTTTTGCTCCTCTTCTGTCCATTCATGAACAATGTTCTCCAGAGATGTCTGTGGTTGGAATTATACTTTATACCTGTCACAGAACTGGACAATTCAAAAAGAGCATCTGATTAAAAAGATACATATTCCAATGAAGATACAGGTAACTAAAATAATATATTTAGATTTCAACTATCACCTCCTGAAAGCTTCCTACTCTGACCACCTGCCACTAAAGATCATCAACAGGGGACTTGGGAAGAAAAAGGGTAGGGCTGGGTTCAAAGGGTACAGGCAAAGTTCAGATTTCCATATACCTTCAGCTGCCTATTTCTCTAGATATACTCATCGATATGACATACTGTACAGTTGTCATTGAAAACATCAAGGATCAATTTGAATTGAGTTGCAACAGGCTTATTTATAATGCACAACTGCCTGCAGAAAAGGAAATCTTATAGAAAACAATAGGAGAGAACCCTATGTTCCCAGATGATGTCATGGCTTGTCAGTCCACATTCTCCACATTGCTTTGTTTACTTAGCTACCACAATACATACATTTTATTTATATATGTTACTCAGCAGCCTCATCTTTTAACCTAAACCTTATTATCAGTTAGTATGTATATACTGTACTGTATAAATAAAAATCTGGATTTCTAGATGTGTTTACATGAAAAGATGCTCTCAACCTTATTCAATAATAATTTAGAAGTTGTTGAATTATTGTGGGCAAATACATTGAAATAATGCTGCCATTTTACTACAGAGACCATAAGATGCCAAAGCATTTATCATCCCTGGTCTACACAGAGGCCTGTAAATACTGAATCTCCATCTTTGCAGAGGTATTGTGGAAACCCCGTAGATGTACTGGGTAGAATGAGCTGTCATATTATTGGTATGATATACCTTTTCTACAATGTTAGCATTAGGTTTATATTTTGTCACAGTACAGGTTCTCATTAAAGCAGAATTGTGATATAGCAGCTATCCTTTCTAAACTCCTTTGTAGGGATAGCTCAGCATAGAATCATATGGAATCTAATACATTCTGCAAGAAAGGCAATAAAATATTAATATTAAATTTCTGGCAGTATAACATCTTTAAGATGGCCTGCACCCAATTCAGACAAGCCTTTTGAAAGTTTTGTTGGGAGACCTTACACATGCACTAGATTCAGGTAGTTACTTCTGCCACTTTAAGACTCATTGACTGCGACAGAGTTACCACCAGCAGATAAAAAATTGTTGCTAATTAAGACCTATTCTGAGCTGGCATACTGTGATATACCCATGCATGAAAGCTCCCTGCACAGGGTTCCTTGGTTGCTATGTAGTCGGTGGCTGCTGGCATCCTAGCAACCAGTGACTTGTTCCTGGCCCCAATTCAGATGAATGTAAAGAAAAAGGAAGATGCTGATGACATTATTACCCAAAAATGGCTATGGTTATAGCTATGGCCATAATTAGACAATGAATCCAAATAACAAAGGTATACCGCTCAGGCAAACAATCCAGATCAGTCCACAACAGGTGCAGGCTCTGGCTCGCCACCACACACAATGCAATAGGAAGAAGGGTCAGCCGCACACCAGAAGATAGATGAATATAGTGTGTATTTATTGATCCATAGGACACACAAAACACCAGGACATGAATACAGGACTTGTTAACGCGTTTCACACGATCTCGTACATAACCACTTGCTCTCCAGAGGATTTACCCCCCCTAATGACCAGGCCTCTTTTTGCTACTCGGTGCTGCACTAATTCAACTGATAATTGCGCGGTCATGCAATGCTGTACCCAAATGAAATTTATGTCCTTTTTTTCACACAAATAGAGCTTTCATTTGGTGGTACTTGATCACCTGTGCACTTTTTATTTTTCAATAATTATAAACAAAAAAAGACCAAAAATTTTGAAAAAATATATTTTTTACTTTTGGCTATAAAAAATATATAGTAAATTCAAAGTTAGGTATAAATTTTGGCCAAAATGTATTCTGCTACATGTTTTTGGTCAAAAAAATGCTAATAAGTGTATATTGATTGCCTTTTGTGAACGTTATAGCGTCTAAAAACTATGGTATAGATACTGCAATTTACGCCATTTTTTTGCTATACAGCGCTGCACTAGTTTAACGGACAATTGTGCGGTCATGCAATACAGTACATAAATTAAATTTATGTCCTTTTTTCACACAAATAGAGCTTTTTTGTGGTGGTATTTGTTCACCTGTGCGTTTTTATTTTTGGCGCTTAAACAGAAAAGTTTTGAAGAAAAAAAATGTATTTGAAAAAAACAATATTTTCTCATTTCGGTCATAAAAAAACAAAAAATTTGTCATAAATTTAGGCCAAAATGTATTTTGCTACATGTTTTTGGTTAAAAAATCCCAATAAGTGTATATTTATTGCTTTGTGTGAAAGTTATAGCATCTACAAACTATGGTTTAGTTAATGGCATTTACAGTATCTCACAGAAGTGAGTACACCCCTCACATTTTTGAAAATATTTTATTATATCTTTTCATGTGACAACACTGAAGAAATGACACTTTGCTACAATGTAAAGTAGTGAGTGTACAGCTTGTATAACAGTGTAAATTTGCTGTCCCCTCACAATATCTCAACACTCAGCAATTAATGTCTAAACCACTGGCAGCAAAAGTTAGTACACCCCTAAGTGAAAATGTCAAAATATGGCCCAAAGTGTCAATATTTTGTGTGGCCACCATTATTTTCCAGCACTGCCTTAACCCTCTTGGGCATGGAGTTCACCAGAGCTTCAAAGGTTGCCACTGGAGTACTCTTCCACTCCACCATGATGACATCATGGAGCTGGTGGATGTTTGAGACCTTGCGCTCCTCCACCTTCCATTTGAGGATGCCCCACAGATGCTCAATAGCGTTTAGGTCTGGAGACATGCTTGGCTAGTCTATTACCTTTACCCTCAGCTTCTTTAGCAAGGCAGTGGTCAACTTGGAGGTGTGTTTGGGGTCGTTATGTTGGAATACTGCCCTGCGGCCCAGTCTCCGAAGGGAGGGGATCATGCTCTGCTTCAGTATGTCACAGTACATGTTGACATTCATGGTTCCCTCAATGAACTGTAGCTCCCCAGTGCTGGCAGAACTCATGCAGCCCCAGGACCTTCCCACCACCATGCTTGACTGTAGGCAAGATGCACTTGTCTTTGTACTCCTCACCTGGTTGCTGTCACCCACGCTTGACACCATCTGAACCAAATAAGTTTATCTTGGTCTCATCAGACCACAAGACATGGTTCCAGTAATCCATGTCCTTAGTCTGCTTGTCTTCAGCAAACTGTTTACGGGCTTTCTTGTGCATCATCTTTAGAAGAGGCTTCCTTCTGGGACGACAGCCATGCAGATGAATGTGATGCAGTGTGCAGCGTATGGTCTGAGCACTGACAGGCTGACTCCCCACCCCTTCAACTTCTGCAGCAATACAGGCAGCACTCATACATCTATTTCCCAAAGACAACCTCTGGATATGACACTGAGCACGTGTACTCTTTGGTCGACCATGGCGAGGCCTGTTCTGAGTGGAACCTGTCCTGTTAAACTGCTGTATGGTCTTTGCCACCATGCTGCAGCTCAGTTTCAGGGTCTTGGCAATCTTCTTATAGCCTAGGTCATCTTTATGTAAAGCAACAATTCATTTTTTTTTCAAATCCTCAGAGATCTTTGCCATGAGGTGCCATGTTGAACTTCCAGTGACCAGTATGAGAGAGTGAGAGCAATAACATCAAATTTAACACACCTGCTCTCCAATCACACCTGAGATATTGTAACACTAATGAGTCACATAACACCAGGGAAGGAAAATGGCTTACTTGGGCCCAATTTGGACATTTTCACTTAGGGGTGTACTCACTTTTGTTGCCAGTGGTTTAGACATTAATGGCTGTTTGTTGTGTTATTTTGAGGGGACAGCAAATTTACACTGTTATACAAGCTGTACACTCACCACTTTACATTGTAGCAAAGTGTAATTTCTTCAGTGTTGTCACATGAAAAGATATAATAAAATATTTACAAAAATGTGAGGGGTGTACTCATTTCTGTGAGATACTGTACACAGCTTTCACCGGTACTTTCTGACTGCTTATCACATTTCTTGTGGTGCTAAAATACCAGGACAGTACACCCCCAAATCACCCCTTTTCAGAAAGTAGACACCCTAAGCTATCTGCTGAGAGGCATATTGAGTCCATGGAAGATTTATATTTTTTTGCACAAGTTTCTGCAAAATAACAAAAACATTTTTTTTTTTTTACACAGAGTTGTCATTTAAATTATTTCTCGCACAAGCCATGGGTATATGTGGAATTACACCCCAAAATACATTCTGCTACTTCTTCAGAGTATGGGGATACCACATGTGTGAGACTTTTTGGAAGCCTAGCCACATACAGGAGCCTGAAATCCAATGACCGTTTTGAAAGCCTGAAGGTGCATAACTTCCTCATTTCACTTCCTCACTACCTATCACAGTTTCAGAGGCCCTGAAATGTCAGGATAGCACCAAGACCCCCCCCCCCCCCCCCAAATTATCTATTTTTGGAAAGTAGACACCCCAAGGAATTTAAAGAGGCATGGTGAGTATTTTGCAGATCTAATTTTTTTCTCACAAAGTTTGAAATATATTAAAAAATATATATATATATATATATATATATATATATGTTTTTGTTTTTTTTCTTCATTTTCCAAAAACTTGTGGCAATAAATGACATCTGCAAATCAAATTCCTTGGGGTGTCTACTTTCCAAAAAAGGGGTCATTTGGGGCTGTTTGGTGCTATCCTGGCATTTCAGGATCTCCGAAACTGTGATAGATAGTCAGGAAGTGTAATGAATAAATAAAGCCCTTTAAAAGCCTGAAGGTGCTTATTGGATTTTGGGGTCCTGTACTTGGCTAGACTGCCAAAACGTCTCTCACATGTGGTACCCCCATACTAGGGAGAAGTAGCAGAATGTATTTTGGGGAGTAATTCCACATATACCCATGGCATGCGTAAGCAGTAAATCATTTAAATTTTGTGTAAAAAAATTTTTTTGGTCATTTTTCAAAAACTTGTGGTAAAAAAATTAATTCTTCTACTGATTTAAAATGCCTCTCAGCAAATAGTTTGGGGTGTCTACTTTCCAAAAAGGGGTCATTTTGGAGGGTGGGGGCATTTTATGCCCAGCATTAGAAGTGTATGCCACACATCACTCACTCTTCTAACCACCTGAAGATAAAGCCTTTTCTAGCACTTTTTGTTCACATGAAAAAAAACTGTATTTTTTGCTAGGAAATTAATTTAAACCCCCAAACATTATATATTTTTTTAAAGCAGACACCCTAGTGAAAAAAATGGTGGGTGATACAATTTTTTATGTCACATAATACTCAAGCAGTGATTTTTCAAAAGCAAATTTAAAAACAAAATACACTTTTTTTTTACTTTTAATGCACAAAAACCACAATACTGTACAGTGGGGATCGAAAGTTTGGGCACCCCAGCTAAAAATTTGTATTAATGTGCATAAAGAAGCCAAGGAAAGATGGAAAAATCTCCAAAAGGCATAAAATTACAGATTAGACATTCTTATAATATGTCAACAAAAGTTAGATTTTATTTCCATCATTTACACTTTCAAAATAACAGAAAACAAAAAAATGGTGTCTGCAAAAGTGTTAGAACCCGCCAGGTGGTGCCCCTGGCTGCCCACTTGACAGACCTACCCAAAGCGTGGAGTCTAAGTCCCGGTCTGTGCTTTCACCAGGGCCCCTGATGGTGGGGATGGACTTGAAACAGACCGGGACCAGGTCACGACCTCCGAGCAGGCCCACCAGTGGCAGGGGCAACCTCCGGGGATGTATTGGTACCGGGAGAGCCAGATGTGAGGAGGACGGCAGGACCTAGCAGGATGGATCACGAGCGGGGGTCCCGTGGGGTAGGCGAGGTACAGAATCGGCAGGCGGAGAGTAGTCAGGTCACACGCAGGGTCAGCAGGATAAGTCAGTCCGTAGAGAGGTCAAAACAAGCCGAGGGTCAGGATGGGAGAAGGCAGAGTAGTCAGGACAATCCGGGTCAACACAGGAGTAGGCAGCGTAGTCAGGGTCAATCAGGGTCAAAAACACAGGTACAGGACTCAGGAACTCAGATAGACCTTGCGGCGATTACTGACAGTGCAGGGCATCTTTAAATATTGCGCCCTGCACTGTCATTGGCCGCTCGGAACGCGCCCCCGGGCTGTCATTGGCCGCCCAAGGCGCGCCCGCGGGTCCCACTGCGCATGCGCGGCATCCTGTCATCCACGGCTCGCCGGGACCTAGTGCCTGTGTCCCGGCGTGAGCCGTCGCCAGTGCGCATGCGCCGGCCGACAGGACGCCGCGATCCCTGACAAAAAGTTTGGGCACCCTGCAGAATTTATAGCATGCACTGCCCCCTTTGCAAAGCTGAGACCTGCCAGTGTCATGGATTGTTCTCAATCATTGTCTGGGAAGACCAGGTGATGTCAATCTCAAAGGTTTTAAATGCCCAGACTTATCTGACCTTGCCCCAACAATCAGCACCATGGGTTCTTCTAAGCAGTTGTCTAGAAAACTGAAACTGAAAATAGTTGACGCTCACAAAGCTGGAGAAGGCTATAAGAAGATAGCAAAGCATTTTCAGATGTCAATATCCTCTGTTCGGAATGTAATTAAGAAATGGCAGTCATCAGGAACAGTGGAAGTTAAAGCAAGATCTGGAAGACCAAGAAAAATATCAGACAGAACAGCTCGCAGGATTGTGAGAAAAACAATTCAAAACCCACGTTTGACTGCACGATCCCTCCAGAAAGATCTGGCAGACGCTGGAGTTGTGGTACACTATTCCACTATAAAGAGATACTTGTACAAATATGGTCTTCATGGAAGAGTCATCAGAAGAAAACCTCTTCTACGTCCTCACCACAAAAATCATCGTTTGAACTTTGCAAATGAACATATAGACAAGCCTGATGCATTTTGGAAACAAGTTCTGTGGACCGATGAGGTTAAAATGGAACTTTTTGGCCAGAATGAGCAAAGGTACGTTTGGAGAAGAAGGGGCACAGAATTTAATGAAAAGAACCTCTGTCCAACTGTTAAGCATGGGGTTGGATCAATCATGCTTTGGGGTTGTGTTGCAGCCAGTGGCACAGGGAACATCTCACGAGTAGAAGGAAAAATGGATTCAATAAAATTTCCGCAAATTTTGGATGGTAACTTGATGCCATCTGTGAAAAAGCTGAAGTTAAAGAGAGGATGGCTTCTACAAATGGATAATGATCCTAAACACACCTCGAAATCCACGGGGGATTACATCAAGAGGTGTAAACTGAAGGTTTTGTCATGGCCTTCACAATCTCCTGACCTCAACATAATTGAAAATCTATGGATAGACCTTAAAAGAGCAGTGCGTGACAGACAGCCCAGAGATCTCAAAGAACTGGAAGACTTTTGTAAGGAAGAATGGGCAAAGATACCTCAAACAAGAATTGAAAGACTCTTGGCTGGCTACAAAAAGCGTTTACAAGCTGTGATACTTGCCAAAGGGGGCAGTACAAGATATTAACTCTGCAGGGTGCCCAAACTTTTGCAGACTCCATTTTTTTGTTTTCTGTTATTTTGAAAGTGTAAATGATGGAAATAAAATCTAACTTTTGTTGACATATTATAAGAATGTCTAATCTGTAATTTGATGCCTTTTGGAGATTTTTCCATCTTTCCTTGGCTTCTTTATGCACATTAATACAAATTTTTAGCTGGGGTGCCCAAACTTTCGATCCCCACTGTATATTGGCCAATTATTTAGTAATGTATAAAAGATAATGGTATGCCGAGTAAATACATACCAAACATGACATGATTTAAAACTGCGCATGCCCCGTGCAACATTTATAATATCCATAGGCAACGTTTTAAAAGCCTTTACAAGCTACCATTTTAGATTTACAGAGGAGGTCTAGTGTTAGAATTACTGTCCTTGATCTGACGTTCACGGCAATACTTCACATGAATGGTGCAACTGCTGTTTACATACCGGCACAGGGTCAATGCTCGAGCACACAGGTGTGCGCGCATGGGGGGGCAAGGTTTTTTTTTTTTAAGGTATTTTGATTTTTTTTAAATTGATTTTACACTGGCCCTTTCATTTTTTTTATCACTTTTGATGCTATCACAGGGAATGCAAATATCCCCTATAACTTCAATGGGCATTGTCATATATTCTTTTTTGAGAAATCTGGGGTCTATCAGACTCTAGATATCTCCTCTACCCTTACATTATCTAATCAAACCAAGATCGGTGTGATCAGATGCTTTCCCAATTTACAAATGGTGCTGTTAATATCCTGTGAAACTGAAGTGATGAAATGCTCGTAGCTTCCGAATTCTTAAACTATAGAGATGATTGGCACCATTCTGGTCTCCAATCAGCTCTATGGTCAGCTGGCAGAAACACCAGCTGCATTCTCAGGTTCCACCGATGGCACAGGACTGCCCGAGAAGGCTGTGGAAGGCAGTGAGGGAGGGGGGGGCATCATCTCCCGCTGCTTGTAAAAGCAATCCTGCAGCTAGTTTGCCACTAGGATTGCTTTTACATGAAAGATGATCGCTGGCTGAAAATAATGATACCAGGATGATGCCTGCAGCTGTAGGCATCATCCTGGTATAACCATGCAAAGTCCAGGGATGTACCAGTACTTTGCTGATCCTTGTTGGGTATATATGCTATGTTCTTTTTTTTTTGTATGCAGCCTGTGGACTGAATAAAAATAAGAGAAGAAATCTCTGCCAGAAAAAGTGTGTGGTATGCCCACCATTAGAATATACTGCCCTGCATCCACCTGCATCTAATGGTGGGCACACATTAGGTCACACAGTGCCACATGCGCCAGTTCCAAGATTGACCAAGTGTCTAAATAGTGGCACGCTTGAATAAAAATTGTCCACATATAAGTGGTATCCCATATGGAAAAAGGATGACACCAAGTCCCAAACTATCTTGCCACTGCTCCCCATGTAGTCTGGGTATATGGTGGGCTATCTCTTCCCTCGTAAATCCGAAACTTATACAGTCAGGTCCATAAATATTTGGACATCGACACAATTCTAACATTTTTGGCTCTATACACCACCACAATAGATTTGAAATGAAACGAACAAGATGTGCTTTAACTGCAGACTGTCAGATTTAATTTGAGGGTATTTACATCCAAATCAGGTTAACGGTGTAGGAATTACAACAGTTTTTGTAAATTTCTGGTTAAGGTGATTTGCGAGGGGCTGAATTTTGTGTTGACGGTCAAATTCAGGGTCACTCCGAGGATGATAGAGTGTATTGTTGTTGAAATGCATAAAACACATTATACTCTCATATCTATGCCTGATCATGGCAGCAGAGAACACGGCATATGATGAATCGGGTCTGTGGACCAATACAACTGCAATTAATTTTTTTAGTAATGCCCATGTTGAGGGTTAGGTCCCAAAAAAATGTAAATTCGGAAACCTTAATGGGTTTCCATGCGAATAGTCTGGCAAGGTTTGAATTCGGCGGCGATAAATTGTTGTGCATATAAAATGCTTTGATCCACAATCAATGCATACAGATCTTACGTTAATAACAGCTCCAAAAATCAAGGGGAGGAGTTAAATTTGCTGTTTCCACCTGCATTACAGGTTGGGCAGTGAATGGGGGAAGTACAGGTGCTGCAGAATTTGTGGGCTGGCAATCGGGATTTGCAAGCAGAAGGACACACCTGGGGCTCTACGGGCCTGTGTGTGAATTCTTGGTGTCTGGGGGACAATACTTGTGCTCGCCACTGCACCAGCTTGCACTACATTTATGGGACTCGCCACATCGCCAAGTTATACTGCAGTGCTGGTATTATTATTATTATTATAATACAGGATTTATATAGCGCCAACAGTTTGCTCAGCGCTTTACAATATAACGGGAGACAATACAGCAACAACACAGTTCAATACAAGATAGTTAGGAGGGCCTGATCCTGGAAGCTTACAATCTAAGAGGTATGTGAAAGACCAGGATGTACTAGTCCACTAGTTCTCACCAGTTCACCAAAAGGTAGCGTGGCACTAGTTCTGGCACTCTGCTGCATATGAGAGTCATCATAAATTACCGACAAGTGCTAAAAGAGATCAGGCCTGATTCTGCCAACACTGAGGTTTTGTGTGCAGTGTATCAAGTGACAGTGACCTACTGACACTGCACTTGCTGGGGAAGAAGGGGGGTAGCGTAGAGGCTAAACGCAGGTGCTGGCAGGTGCCGGGGCTGATTCCGCTAACGCTGTGTTTTTGGGGACGCTATATTAATGTGAACGCTGGTATAGTGCTGATCTGATCAAAGATATTGATCCGTTCAGACACTCTACTAGAAATGGAGGTTTATTGTGTGTGAGCGTGTTCCAGGCAATCAAGGGGTTAAATGTGATTACTGGTGTACTGAAGGGCAATCTAACGCCATCTGGGAGGGGTGTGAAATCCACGGGAGCGTGAATCCTGTATAAATATATGTGATTTTGCGCACCCGTGCCGCCCTGTAGCAGTATTTCTGCTATAGGGCAGTCAGGAAGCAGTTACAGAAGGGGTTTGTGTTATGGCACTGCATTACTTTAACTGACAAATGTGCGGTCATGCAACGCTGCACCAAAATTAAATTTACATCCTTTTTTCCCCACAAATTGAGCTTTCTTTCAGTGGTATTTGATTGCCTGTGCATTTTTTATTTTGTGCGCTAGTAAAAAAAAAAGACCGACAATTTTGAGAAAAAAAAATATATTTTGGACTTTTTGCTATAAAACATGTCCAATAAAAAAATTTAAAAATCAAATTTTGTCATAAATTTAGGCCAAAATGTATTCTGCGACATGTCTTTGCTAAAAAAAAATCCCAACACATGTAAATTAATTGGTTTAAGTGAAAGTAATAGCATTTATAAATGGTGGTATAGATACTGGATTTTTTTTTTATACTAATAATAGCGGCGAACAGCGACTTATGGCGGCAATCAGCGACTTATGGCGGCGATCAGCAACCTATGGCGGGACTGCGGCGGACATTCTGACACTGGGGGGGAGCTGACTTGGGGTCACTGACATCACCAGTGACACCAATACAGTGATCACTGCAAAAAAAAAAAAAGCACTGACACTGTATTAATGGCACTGGGGAGGAAGGGGTTAACTTTTGCAGGCAATCAAAGGGTTAACTATGTGAGGGGAGTGTTTTACTAGGGGGCGGACACACTGTTCCGGAAAGCAGAACTCAGCAATCTGGAACAGTGCGCTGAAAAATGACAGGGAGGAGAACTCCATTGAAAACAATGCAGCCTTCCTCCCTGTCAGTGTTTGCCAGCAATCTCCGGGCTCCGGCGGGTAATCACCAGCCGGGACTCGGTGATTGCCACCCGCGGCCGAAATCGGTGACACAGGTAGGGCGGTCGTGGGCTTCACGAGCGCCCCCTACCATGTAAACAGGATAACGTTTATAAATGTGATCCTGCGCACAGGGGCCGCTTTGCCACAGTATATGTCCTGTGAAACGCATTAACAGGTCCTGTATTCACGTCCTGGTGTTTTGTGTGTCCTATGGATCAATAAACATACACTATATTCATCTATCTTTCAATGTGTGGCTGACCCTTCTTCATAATAAGACAATGACAGGAATCTACTGGGCACTCTTTATAAATTTCAGGGACTGTTTCTACACACCCCTTTAAAGGAGACAATCTTTTTAAAGAACTTTATTATAGGTTAGATCTTTATTATAGGTTAGATTATCTCGTAAAACCACTGATACATGCAAATACATTACTTGTACCCCATACTTATATATGTTATTTCCAACCAAGCCCTTATGATTTGAAATGAATGTAAATAGTTTTCTAAGGTTGTTTTATATACGGCATATTATTTGTTGACACGTTAACCTGTTATTAACAATGTGCTTTAGAAATCTGAACTTACAATACAAGACTATGCTATAAAGCAACAACACAATTGAGTTGAATCGTGTTAACCTCTGACTGTGCTTTCTCCAATACTTCTAGCAGTGCGGCAACTCCACATAACAGTGTAAAATAACTCTGGGTTTCCAGGATGTTATTTCAAAATGTTTCCATTTTCTCCATTTCAGGACTAGTCTCTGCTTGATTCTGCCTATTTTGAAGTATGTGTTTGCTGGGAGCCAGTTTGGCAGTGGTAACCATGTGTTGGTAGGCACTGACAATAAACACGAAGAGAGGAGTCTGATGACAGCACCATCTGAGTCATATCCCTGTTCATAGTGCTGTACTATTCCTTGGGGTGCGCCATGTACCTCATGCAGTGCTTTCCACTCAGTCTAGCCAGTGATCTATCTAAAAATACATTATATGTGCCCTGCTGAAATCCCGAACTCCTATAACTAACTTTTTATGCACAAGCTACAAAAAACTACATTTTACTATGAAAAACAAGCAGCACAATGAACAGCCAGAGCTGTCTAAGGCTTCATGTCCACAAGCCTACGCTGACTAGTGGCCGCTGGGAAACGCAATTCCCGGCAAAAATACGGTACCATGGTTGCCACGTTTTGCTGATTTTTTACCGCGTTTTGCGTTTTCCCACAGTCGGCGGTCAAAGCGTTCCTATCCTGAACGTGATTCTTTCACGTTCAGGAAAGGGAGGTTTAACCTCACCTAAACGTGGCAGCTGTTAGAGCTCATGTACACAGGGCATTTGAAAAACCTTTCTGACCGCTGGAAACTGCTAGAAAACGTAGGTTAAACACGTTGGTTTAGCCGCATTTACCTACCGCGTTTATGCGTGTTTGCGTTTAGAATCATTTTTAAAAGATATCCTCAGGAGACCCTCCCAAATGCACAGAATGCACTGAAAAATAGTAAATAACTATTTCAGACGTTTTGTGAGAAATAGAGAGAGCAGAAGCAGGGAGACCAGTATGTTTTGAGAATACCTGTCTTTTCATTTCAATGATGTTTATTTGTTTTATTGTAGAAAAGTTAAAGAGTTACAAACTAGTCCAGAAAATTATACATCCATTTTTCCACAAACTGCAAGCCATCTGGGCTGATACAAGCAATGCACAATATACAATATTCTAGGACAATTGTCAGTCAATGACGGCCAAAAGGGTCCCATTGGGACTTGTAAATATAAGGCCCATAAAAATAAGGTAAGACAGAAAACGAAAACTAAAGTAAAACTTTTTGTCAGGCCTGGCATCAGAGACTACCGCGACCTGTATGGAGGGTCGACCACCCTCCAATGTTCAGCAGGCCATGAGGGGAGACACCCCCCCATGGCCTTTAGTTAACTACATCCAATACCAGGGAAAGAAACATAAAGGGAAAGAAATGAAGACAAGAGGGAAGAAATTAAGAGTGAAAAGAGAGAAAGGATTACCTGTCTTTTCTGGTTGTATTCACTATGGATCCCATCATGAGCATAATGAGCACGTTCTATCATTTTTCTCCTTCACGCACCTGGAACTGACTGTACTGGTTTACTAGGTCCATTTGAATACATGGAAAATGTGTATGCATTTTTGATTAAATAAAAAGGCACTGGACATCATCTGGATATGGACAAACCCAAAAACGCGGCTAAACGCAAACACACATAAACACGTTCACATGTGGTTATAAGCGTTTACATGCGGTTACAAGTGTTTGGCTTTTAAAACACCGGTAAACTCTACTCCTAAACGTAATTTTTCTGCTTTCAAAAAAATGCCTGTAACCTCAACTGCCTGTAAACGATGATGTGTACATGGACACATAGGAAAACATAAAGGAGAGTTCCGGAGCTGCTGAAAAAAGTGCCAACTGCTCCTAAACTTCAGTTTAACAGTTACAGTGTACATGAGCCCTAATGGAGTTAAGTTTAGGAGCTTTGGCCAAAAATGCGAAACGCTCCTAAACTCGAGTTTAGCAACTGCTTGTGTACATGAAGCCTTAGGAAGTTTAAAGCTGCTTGACTACGTTTTTCCTCTTTAGGCCCCATGTACACGGGACACTTCTGAACGATGGAAACTGACTGCTGGAAAACGTAGGTTAAAAAACATCTGTTTAGCCACGTTTGCATAACGCGCTTATGCGCGTTTATGTGCGTTTACGTTTAGAAGCGTTTTTTAAAGATAAGCACAGGAGAACCTCCCAAATGCCCAGAATGCACTGAAAAGTGGTAAGTTATTAACTATTTCAGACTTTCAGAGAAATACAGAGAGTAGAAGCAGAGACAGCAGTATGTGTTAACATTAGCTAGGTGTGAGTTGCTCATTAACATTTCTTTTGTTTCCAAGGGTGGGAAAGGTGTCTGGTGGAGTAAGTCATTAAGGCCACCTGGCAGGGGGTCTTCATAAGAATTAGAGGTGTGAATGGTCATTAGCATATCTTTTGTTTCCAAGGGTGGGAGAGGTCTGAGGTGTGAATTGGTCATTACAATGTGGGACAAGCTTGGTAGGAACATCCTGTGTTCAGTGTTTTGTCCATCTGAGCACCATGAAAATGCTTTGCATGCATTTTTCATGATGAAAAAAGGCTCTGGACAGCATCGGGAACTGGAAGAGTTAAAAAAAACGCAGGCGCTTATAAACGCAATTTGCAGTGCTTGCAAGCATTTACAAGCATTTTGCGTTTGAAATGCTGATGAAATCGACTGCTGAACGCAAGTTTGGTGCGTTCAAAAAAACGACTGTAAACTCAAATGCCTGTAAATGACTGTAAATGAAGATGTGTACATGGACACATAGGAAAACATTAGGGTGAGTTCAGGGGCTGCTGAAAAAAACGCTAAACAGCTCCTAAACGTGAGATTGTCAGCTGCAGTGTACATGAGCCCTTAGAATGAAAAAAAGCCTGGATCTGAATTTATATTTTAATATGTTCTCCAAACTGATTTTTACTGTGAAATGGCATTGATCATCAGCTATGAGTGCAGGTGATCTGTTTCTGTCTTCTTCATTTATAATGGCATGTCTATATTAACACAGAAGAGCCTTCCACATTCTAATAAATATGTATGTTTCTCCAAAAATGAATGTATTCCATCCTAAGAATGCAAACATATGAGATGCCACATATGATTTAAACATTAGAAGCAGATATAATGTAATCCCCCAAAGCTTAAAGTGTTTTCAAACCCTCCGTTGATTGAATTACTGATTATGCGGCTTCTTTATCAATTAATCCTTGTTTATTCTAGTTTAAGCTGGTGCCATTACAGCTGCCCCAGGTTTCCTGTTTCAGAGTGGCTCATTTCTCTTGCAGCATCCTTTGTAGTCACCTTTGCATGCAGAGACTAGACTTGTGTCTACCTGTATTGCATGCATCCATAGAAACACACAGCTCAGTAGCCTTTGGTGGCAAGGCACCCCCTTGCTCTTCCCTCTTCCTCCTTCTCCCTCCCTTCTCCAAGCTGACAAACGGACTGGAGAATTCACTGTTCACTGTTAAACAGTGTGTAAATCCAACATTTCACACTTCTAATATGTGCCTGCGGTATCCTGTACTTGTATGAAAATGTATCCTGTTCTCTATGTATTGCTTTCTTTGTGTCAATTCCCTGGTGTTCCTACTAGTCCCTCTGTGTTCCTATTAAAATTGGCCACACTAAGCAGGAGAACACATCATGGTCAGTTTTCTAGGTGTGCTGGGGACTCAGCCTGCTCTCCACCAATGATCAGATTTATCCTTACATGCCCCTCCCCCTACATGGCCATTCACTGGGAAGATCAGTGTACTGCTGTTTCTCATCACCTAGCTCTTTGTTCTCAACTGCATAAGGAGCTTAGAGAGTATGTAATCACCTATAAAACACACAGTTACAGACACACAAGGTTACACACAAGGGTTAAAATGCCAATTAGAGGTTAATGTCCCACATCTGTGGCTTTTTAAATTGCAATTAGTGTCAGTGTATAAATAGTCAATGTGTTTGTTAGCTCTTATGTGGAAGCACTGACTAGGCTAGATACTGAGCCATGGGGGTCAGAAAAAAACTGTCAAAATTCCTGCGTAACAAAGTAATGGAATTTATAAAGATGGAAAAGGACATAAAAAGATGTCCAAAGCCTTGAATATGCCAATCAGTACTGTTAAATCACCTATTAAGAAGTGGAAAGTTCGGGGATCTCTTGATACCAAGCCAAGGTCAGGTAGGCCAAGAAAGATTGCAGCCACAACTGCCAGAAGAATTCTCCGGGATTCAAAGGAAAACCCACAGGCAACCTCAAAAGAAATACAGGCTGCTCTGGAAAAAGATAGTGTGGTTGTTTTTAAGTACAGTATGGTGATACTTGGAACAAAAATTAGCTGTTTGGTCGAGGTGCCAGAAAGAAGCTTTTACTGCACCAATGCCACAAAAAAGCCCGGTTACAATATGCCTGACAACACCTTGACATGCCTAACCGGGCCTTCTTGTGTCATTGATGCAGTAAAGGCTTCTTTCTGGCACCTCGACCATGCAGCTCATTTTTGTTCAAGTGTCACCATATTGTGCTCCTTCAAAACAACCACACTGTCTTTTTCCAGAGCAGCCTGTATTTTTCTTGCGGTTACCTATGGGTTCCCCTTTGTATCCCAAACAATTCTTCTGGCAGTTATGGCTGCAATCTTTCTTGGTCTACCTGACCTTGGCTTGGTATCAAGAGATCCCCGAACTTTCCACTTCTTAATAGGTGATTTAACAGTACTGATTGCCATATTCAAGGCTTTGGACATCTTTTTATGTCCTTTTCCATCTTTATAAAGTTCCATTACCTTGTTACGCAGGACTTTTGACAGTTTTTTTCTGATCCCCATGGCTCAGTATCTAGCCTAGTCAGTGCTTCCACGTAAGAACTAACAAACTCATTGACTATTTATACACTGACACTAATTGCAATTTAAATAGCCACAGATGTGGGACATTAACCTCTAATTGGCATTTTAACCCGTGTGTGTCTGTACCAAGGCCAAACATTCCAGGGTATGTAAACTTTTGATCACGGCCATTTGGGTGATTTCTGTTATCATTTTGATTTAAAAAGGAGCCACACAACTATTTGATAATAAATGGCTTCATATGATCATCATCCTTCAATAAAAGAGCATTTTTTGTCATGATCAGTCATATTTTCAATATCAATGCCAAAAATTCACAATTTCTGCCAGAGTATGCAAATTTTTGAGCACAACTGTAGCTGGCAGCCAGCATTAAAAAAGGTCATTAATGTTTGGACATAATTGTTAAAATAATTGTAAATGCTTGATTTTTTTTCCATTAAAATAACAAACATGCTATGCTTACCTGCTCTGTGCAATAGCTTTGCACAGGGCAGCCCCTATCCTCTTCTTCTCAGGTGAATGCCCCATAGCAGCAGCTTGCTATGGGGACACTCGTGCAGGCTTGCTCCCGAGCTTGCGCCCTGTATGTCCATAGATTGACAGAAAATTGCTGCAAAAGTGACTGCGGTGCTCAATCTCAGTCTCATGATTGAGCTCTGCAGTCAGTTTTGCAGCAGCTGTTTTCTTGTTCCGGGTCACAATCCTGCACAATGTCCTTTTGTCTCTTTCAGTAAGTTGACCATGTTGATCGCGCTTATGCTTATTAGACAAAGTTTTCCCGGAAATGGTATATGCCATCATAACCTTTTATACTGTACCTCGCGACACCACATATAAACTGACAACCTTAGTCACAGAGGTACCAACTAAGTGGGCACCAACAGTTTGCCCTCTTTGAAGCTCAGTAAGCTCTGACATGACTCCATACTACTAGCAGTGCACACAGTGAATGATGAAAGTGAGGCTTCCCACCTGTTAGCTAGGTGTCTCATCACACAAAAGCAAAAGAATATTACATCTTTTCCGCTTTCAGCCGCTTTCAGCCCTGGTTCACACTGATACGGTACGGAATTTGCAGCGTTTTCTGTGCAAATTCCGCACCACATCAGATTCGCTCTCCATTCATGCGAATTGCTGCATGGTGTTAAGTTAACAACACCTCGAAAGCAGTCCGCAAAACGCAATGCAATGTGCAGAATCGGAGCGCTTAGGTGTGAATACCCATGCAATCCGATTCTAGTGCAGACCAAAAAAAGGGTCCTGTACATTTTTGGTGTGGTGCAATTAGAGCCATACAAAATGTATGGCTCCAATCGCACCGCACACAAATCGCATGTGATTTGTATAGGAATGCTGTGTAGTTCCTGTGCAAATCACATGCGATATACCGCACCGCATATATGCAAACCCAGGCTTAATGCAAAACATAGTTTGTTCCTGCAGTTGTTCCTGCATTCTTCTCATTGTTTTTAACCGGTTTAATGGAAGTTGTAACGATGAACCCCATACGCACCACCAGGATCAGAGGAGGGAGCCAGTGACCAGACCTCATTGCAGTATATCCGCCCCAGAACGTGGATGAGGGATATCTCTGATACCTGTATCTGCAGAGGAGAGGATCTTGTTCCAGGCTGTACCATCAAGGGAACATCCGCCCCTGGTTTATCTAAATTTTGCGCATTAAGATTGCGCTTCCGGTGAGTGGGCAATCTTTCTATTTTGACCGCACATCACTGGATCTTCATATTTATATGCACGTGGAGATATAGAAGTTGCCCATTTTTCATCAGTGGAGATAATCATTACCATCTGAACGATTGATCTTTGGACAATATTTTTATTTATTTATTTGATCCTATAAATGGTTGGTCACTTAATTTAGACTATAACGTATTGGCATTTATTTACTTATCTATTTTAGCGCTGCACTATATGTTGTTTATTCTGTTCATTTGAAAAAGTTTGTGGTTACTTTTTGGGTCCACTGGCTGCTCTAGTAAGCGCTCGCTTTTTATCCTTGACTTTAATGCAAAACATGTCACTTTCACACCTGCAAATCATGCAGTGATTCCATTATTTGTCTAACCAATGCACCTAATAATAATAGATCTTTAGTAGTGGGTTTAAACCTCATATTAGATGATTCCCTGATATAAGGGCACTACCAGTAAACCCCAGGTTTTATCACTTCCTAGAGATGAAGACTCCCTTTCAGTCATAGATGTTCAGATTGGATTCTGGTTTGAAAAAAGTGGAAGATTCTTGTCAGGTACATTTCTCTTTACTTTGCCCTGTAGCTGTTCTATTCCAACCCAAACCTATACATACTGTATGTATGGATGACAGAAGCCATTTATATAGTATATCATATTGTGTGATTACTCGCCTTCATTAGGTGCTGGTTAATCCATTTGGTAAATGTCTTCTTTTGTACTTTGTCTCTTTCATCTAGAAATAAAAATATACATGGTTAAGACAATCTAGATTAGAACATTGCATGATATATTCCAACAACAGACACACATACAATCTCATATCACGGCATGTATTGTAAAGAGCAGAGGTGTCCCTAGGGTTGGTGTCACCCAGTGCGGTAACACATGGTGTCACCCCTCCAGAAAGTAAGGAGCGGTGCCGGTGTATTGGTAAAATGAGTATCCCGACCCGGTAAGATATATATCCCCTGAACCAAGTGCGCATGTGCCGGTTTCAGGCCGAAGAAGGTAATCTCCGACTTTAGAACAGGGATGCAACAGTTAACCCCTTACAGGCTGCAAACTGCTGAAGCTGATCCCACGGATCACTATGGGTTGCAAGATCAGTTAACCCCATATAGGTTCACTATGGGTTGCAAAATCAGTTAACCCCATATAGGTTCACTATGGATTGCAAGATCAGTTAACCCCGTATAAGTTCACTATGGGTTGCAAGATCAGTTAACCCCGTATAAGTTCACTATGGGTTGCAAGATCAGTTAACCCCGTATAAGTTCACTATGGGTTGCCAGATCAGTTAACCCCATATAGGTTCACTATGGTTTGCAAGATCAGTTAACCTTGTATAGATTCAACCTATACAGGGTTAACTGATCTTGCAACCCATGGTGATCCGCGGGAACAGCTTCAGCGGTTTGCAGCCTATAAGGGGTTAACTGTGGCAGCTCTATGCTAAAGTCGGAGATTGGCTTCTTCGGCCTGAAACCGGCACATGCGCAGTTGCTTCAGGGGATACATATCTTCACGGGTCGGGATACTCGTTTTACCGCTACACCGGGGGCAGCTGTCACTGTGCTGGGAATCTGGGATCACCCCAATAACTGGCCAGGACCTTCACAGAGCCCAGAAGCTCTGCTGGCATCGTGCTCCTGCACTCCCTGTGATGGTGTCACCCGGTGCGACCCGCACTCCCCTAGGGACACCACTGGTATAGCGGAAGCAGATAAGGGCAGTCAATTGACTATATAGCACAGACAGAATCTCGCCTTGACCAGTGCATTAACAGCAGACAATAGACTTTGTCAAAAATTGTGAAAAAAATGAAACATCTTATTAGTGAACCTTCCGCTCATGCAAGATTGTGCTTTTCTTTTGTCAAATGAATTACAAATCCATAGTATTTGTTTTGTATTAAAAAAACTTGCCAGTGCAAATTCATATATACAGTCAATACTATCCTTCAAAAATCACACCTGTACTTTTCTCAATAGTTTTGCTTGATAGCTCACCCCCTTTGCTACTGATATTTTGCAATGTGCCACCCCAACACTCATTCACCTGCCACAACCCTTTGAAAAGCCTAATGGTATGGGAGGAATATTTGATTTTTCTTCCTTTATTCTCACCAAGCAGTGCTGGGCATCCAAGAGGCCAAGCTCTAGGCCCAAGTGACAGAGATTGATTAAAGTGATATTAAAGGTAAATACAAAACATGTTATACAACTCTCTGGGGTCCCCCACCGGCGCTCCTGTCTCCTGCCTACTGCCCTCAGAGCAAGCAGCTTGCTATGGGGCACCCAAGCAGACTCACTCCCGAGCCCCTGGTCCGTGTGTCCATTTACACATAGAGCTGCAGCTCGACCCTGCAGCCTCCCTCTCCTTACTGGCTTACTGACTATAATTGTCATTGGCTCCCGCTGCTGTCTCAGCCAAAGTGGAGGGAGAGCCCCCAGAGAACCAAGGCTTTCATGCACATCACTGGATTGAGAGGGGGCTCAGATGAGTATTAGAGTAATGTGGGGGGAAGTTGCACACAGGTTTTTCACCTTCGTGCAGAGAATGCATGAAGGTTAAAAAACCATGAGCCTTTACCCACCACTTTAAGGTAGAATGGGGTCCACGTCAAGATTACATCTTGGCCACCCTATTGCTTTGACACTGAGAAGGATTGTAATAGGTACAGAGATGTAGTCATGGCTTGCCCCATCAGACAACAATGGTCTACAAGTCCATCTTCCCTTGTGATATAACAAACAGGTGCACAGCTTTGACCAATAGCACTATCCCCCTGGTTTACTGCAGGAGCATGAAGGTTGTCGCTGGCCCCTGGACTTCCACCTTGCCCTAGGCTCCTGTCTAGGTTGCCTTGTGGATCATCTGGCACCAGGGGCGGACTGTCCATTTGGAAACTCGGCACTGCCCGAGGGCCCGGGGTCAGTAGGGGGCCCCATGAGATGCCCCTGGTACCTTTTTCATAGGCTTTTTTGAGTTTGGGCAAGGACACAGGGGCCCCATGATCCCCTATTGCCCGGGGGCTCCATGAGTTGTCAGTCCGCCCCTGTCTGGCACTTTCATGCACTGTCACATGGAGGCAGGGGAAGTCCTTAGCCCAATAAGCAAGTTCAGACCCCAACTATACACAAAGAGGCAGGGAGTGGGTATAACCGGTATTAGTGGAATAAATTAAATGGGCAAAGTACAGGTTCACTTTCGGAAGACATACTGTACTTTGCAGTGCTTTAGAGGATGGGCCCACCTCACCAGAACAAATATGTCATACTTACCAGCTCTGTGCAATGGTTTTGCACAGAGCAGACCCAAAATTTCTCTTCTGGGGTCCCTCCCCTGTGCTCCTAGCTACTCCTCCCTACTGAGTGCCCCCATAGCAAGCTGCTTGCTATGGGAATACTTGTGCAGGCTCAATCCTGAGCTGGGATGTGTGCGTCTCTTGACACACACGGCGTGGCTTGCCCTGCCTCCTGCCCCCTCCTCAGAATCTCCAGGGAGCTGAGTATGGAAGGAGAGAATGCATTAACCCTTTTGCTGCCAGGTACCTGACGGGTGGGAGAATGGGGTCACACAAAATCTAGTGGCTGCAGTCACTGGGATTGTGCCCCCCCACGCACCTCTCACTATGTAATCCGGGCTCCACTTGCCCATCTGTGGGCCTGGGGTCGACATGGTGGGTGTCAGCGGGTGGAGGGGAGAGAGGAGACCTAGAAAGCGATGTGTATGGCATCACTTCCGGGTCACCGCTGTCACTGCATTGCAATACTTCCAGTGGAGCCCAGAGGAGAAATGCAGGGTCTTTTAGAACCTGCATGTCTCATTAAAGAGAACCTGTCACCTAAAAATCATCACATAAGGGACTTTATGTCCCCTATGTGATGAAAAAAATAAGTATTGCAAAAAGTAAAGAAGTAAAGTTACACCCAAGCACATAGCATCCCCCCTCAGAAAAAATTTGAGGCCCCTCACCCCAACCAAACATAAAACGCTGGAGTGAGAGAAATCATTCTAGCACAAGACCTACTCCGTAACACTAAACTGATGACCTGTAGGGGCTTTGAAGTGTCACCTATAGAAAATATAGGGTACTGAAGTTTGTCGCCATTTCACAGGTGCACACAAATTTAAGGTTTGACATGCTGGGTATCTATTTACTCGGCACAACCTTGTCTTTTATATTTTACCAAAATCTGGGTAATTTATTGCATTCATTTTCCCTAAAATTCACTTCAGTGTGTTTTTTTACAGACATTTTGCGTTTCCTAGACCTTTACAGTAATATTGTGTGACATAAAAATTATTATTCTCTAGGTGTCTGCTTTCAGAAAATCTGTGTTCTGTAATGTTCAGGGCATTTTTTAAATGTGTGCAAAAAATGCAAACACGAGTCTGGCAGCGAAAGGCTTAAAGTAGGGGTGTCAAACTGGCTGCCCTCCAACTGTTGTGAAAGTCCCATCATGCCTCTGCCTTTAAGAGTCATGCTTGTACCTGTCAGTCTTGCAATGCATGGGACTTGTAGTTTGGCAGCAGCTGGAGGACCGCCAGTTTGACAGCCGTGGTTTAAAGTAAAAAAAAAAAGTCTGCCTTTGCAACCATTTTAATTATATATCCCAATTACATTCTGTTATCTATCTATGTTATTTTATAAGATGTGTTCAGCACAACCCAAATACTAATTAGGCTTATGGGCTTGAATTACTATTACCAGATACATACACTATGGGCTCTAAATATACAGTTTAAGGGCCAGTTCACAGCACATGCAGTCCAGTGTGTTTTTTTCTCCATCAAAAACGCATTGATAGCAGGTTACATGGTTTACAATGGCATAGTTCACACCAGTGTGGTCAGGTCCAGTACATTCCAGTTCCAAGAAAAAAAGTAGAACATGCTGCATTTTTTCTGCACTGAACTGTACTGGAACGCAGTAAAGCGCATCAAAACCACACCGGAATGCACATAAACGCACCAAAAATACACTGGAATGCACATGTTCATATTTGAGTTGACAAAAAAGAAAAGGGAAAAAAATTGAACCGGAATGCATCAAAAACGCACCTGAATGCATCAAAAACGCGCATACAAAAAGCATCCGGACTGCATTTATATGGTGTGAACCAGCCCTAAATGATCTCATTTATTTCCCTTAAATGATATATTCTGTTGTAAAGCTCCAAATCACATACAGCCTAAAGACAGTTTAAAAGTCAAACTTCTATGACACAGAAATGAGATACAATGTAGCGTGTAGAAGGCATGTATCCAACTGTGCGGTATTATGAGTCAAAGCTGCTCGTCTCTTTACAATTTTCTACACAATTCTGTTTTCTCCAGTTACTTTGTTATACAGTTTGGTTAACTTGATGGAATTTTCTACACAATTCTGTTTTCTCCAGTTACTTTGTTATACAGTTTGGTTAACTTGATGGAATTTTCTACACAATTCTGTTTTCTCCAGTTACTTTGTTATACAGTTTGGTTAACTTGATGGAATTTTCTACACAATTCTGTTTCTCCAGTTACTTTGTTATACAGTTGGGTTAACGTGATGGGGTCATCCTCAAAATGATTTCATGAAGATAAGAAAGATTAGTTAATGGAATAGTGCAACAGTATTTAAAGTGAATTGAGCAATCCAGGTAAGGAAAAGTAGAAATAGCTGTGACATAAAGGAGTATGTATGATGCCTTGACCTATGTGACAGCACCATTCCAGATTAGTAAACAGTGAGGCTGTGTTAATCAGTCAATAAGTGCCCCGGAGAGGCAGACAGCACATCAGCAGCAGTAGGAGAGCAGAGCATGGCACATACTGACCCATACAGCACATCAGAGACACCAGCACTGCATTCAGATCCTGCTCACTGCTGTACAGATGCCACATCATTCTTCCAGCACCTCTTCATGTCAAATTAAAGGAGATTTTGTTTTTTGCAGCGCAGGAAGGAAAATTCACTGACGAGAGAAGAGAAGCTCCGCCTGCTAGACTAAAACCAGCAGCAACTCCCATTTAAAAAAGCCACACGAGCCAAAGCTGCAATTTCTGAATGACACAAAAAAGTACTGTAATGTCAATCGCAGCACACTGTCTACAGCAGCTATAGAGTACATGGAGAGGTCAGGTAGGTCAAAAAAAACACATACACAAAAATACAAAACCAAGAGATATTGTACTTCACTCTCAAAATATGTTTGTAAATGTGATGATATTATTACAAAAATAATTACACTTAAAACTGTCAACCAGAGATAACAGGTGATCATGTCTGACCAGAACTGTATTGGACAGTCTGTGACATTCTGGAACTTGTAGTTCCTCCACATTTACCTGCTTTATCTATGAGTGATTACTGGTGTGGTGGTGATGCTTTTCTCTGCATACATTTTTATTACTCATTTATATCACAGACATTAAAGCGGAACTTCACCCTCTCAATCAACAAGGACTAGTTTTAATTCTTAGTCACGGTCACACCACTGCAATTTAAAATCGTGTGATTTGTGTGCAATTTCAGTGTGATTTCTGAAGACGTTATTGCTACTTGTGAAGATTTTCAACGATTTCTTGCAATATACCATTTTATTCTATGTATGTGTGATTTCTGAAGACTTTATTGCTATTTGTGAAGATTTTCAATGATTTCTTGCAATTTGCAGTGTGATTTCCATTATATTCTATGTATGTGTGATTTCTGAAGACTTTATTGCTACTTGTGAAGATTTTCAACTATTTCTTGCAATTTGCAATGCAATTTCCATTTTATTCTATGTATGTGCGATTTCTGAAGACTTTATTGCTACTTGTGAAGATTTTCATTGATTTCTTGCCATTTGCAGTGTGATTTCCATTATATTCTATGTATGTGAAATCGCAAAAAAAAACGCAGAAAAAGTAATGCAAAAACTACTTTAGAAATCACGCTGCAGTAAATCACACGTTAACACACTGACATTCGCATGAATTAGATGCAATTTCAATTTGCAAATCACACCTGAAATCGCACCAGTCTGACCAGGCACTTAAGCTGCTAGCATTAGTAAATAGATAGGAAGGCATATTATATTTAATTGTTTTACACTTCTTTTTTTTTTTTTACAATTCTTCAGTTACTTCCTGATTTCCATGCCTAGGCAAAGGATGTCATACATCCCAGATGTCTTCAGGAAAGGAGGGAAGGCTCTTGGCTCAGCCTATTCCTGAGCTAAGGGCAGATAGATTCCAAAAAGTAAATGATACATGAATCATCTGCCCTTACTCAAGATGGCCACTGCCAGAAATGACGGGGTGTTTTTCAAAATGATTTCCCAGCAAAATAAAGCATGAAGACATGGATGGATGGGGGAGTTGGCTTCAAATATTAAAAATAAATGAAATATCATTTTTGGTTTGTGGTACTCAGGTTTACTGCAGTTCCACTTTAAAGAGTAATTCCAAACTATACCTAACTAATCTTAAAAATGCCCCCCCCCCCCCAGCTTTTTTGTAAAAAAGATGTATATACTTACCTATTTTCACTCCAGTCCAGTCATGTGTTCTCCCATGTCAGCCAGCAGCGGCTACAAGGCAGTAAAGGGAATGTTGTACAATGGCTGGTAATGCCTGGGAGCATGACGTCCCTTATAGGCTTCTATGGCCCATTTGCTGTCGGTGCTCCCTCCGCTCCCCTGCAGCTGCTGTTGATAGCTGACACAGGGGAGCCGGATCACGTGACTGGATCAGAGCAGTTTGAAAATACATAAGTATATACATCTTCGTTATGCAGGTTAGTAAGCACAGGTGTGGGGGGAAGGGGCTTTTTAAGATTAGTTGGGTATAGCCTGGAATTTCCCTTAAAGACACAAGAAGATTGGAAGATTGTTGGCAAAAGCAAGCAGTACCCCCAACTGCCTACCAGCAAGTTAACATGGCCAGTGG
Organism: Staurois parvus; assembly: GCF_062004578.1. Taxonomy (NCBI): domain Eukaryota; kingdom Metazoa; phylum Chordata; class Amphibia; order Anura; family Ranidae; genus Staurois; species Staurois parvus. The sequence goes on along the minus strand of NW_028318448.1, from coordinate 1,081,826 downwards.
ATATTTTGGATACATGACTGTGTTTTTGCACTGCCACACCGCTTATACCGCATATTGAAGGTGGTAGGCAATGCCATTTGCCAACAGCACCCCATTCAAGTCAACGGGACTGCAGCACAGCCATATCACAACCGTCTCTAAGGCACACCATTGCAGAACAGTGCATAGGATTTCAATGTAGAATCCCCCTGGGCATAAAAAAGAAGCAGCATTCTGAAGGCGGAAGATCACCTCCTGAACTCCAGTCAGCTGACTCTAAACCACCTCTGAACAGCAAGTCACTGCAGATTGATTTTAAGAAGTGTTTACAACCCTGCTGCATGAGTGAATGAGGCCTAAAGCCATGAAGTAGAAAATGATCCAGTTCTATAAATAGGGCATTTTACCTAAAGGTCAGGAGAAAAAAAGGGAAAATCCAGAAAAAAAGATAAAAGCTAATATTAATCTCAGTTTTATTTTAGTTAAAATATGTGTTTGTTTTACTTTGTATCTGTGTCCCCATCAGAGATCATTTTCATCATTTTCTGTCCTGACAGGAAGCGAGGGGATATCTCCCCAATAGGGACACACACAGTATAACACAGACAGTAGTCATTAACCCTTCCCTGCTTTATCCAAAATAAAATAGAATGCTTTAAGAACTCAATATCAGTGTAAAAACAAATGATAGCTGAGCCTCTCTTTTAAGATTCATATTGGTCGAACCATAAAGGGGAACTCCTAATGGTTTTTTTTTTCCTATAAGGACATTTGAGTATTTGTTTAAATATGGTTTCCCATCTTGCTGCATTTATTTATAGTCCACACGGCCCAATTAATATGCAGTCCAATATACTCAGAAGAAACATACCAATACCTAGAGTTTATCTTTCACAATTGCTTGCTCCAGATTACTACATTCTTCTTCCTTTAAGTGTATGTAAACCAAAGACCCTGCACTCACTATATCTGGTCTCCCACAGTACACAAAACATGGAAGTGCATTAATTGTTTAGTAAATATAAACTGATAAATACCTTTTCTCATCAGCAGTATATATCAGTCTTGTGACTTCTGTCAGTGTCCAACAGAGCACTGGTTAAAGCTTGCAGGAGGATTTTTTTTTTCTGCTCTAAGAGGATGCAGAACCCCTGACCTCTGTCTGGACAATGCTGATTGGCCCTGTGCTGATCACATGCACTCTCCCAAGAAAAAAAAAACTTCTCTAGCAATACACACCAAACTGAGCATGTGCATACTGTCTCCACACCATATGTCTTATCAGGTTTAAGACTTGTGAAGTCTTATGACTTCTATCAGTGTTCAGAAGAGCACTGGTTAAAGAGTGTAGGAGGAGTTTTCATTCTCCCCTGATTGTCCTATGAGGCTGCAGGACCTGACCCTCTGCCTGGACACCGATTGGCCCTGTGCTGATCACATGCACTGTCACAAAAAAAAAAAACTCTCTAGCAATACATGCCAATCTGGGCATGTGCAGCTTTCCTCCAAGGCTCTGTTCTATCAGGAGATATTTAGGAGACACTGGAAGAAGGGGAGGATCAGAGAAGACAGGATCAAACATCCTTTCTACACAATGCGGAGGATTAACCCCTTAGGTTCCACAGAGTGTAACAAGCATACTTTACTGCATATATAGACTGATTTTATGGTTGTGGGTTTAGTAACACTTTAAATATGGGTACATCTGATAAATGGAGGAGTTGAAGACTGTATACATTGTAGCCAGTCAGATTAACTGAATACAAATAAATAAATAAATGCACCCACATTTGCAGAAAAAAAAATGCATTTATGATGTTTTTGTAAATGAGCCCGTAAAGGCCATATTGAGGACTGTGGAAGAAGAGGAGGATCAGAGAAGACAAGATAAAACAGCCTTTTTACACAACGCAGAGGATTAACTCCTTAGGTTCCACAGTGAGTATAACAAGCATGCTTTACTGCATATACAGACTGATTTTACTGCTGTGGGTTTAGTAACACTTTAAGAATGAACTTCTCTTATTTGCTCCTTTTTGGGCTGTTAAATATACCGTTGGAAGTGTTTTATTATATCTATTCAACAGGTGCAAGAAAAAAATAGCTGTTCACCCAGCCAGAAATCTAGTGTGCTGATAATTTACAGTATTCTCTGCCTCTTGACTGTTTTCAGTTAGAATCAATTGCTGCTATTTCCATGGACTACAAAACACCGCCCCTATTATGGAGAACAGAGGGAAGTGTTGTGTAATCCTAATACACTCCTTGTCCTAGGGTGACAGCACTACTCAGTACCAGGGGTGGACTGAACATTTGGAAACTCGGGCACTGCCCGAGGGCCCGGGGTCAGTAGGGGGCCCCATGAGATGCCCCTGGTACATTTTTCATAGGCTTATTTGAGTTTGGGTAAGGACACAGGGGCCCCATGATCCCCTATTGGCCGGGGGCCCCATGAGTTGTCAGTCCGCCCCTGCTCAGTACAGTTGTCACCCTAGGGCAGGAGGTGTGTTAATGGCAGGATTTCCAACTTACAATAAAAGGGAAAAAAACGAATGCAGCCACCACATGTAAGGACTGGTAAGCTGTAATACAGTGAATTTTTATTCTTGGGTTTAGATAGGCACCACATTTGTCTCAACAGAGTTTTTAGGGGAAAAAAATAAATAAATAAATGAAGAATACATTTAAAAAAAGGCCACGTGCAAATGTAAATATTATTTTGATGTTCAGACTACAGGACTGACAAAGATCGTAGGTCAAATGTATTAGCCGTGTATCTTTAAGAAGTGGTGTTAATTTTCAACCAATAGTTAAACAAGTCTAGTTGTAGAAGGAGATAGCGCAGTGCAGTATTTACCAGCCTTGAGATACCATCAGATCATCAGAGGCATTCGACAGCCTGCCACCCCACAAAGGGATTTTCCTGTGCAGGTAACCCATTCTGAATTCATATGTTATCATTACAAGTTGTGATTTTATGTATTTTATGTGGAATATATAACGTTTCTGAATGATTTACTAAAGGATCTTCTGTAGAACTGCAGCTAACATTGGTTGGTTAGTTAACAGGTGTAGTTAGAAAACCAAATAAAGTCTAAAGTGTATCTAAACCCAAGAACATAAATGGATAGTATTGCAGCTTACTGGTCCTTAGATCTGGTGGCTGCATTTGTGTTTGTTTTTTCACCTTTTTTTTTCGTTTAGGTTAACCTGTAAATCCTAACATTGACACATTTCCTGTCCTGGGGTGACAACTGTACTGAGCAGCGTTGTCACATTAGGACAGGAAGTGTGTTAGGAACACATAACAGTATGTTAGGACTACACAGGGGCGGACTGACCATTCCAGCACTCAGGCACTGCCCGAGGGCCCGGGGTCAGTAGGGGGCCCCATGAAATGCCCCTGGTACCTTTTTTATAGGCTTTTTTGAGTGCAGGCAAGGACACAGGGGCCCCATGATCCCCTATTGCCCGGGGGCCCCATGAGTTGTCAGTCCGCCCCTGGGACTACACACCACCCTCCCTCTCTTCTTCAAAACAGGAGGAGATGTTTTGTAGTCTATGGAGATAGCAAGAAACAATGCTAACAATCCAGAGGCACAGAGCACAGGAAATGATCAGCTCACTAGATTTCTGGTTGGATAAACAGATAAACAGCTATTTTTTTTTGCACTTGTTGAACAGATATAATACAGTGCTTTCAATGGTACATTTAAAGCGGTACTAAAGTCTGAAAAAAAAAACTCCTTCCCTCTGCAAAATAATGTCCTAATGTGCTAGTAGGCATCACATACTAGCACATTATTAGAGAATTCACTTAAAATGAAGCTCGCCAGCGATGCACTGTCACTTCTGAAAGGTCTTCCATCTTCACCTGGACTCCCCTCTGGGTTTATGGGCTCTAGCCACTTGAATGGCTGAACCGTGATGACGTCACTACTGCACATGTGCATGGGAGTCACGAGTATGCTTAGAGCTTAGAGCACATGTGCTGGTGACGTCACCGGCTGCAGAAATATACAATATCTACTAAATGGTGCACGTTTAGGAGATATTCCTTGTACCTACAGGTAAGATTTATTATAAGCTCACCTGTAGGTACACGTCACCAAGCAGAGTTTACTACCACTTTAACAGACCAAAAGGGAGCACATAAGAAAAACTGTTAAAGTTTGTATACACTTTAAGCTGGTCGTGTATGTCAGATGACGGTTAAATATGCAGGCATGACCCAGCCACTGAAGGACAACTATGAAGGCGGATTGTAGGTGCCATGTACACAGTTATCTACTATACATTAATATAAATATTAACAGCAGTGGCTAAAAAGTTAGCACTTCCCCCTGGCAGTACTCTGGTCGTTGGTTCAAATCCCAACCATGGCACTACCTGCCTGGAGTTTGCATGTTCTCTCTGTGCCTGTGTGGGTTTCCTCCAGGTACTCCAGTTTCTTCCCACACTCCAAAGACATGCTGGTAGGTAATTAGATCCTGTCTAAATTGTCCCTAGTATGTGTATGTATGAATGTAAGTTAGGGACCTTAGATTGTACACTCCTTGAGGGTTAGGGACTGATGTGAATGTACAATATATATGTAAAGTGTTAGGGACCTTAGATTGTACACCCCTTGAGGGTTAGGGACTGATGTGAATGTATAATATATATGTAAAGTGTTAGGGACCTTAGATTGTACACCCCTTGAGGGTTAGGGACTGATGTGAATGTACAATATATATGTAAAGTGTTAGGGACCTTAGATTGTACACCCCTTGAGGGTTAGGGACTGATGTGAATGTACAATATATATGTAAAGTGTTAGGGACCTTAGATTGTACACCCCTTGAGGGTGAGGGACTGATGTGAATGTATAATATATATGTAAAATGTTAGGGACCTTAGATTGTACACCCCCTGAGGGTTAGGGACTGATGTGAATGTACAATATATATGTAAAGTGTTAGGGACCTTAGATTGTACACCCCTTGAGGGTGAGGGACTGATGTGAATGTACAATATATATGTAAAGTGTTAGGGACCTTAGATTGTACACCCCTTGAGGGTTAGGGACTGATGTGAATGTACAATATATATGTAAAGTGTTAGGGACCTTAGATTGTACACCCCTTGAGGGTTAGGGACTGATGTGAATGTACAATATATATGTAAAGTGTTAGGGACCTTAGATTGTACACCCCTTGAGGGTGAGGGACTGATGTGAATGTATAATATATATGTAAAGTGTTAGGGACCTTAGATTGTACACCCCTTGAGGGTTACGGACTGATGTGAATGTATAATATATATGTAAAGTGTTAGGGACCTTAGATTGTACACCCATTGAGGGTTAGGGACTGATGTGAATGTACAATATATATGTAAAGTGTTAGGGACCTTAGATTGTACACCCCTTGAGGGTGAGGGACTGATGTGAATGTACAATATATATGTAAAGTGTTAGGGACCTTAGATTGTACACCCCTTGAGGGTGAGGGACTGATGTGAATGTACAATATATATGTAAAGTGTTAGGGACCTTAGATTGTACACTTCTTGAGGGTTAGGGACTGATGTGAATGTACAATATATATGTAAAGTGTTAGGGACCTTAGATTGTACACTCCTTGAGGGTGAGGGACTGATGTGAATGTACAATATATATGTAAAGTGTTAGGGACCTTAGATTGTATGCCCCTTGAGGGTGAGGGACTGATGAGAATGTACAATATATATGTAAAGTGTTAGGGACCTTAGATTGTATGCCCCTTGAGGGTGAGGGACTGATGTGAATGTACAATATATATGTAAAGTGTTAGGGACCTTAGATTGTACACCCCTTGAGGGTTAGGGACTGATGTGAATGTACAATATATATGTAAAGTGTTAGGGACCTTAGATTGTACACCCCTTGAGGGTTAGGGACTGATGTGAATGTACAATATATATGTAAAGTGTTAGGGACCTTAGATTGTACACCCCTTGAGGGTGAGGGACTGATGTGAATGTATAATATATATGTAAAGTGTTAGGGACCTTAGATTGTACACCCCTTGAGGGTTACGGACTGATGTGAATGTATAATATATATGTAAAGTGTTAGGGACCTTAGATTGTACACCCCTTGAGGGTTAGGGACTGATGTGAATGTACAATATATATGTAAAGTGTTAGGGACCTTAGATTGTACACCCCTTGAGGGTGAGGGACTGATGTGAATGTACAATATATATGTAAAGTGTTAGGGACCTTAGATTGTACACCCCTTGAGGGTGAGGGACTGATGTGAATGTACAATATATATGTAAAGTGTTAGGGACCTTAGATTGTACACTTCTTGAGGGTTAGGGACTGATGTGAATGTACAATATATATGTAAAGTGTTAGGGACCTTAGATTGTACACTCCTTGAGGGTGAGGGACTGATGTGAATGTACAATATATATGTAAAGTGTTAGGGACCTTAGATTGTATGCCCCTTGAGGGTGAGGGACTGATGTGAATGTACAATATATATGTAAAGTGTTAGGGACCTTAGATTGTATGCCCCTTGAGGGTGAGGGACTGATGAGAATGTACAATATATATGTAAAGTGTTAGGGACCTTAGATTGTACACCCCTTGAGGGTGAGGGACTGATGTGAATGTACAATATATATGTAAAGTGTTAGGGACCTTAGATTGTACGCCCCTTGAGGGTTAAGGACTGATGTGAATGTACAATATATATGTAAAGTGTTAGGGACCTTAGATTGTACGCCTCTTGAGGGTTAGGGACTGATGTGAATGTACAATATATATGTAATGTGTTAGGGACCTTAGATTGTACACTCCTTGAGGGTTAGGGACTGATGTGAATGTACAATATATATGTAATGTGTTAGGGACCTTAGATTGTACGCCCCTTGAGGGTTAGGGACTGATGTGAATGTACAATATATATGTAATGTGTTAGGGACCTTAGATTGTACACTCCTTGAGGGTTAGGGACTGATGTGAATGTACAATATATATGTAATGTGTTAGGGACCTTAGATTGTACACTCCTTGAGGGTTAGGGACTGATGTGAATGTACAATATATATGTAAAGTGTTAGGGACCTTAGATTGTACACTCCTTGAGGGTTAGGGACTGATGTTAATGTACAATATATATGTAAAGTGTTAGGGACCTTAGATTGTACACTCCTTGAGGGTGAGGGACTGATGTGAATGTACAATATATATGTAAAGCGCTGTGTAAATTGACAGCGTTAAATTATAAGTGCCTAAAATAAATAAATAAACCTACACACTATCAATATGTTTGGACAATTAATAAAACAGTGGTACTGCAACTGAGTTCTCTGCTGCTTTTCTCTGAGTGCCCCTCAGAAAGCAGTGTGCTGAGGGGGGCACCCGTGCAGGCACACTCTCTAGCCCTTTGAGGACCGTAAGATTTTGGAACGCCAAAAGAATCAATGTTTTGTTTTTAAAGTTCGTACACTTCAGTTGCTGTAACTAAGCCATTTCATGAAATAATTGGCAAAAAGCTAGATCCATTTGTTGATAAGACCTAATATTTTGACTCAAACCAAAAAAAAAAAAGTATTTTAAGTTCTCAATCAGATGATACAGGCAAATAAAAACATGGGACAAATATGTCCCTTGGTCCTCAGAGGGCTAGCCAGGCTGTGTGTGGCCATAGACACGCAAAGCTTTGTCATACCCCTTGCTTCCTCCTCACAGGATATGACTGACAGCATCCAGAACCGACGGCTCCCACTGCTCTCAGTGAAGCCTGTGAGATCAGGAAAAGGGGAGAGAAGATCACATTGCTGGATCGATAGAAGACTCAGGTAAGTCTCTGGTCCACTTGAGCTGCTCCTGCAGAGTTAGCAAATACATTCCTTTGTTCCTGTTCTTGATTTTGACATTGACATTGACAGCGCTATAAAAGTACCATAAATAAAAATAAATGTACAGCCAGCATTAAGCTTCTCACAATGACCACAGCAGGCATGTTGGAACTCAGGCAATGAAAGTTCACTAATACGTTTCTTGGGTGCCACACTCTCCAGCATGTATGAAAATCTAACATTCAGTTATGGGTGGACTGACCCTATTACAGTATACTTATTTCCAGCTCAGCTGAATCAGAGATAACTTCCCAATGATGTGTGAAGAACAATACCATTTGTGCTGCTTGTATTCAGCAGAGCATGGTAACCCTCCCGATTCACTAAGACTAGGATTTATTGCTTTTAAACACGCACACTCATTGTCACTGTCACTTTTCCTGTATATCAAACATTGGATTCATGTAATACTACAAACTGCACACACCCGCATTAGGAGCTGAGGCTTTACAAAGTATTTAACATTCACCAGCATTGTCAGTGTTGCATCTGGATACAAACAGAGTATTGTGTGGCAGATTGAAAGTCTCTGTGTGGTGTAAGCAAACACACTTGGTGCCAGAAACCAACACAAAGGGCAGAGAATGGAGGAATGTGCATGTGGCAAAATGGACTAGTGTTTATCCAGCATCCACTTTCAGCTAGTAGTGTGTATATTTCATCATATCTTTTAGTGTGGAGCTTTTCATTCCGTAATGCAGGCAATCTAGGCAACACGAAGCTACTGTCACTAATATACAGTATATGACACTCAAGAGGATTAATACAAGGAGAAAATAATTAGGGACATCCTAAACTATTTCTGAAGGGCTGGTTCACACTGCTGTGATTTAGGTGCCATCTGGGAATTGAAATCGAACCTGAAATCGGATCTGATGAATGTGAATGTGGATGTCTTAACATACGCAATTTGCTGCAGCGCGATTTCAAAAGTAGCTTTTGCATTACTGTTTCTGCAGTTTGTTGCAATTTCACATATAGACTACAATAGAAATCGCACTGCAAAACACAATAGAAATGCAAGAAATCATTGGGAAATCTTCAGAAAACGCAGTGAAATCGCAAACAAACCATGCGATTTTAAAATGTGAAGCAAGCCTAAAAGTAATAGTAACTGGAAAATCAGGCAAAGCCATCTCACAGCTTTAGTAGGGGAATGGCCAGCTTAAGCCCCCATTCACACCGATGCGAGTTATACAATTTTGAGTTTCAAGTTGCATGACAAGTCGCACGTTATTGTCGGCAATGGAATCGTTCATATTGGGGTGACTCCCGATTTTGCGGAGAAAAAAATGTTCCTGCGCTATTTTTTTTAAAGGTTTTCAGGTACAACTTGCATGAAGTTGCACAGATGTCTTACAAGTTGCACCTGAAGTCGCACTAACGCAACTTTGAAATCATGCAACTTCAAGTAATGTTGCACAATTTCAAAGTCGTATTCAGTGTGAACAGGGGGTAAAGGAGAAGTATAGCCAAAGCACTTTTGACTATACTCCTGGGGATCACAAGAGTGCAGCTACTGTAGCTGTTGACTTTTGGGCCCCATGCACACAGGGGGGTTGATTTACTAAAGGCTAATAGACTGTGCACTCCAAGTGCACTTAAAATGCAATTGCTCTACGTTTGAGGGGAAGCTCTGAAATTAAGGGAAGCTCTGCTGATTTCTATCATCCAATCATGTGCAAGATAAAATGCTGTTTTTTATTTTCCTTGCATGTTCTCCCCAATTCTAGAGAAAGTGCTCTTGCAGTGCACAGCCTATTTGCCTTTATAAATTAACCCTAGGGTGTTTTTGCAATGACTTTTAGGGGCATCAGGCTTTGCTTTTTTACTGTTTTTAAACGGCCCTCCGTGTTATCCAATGTGCCCATGCAGACGTTTGGGGGCTTTTAGAGCCAGTTCACACTGTGCCCTAATGGGAATCGCATAGGAACGATCTGTGCATTCCTGTGCACTTCATATGCAGGTCTATGCAGTGCAATTGCATGCCCATCCATTTGAATGGTATGAAATTGCACTGCACTGTGCCAAAAGTAGTGCATTCACTAGTTATTTTAAACGCACTGCAACCACATCGAATGGTACTTTGTACCATGTGGTTTGGTGCAGGCCGTTGCGGGCAAACACAATGCGTTTGCGACCTGCGTTTCAGGGTGCCGTTAACTTTAATTGACCCCTGCAGCAGATCACAAGGGCATTGCGATCGGAATGCAGTGCAGGATGCTGCATGGGAACGCGGCTCACCGGCACTGCATTCCAGTGTGAATGAGCAGTTAGTGGAAGGAGTGCTTACAGGCAGGAAAAAATCTCAGGTCCAGTGCATGCAGGAGCAGCAACGTTTTGGCAGAAAAAACGTTTGACGCGTCTAAACACGTCTAACTGCATGGTAATGCTAGGCACGTTTAGTGCTTGAGCATTATTTCATTTCAGTGGACAGAATACAATATAATTCTGGCCAATTAAATGAATTAACACCCAAGCTCTTGACGTTTGTAAATGCGCCTACACGCTTGTAAAAGTGTTAGATACTTTTACAAACATCAGGTGTTTTTTGGCAAAAGCGCTGCTGCCAGGAGAAAAGCTTCTAGAAGAGTTTTTTTATTAAGGTCCTGTGTGCATGAGGCCTAAGCCCTGGTTCACATATATGCGGCCGTGCGGGCCACGTTTTGTGCACGCACGAGAACCCATTCATTTGAATGGACTGCTGTGCCCCATGACATGCAGGGAAGAAGTCCCTGCACTTCTTCTGAAAACGCAGCCCGCACAGGAACCTCAGTTCCCAGTACGGTCGCGTATTCCAGTGCGGGCGGCATACTATTAGAACTAATGATACCTGCCCAGATGTGAATCTAGCCTTAATAAAAGGACACTTACCTGAAATCAAGCACTGTCCCCCGTGCCAGCATGTTTACTGTGAGAATCTCGCTGTGATTCCTTGTGGCTTCACAGCCAGCTTTCCACTGCGCATGCACACTTTGTGAATGGTCCTGTAGGCTGCTGGGACGTGTCAAAAGAAAGGGGAGTCTTCCAAAAAAATATACTTTTTCAAATAAAAAGGAACTTTTGCAATCCCTCTACAGAAAAGCTCAGACTGGGACAGGGAGAAGCAGTACAATAAATAGTTTTACAGCATTGTCAAGGGTCATGCTGATAGGAGAAGAGAGTTGAGTCACAGAAATAAGCTCATTACTCTGCTGTTTCTGCTTTCATTGTCTAGTCACCAGCCGGGGAGGGACTATATATATATATATATATATATATATATATATATTATGTAAGTGCAGCAGTGAAAACTCAGTTCTTCTGCCCTACCAGACAGGGGTGTCTGTAAATTTCAGAACTGGATGAACACTTTGGCAGGTAAAACAGGGCCAATATATGAATTTCATCTGTGCATTGCCCTGTTTGCCTGTGGAAAACTGCTCCACACAGAAGAACACTTTGGCTTGTATCAGTTCACTTAGGCTAGGTTCACACCTGTGCAGGTTGCGTTTGAGCCGTTTCTGCATTGCGTTTTGCATTTTTGCTCCTGCATTTTTTTTTTTTTTTTTTTTTTCTTGTTGCTAGGCAGATTTAAAACGCAAAACTCATCAAAAACGTGGCAAAACCATACTAAATGCTTTTTCTGCAATGTTTCCATTGAAGTCTATAGAACCAAAAAAGTCCCTAACCCTTTCCAACAAATATACCAGGTGAAATAGTAGTACACAAAGGGGGAGATTTACTAAAGCTGGAGCACTCTTAAGCAGGCCATACATGGATCAAATTCTGAACTATTTTTCAATCGAAAATCGAAAACATTGTCCGTTCTGTAATCCTATGGTGCCTCCAATGATTTAAAAAATTGGTCGTTTTTCACGAATTTTCCAGCATGCCCGATAAACGAAATGGGAGGAACCACAAAAATCGGACGGTACCATTGCCCCACTAACAGAGCGAAAATCAGACGATTATTCTTAGGTCCAATTTTCGAACGAAAAATCGTTCAAAAATCGGCAAATGTATGGTGCAGCTGTGCATGGTAACCAATCGGTTCCTAACTTCACTTTGTTCAATTAAGCTTTGGCAATAATACCTGGAAGCTGATTGGTTTGCATGCACCAGATTTTGCCCACTCCAGCTTTAGTAAATCAACCCCTAATGTGCTCTGGGTGAGTCCACAAGCAGAGAGTCTATGCAGAGAACAGTATTCAGAGCGCCAACAGCTGCAACTTTTTTTGCATCATTTTTAGAGGTGATAAAATTTAAAATAAAATCAGCTGAAACCGCTCAAATGCCTCTACAGATTATTTAGAAAACAGACCAAATAAAAGAAAACCGATTTGCAGTGTTTTGGTTTGTGATCATGCTTCAAAAGTGAAAGATTCGGGTTAAGCTGCATATAGGTAACAGACAGCAGTCATCATGCACAATCACACCATGGAACAATGTTTTTATTCTTTCCAGAAATGATTACATTGACATTGGTTCTTGGATCACACGAGAATGTATATCTGTAACTGAGCAGTCACAACAGTAGGTGACATGTCAGAGAAACAATGCCTTCTGCAAAATACTGTATATAAATCCAAACTCAACATTTAGCTTTTATCATGGAAATAATCGTCTCCGGTGCCTGCTAAAGTCAACAAGAGTCCATAGATGATCCTTTCATTTATGTAGGCACTAAAACGGACACTAAACAAAATCATTTTCACGTAAAAGCCAAAAGCATAGTTTATATCTTCTTTTTTTTTAGGTACTATGTGTAATGGTGTGTCCTATTACCTGCAGAGGGCTGATTCTGCTAAAAGTCCCCCCCTGCCATGTCTGCTGAACTGAACAACTGCCTTCCAGCACTGTAAAGGTTAACAGCAGGATACAGAGAAGACTTCTACCGATTGGCTGACTCTTTCTGCCCTCTCCACCATTCTCAGAACTTGTATATCTACATTCCCACAATGCAGCAGAGAAGTGCCTGTCATTCAAAGGCTCCTCATCCATTCACAGAACGCAATGCATTGTGGGAGTGTAGTAATACAGGTTTTGTGAATGGCAGGGAAGCAGCACAACTTTTCTCAGTAGTAGCTGCTGCTGTTAACCTTCAGAGTGCTGAAAGATATCTGCTTAAGGCTAGGTTCACACCTGTGCGGGTGGTGCCGCTGAGGATCTGCACGAAAATCTGTACAGCCACACCACCCGCACAGAGAAATGCGGACCTGTGGGCGGGTGCCATTAATTCTAAGAGCACGCCGCCCGCACTGGAAAACGCAACCGTACTGGGAAGTGAGGTTCCTGTGCGGGCTGCATTTTCAGAAGAAGTGCAGGGACTTCTTCCCTGTGTGTCACAGGGCACAGGAGTCCATTCAAATGAATTGGCTCTAGTGCCTGCACAAAATGCGGCCCACACGGCCACATATATGTGAACCAGGGCTAAAGCAGTATCTGGCAGCTGTGAAGAAGATACTGCAGGGATGGTTTTTAGCAGAAGCAACTGCCTGCAGGTCATGGGATACACACCATTACACATAACCAATGCGTTAGGTGCTGTATCCCAAAAATAAAATATATTAAACTTCAGCTTTAGCCCAGGTTCACACCAGTGCAGCTTCCTGCAACTTTACTGGCTTCCTGACCACAATATAGCAGACGTATTGCTACAGGGCAGCAAGTTCCGTGTATATATATGCAAAATCACGTATATATATATATATGTGATTTTGCATTTCTGGGTAGGGGGCGCGCGTGCGCGCTCCCTACCCATGCTGCTATTGGCTCCTCGGCATGTCTATCACCGGGTCCTGGCCGCCGATTCTCAGCCGGGACTCGATGATCGTCTGCAGAGCTGACAGGGGAGAGGTCTGTATGTAAACCACACAGATCTCTCCCCTGTCAGCACGAACAGGCTGTTTTGTATTGCTCTGCACATCAGAGCAGTACAAAGCAGCTTGTCTATATAGTAAAACACACAGCACACAGTTAACCATGTGATCGCCCCAGATGTTAACTCCTTCCTGCTCAGTGTCATTAGTACAGTGACAGTACTTTTTATTAGCACTGATCACTGTATTAGTGTCACTGGGGATGTCAGTGGCAGTTAGTCAGTTCCCCCAGTGTCAGAATGCCCGCCGCAGACCAACAGCCCCGCAATAAGTCGCTGATCATCGCCATTACTAGTAAAAAAAATTACGAAAATAAAAATTCCAATATCTATACCGCCATTTGTAGACGCTATAACTTTCCGCACTGGAAAACGCAACCGTACTTAGAAACAAGGTTCCCGTGCGGGCAGCCTTTTCAGAAGAAGTGCAGGGACTTCTTCCCTGTGTGTCATGGGGCACAGCAGTCCATTCAAATGAATGGGCTCTCGTGTCCGCGCAAACTGCGGCCCTCACGGCCGCATATATATGAACTGGGGGTTAAGAGATGTTGCAATGAAGTCGCTCAAAAATAGTGCAGGAACCTTTTTCAAAGTCGACTCTTCACAACACAGCAAGTGCAGTGCATTTTGAAAAGTCCTGCATGCTGCATCTTTGGTGTGTTTTTCAAAACTGCACCAAAAATGCAGCTCCCTATTGCAATTATTAGAACACAAAAAAAGCACACCAAGATTACATTTTTTATGCATTTGTTTAGTCACATGTCCATGTTTCACAGGTGCATGCTGGGAGGTACAGAAAATGCACCAGAAATGCATCAAGAACACATATGTGTTCTTTTTTGCATTTTTTTCAACAAAGCAGTGTGAAAAAACTCTTAAACATAATAAAGACAAATTATTTTTAAATCATAAAGCTAAACTTCCCAGGCCAAGCACAAAAAAACACTTGGGGGAGATTTACTAGAAGTAGAGCACTCAGAATCTGGTGCAGCTTTGCATGGTAGCCAATCACCTTCTAATTTCAGCTTGTGACAATGAAGCTTTAGCAATAAAACCTGGCAGCCGATTGGTTTCTATGCAGAGCTGCACTGGATTTTGCACTCTTGCTGGTTTGGTTGGTTGTTGGTTTGTGTAAAGACTTTATTGAAGGATTTGTAAAAAACGCAAAGCCCTGTATGATTGGCTAAAAGTGGACAAGAAGGAAACAGACCCTTTAGACTGGGTCTGAGGACTTGGCTATAGGGTTAGTTACATAGTTACATAGCTACATAGTTAGTCTGGCTGAAAACAGACAAAAGTCCATCCAGTTCAACCATTAAAAAAAAAAAAAATCCTATACCCACAGTTGATCCAGAGGAAGGCAAAAAACCCAGCAAAGCATGATAACATTTGCTCCTGCAGGGAAAAAAATTCCTTCCTGATCCCCGGAGAGGCAATCAGATATTCCCTGGATCAACTTTACCTATAAATGTTAGTTCGTCTTTACAATAAAATTGCCTAAGCAACATCCCCAGTACATTAAAAACACTGTTCTGGTTTTGAAAAATAAACTTCTTTTCAATATCATACCTGTAGACCCTGTGCAGCTTCTCTCAAGCCTGTCTGAAAGTAGGCGACTTCACCGCATCTTGCCTAGATGGCAGGATGCACCAGACCCTAGCTTTTCAGGAACAAACTCTCTGGCGTGTCACATGTGCAGTGCATTCTTCTTCTGTCACAGCAGTGGCTGAGTTCAGTGTAGTGTGACAAAAGGAGTCTGCACTGCATGTGTGCTGGATTTGAACAAGCCAGAGTGTTTGTTCCTGTACAATAGGGAATGTGGATGGGGGGGGCACCTACTTGGGAATTTTTCTTAGCACTATATGCACTCATCAGCCACTTTATAAGGTACATCCAGGGCCGATGCATCCACTAGGCAAACTAGGCAGCTGCCTAGGGCACACTGCCACCTAAGGGTGCCTAGGTGCAGCACAGGCTGGCACCCTCTCTGTGTGTGATGCTACCATCTCATGAATGATTCTACAGCTGAGAGGAGGGATAACAGAGAGGAGGAAGAAGGATAGAGGAAGATGCCGGGTGTCTGGGGCCAATATAGCAGCTGAGCTTCCGCTCCTTCCCGTGTTCCTCTTAGATGCAGTCCTCTACTGCAAGCCGACTGGCGCCTGCTGATCACTGTGATGTTCCAGCCCCTCTCTTCCCATTCATCAGTGGAGGCAGAGCTGCACCTGAGGAGGATTGTAGCATCTAACTCTGATGTCTCATGTCTGTGTGAGTGTGACCCAGTGGGCCATCCATCCATGATATGTGCAATGTGGCAGTGAGTGATGACATCATCACAGTCCCAAAGCCTGCTCTTCTATTGCCTGCTGATCTGTGTCAGTGTTGGTGGTGGTGTGTCGGATCTGTCACTGTGTGGGATCACTCAGTTCAGGTGTACTCTCTGTGTGTGTGGGCTGGGCTTCCTGTTGTCACAGCGTTTAATCTCCCCCCATTGCCTAGGGAATTCCAGCCTGGGATATGTTAAGAGTGTGGATCCATCACCCTCCACTCACTACAACTGTCACCCTGCCACTGCTAGCCACAGATACAGTCCATCCGTGACACTGATTTTGTCTTTAACTACCTGCCGACCGCAGATAGCCAAATGACGGCTGCACTGCGGCCGGCCAGTTCTGAGTGGACGTCATATGACGTCCTCCCAGAACGCGCTCTCCTGCGCGCCGCAGGGGGCGCGCACCCGGCGATCTCCGTGATCGCTGTGTCCTACGGACACAGCTGATTACGTGATGTGGTAAAAGGCCAATCACAGCGGCCTTTTACCACGTGATCAGCGGTGTCCAATGACACGCTGATCAGAGGGAAATGCAAGTGCCGGTTCTCGGCTGCACTTTCCTCACGCTGTCAGATCGTGAGGAAAGTACTGCCGAGAACCGGCAGTTGTCAGAGCGGGGTTCGGCACCGATCATCAGGGCACTGATGATCAGTGCCCTGATGATCGGTGCCCAGCAGTGCCACCCACAAGTTCCGCCCATCTGTGCCCAGCAATGCGCCCATTAGCCCCGCCCACCTGTGCCCAGCAGATCACCCACCTGTGCCCAGCAGTGCACCCACCTGTGCCACTCTGCAGTGTCACACACCTGTGCCCAGAAGTGCCACCTACCTGTGCCCAGCAGTGCCACCCACCTGTGCCCACCCACCTGTGCCCACCAGTGCCACCCACCTGTGCCCACCCACCAGTGCTGCCCACCAGTGCCACCCACCAGTGCAGCCCAGCAGTGCTGCCAGTCAGTGCCACCAGTCAGTGCCCAGGGGTTGTGCCAGTCAGTGCCGCCAGTCAGTGCCCAGCAGTGATGCCAGTCAGTGCCGTCTATCAGTACCCATCATCAGTGTCACCTATCAGTGCCGCCTATCAGTGCTGCATATTAGTGCCGCATATCCGTGACACCTCATTAGTGCTGTCTATCAGTGCCGCCTATCCGTGACACCTCATTAGTACTGCCTATCAGTGCCCTTTAGTGCTGCCTATCAGTGCCCATCAGTGCCACCTATCAGTGCTCATCAGTGCTGCCTCATCAACGCACATCAGTGAAGGAGAAAAAATGCCTGTTTGAAAAATTTTATAATAGAAACAAAGAAACTTTTTTTTTTTTTCAAATTTTTTGCACTTTTTTATTTATAGCGCAAAAAGTAAAGCGCCCAGTGGCGATTATATACCACCAAAAGAAAGCTCTATTTGTGAGAAAAAATGATCAAAATTTCATATGGGTACAATGTTGCATGACCGCGCAATTGTCAATCAAAGTGCGGCAGCGCTGAAAGCTGAAAATTGGCCTGGTAAATAAGGGGGTATAAGTGCCTGGTAGGCAAGTGGTTAATATTGGTGCTGATGGCATCTTATGGCACTTATTTTCACACATTAAAAGAAAATTAGCAATTTAATGTTTTGTTGCCTTAATATTTTGTACTGTTTTTAAAAATGTGTGTTCATTCATTTATTTATTTATTTATTTTGAGGGGGGGGGGTAGCTGGTCTTGCCTAGGGTGCAAAATAGTCTAGCACTGGCCCTGGGTACACCTTGCTAGTGCCAAGAAAATCTCACCCACACCATTACACCACCAGCATGCACCGTTAATAATAGGTAGGATGGATCCATGCTTTCATGTTGTTTACTCCAAATTCTGACCCTACCATCTAAATATCACAGCAACCAGTCTGCCCATTCTCCTGTGAGATCAACAGGGCATTTTCATCCACACAACTGCCTCTCACTGGATATTTTCTCTTTTTTGAACCATTCTCTGGAATCCCTAAAGATTGTTGCTCATGAAAATCCCAGTAGATCAGCAGTTTTTGAAATACTCAGACCAGCCCATCTGTCACCAATAACCATGCCACATTCAAAGTCACTTTAATCCCCTTTCTTACCCATTCTGATGTTCTGTTTGAACTTCAGCAAGTCGTCTTCACCATGTCTAAGTTGCTGCCGTGTGATTTTGTTGATTATCAATTTGTGTTACCAAGCAATTGAACAGGTGTACCTAATAAAGTGGCCAGTGAGTGTAGTATGTGTGTCTGCATAGTAAAATTGGCATTTTACTGCATGTTACAGCAACACATGGAGAAGAAGCCAACAACAAAGAATGAGTACTGTAATCTGTGTTAGAGCAGTCATCTGACATGCCCCTAATTTGAGTCACACCTACAAAGCTGCAATCAGTAAAGCTGCTAACTGTAGCACTGTACAATTGAGATTTAAGAACTTAATTAAAACAGTTGAGAACTACAAAGCAACTAGCAACTATTGAGACAATGAACACTTTGGTCAGAATTATGTAATGTATAACAAAGCATATAGAGGGAAGTGTTCAGGACTGGTAACTTACAACATAGCTTATACAGCACAGGTGACAAGTCTACATAACATATACAGAGTGTCCCTAAAGTCTGGACACACAGGCTAAATGCATATATTCAATACATTTTTCAACATTTTATTTTGTTGTAATAATAACCAATAACATCTTCAATGTGATTTCCACCATTTGTGATACAAAGTTCCATGAGCTTCGTAAGATTCACATAAACCCAATGCAGTAACTCCACATTTCTGTCAATTTGAGCACATTCATTCATGCTTCTGGTGATTCATATCTGTGATTTGCATTGAGCACACCTCCTTTAGCATACCCCAAAAAAAGAAGTCCAGGGGGTTAAGGTCTGGTGATATGTTATACACCTATACAGTATATACACATATAATGATATTTCCTATGTGTCCAGACTTTAGGAACACCCGGTAGAGTGCAAATATATTCTGCTATTGTCACCATAAGGAAACCTACCCTGACTAATGATATGCATGCATTGCTAGACTGAGTGCTTATACTGTAGATATTGATCAGCAGCAATACATTTAAAAAAAAAAAAGAAAAATAAACAACACTCTGCAATTGTTGGGATGCTTTTCTGTGGATTGAACTAGACAGTCCATTCAAAATGAATAAACTATTAGACACCTTGGGGCTCAGAAAAATAGGTTCTTCTGCAATTATTGCTGCACAGAATAGTGCACTGCAAAGCAGCTATGTTTTGGACATCCATTGGACTGCCATTCAAAATGAATGGTACCACAATGCATTACCAGTGCAGTGTATTACCAAAATGCAGTAGTGTAATAGAGCTTTAGGCTAAGTTCACACTGCCGATACGATTTTGACCTGACTTTCAGTGTGATTATGCAGTGTTACATGGATGCAACTTTGATAAGGTTTATATATTCTATAAAGCCAAACCTGCACTTGAATCTCACCAAGGTAGTAGAGGAACCTTTTCCTAAATCACTTTGTACTGAGTTACATTGATGTGAACAGACACCATTGTCATGCAATCCTGTGCGACTCAAGTTGCATCTGAAATCATACTAGTGTGAACCAACCCTTAAATGTAGGCCCCGTTCACATATGGGTGATCTGGAATTGTGGGCAGAATCACTGAGATTCTGCCTGCAATTCCAAATCACAGCAAATCCATTGACATGTGTTTGGGTTGCCATTCATCCCAATTTTGCCACGACTGTCACGTGACAAAACGTGCAAGAACTGCGACAAAATGTGAGTGTAAAACCGCTCCAGCTCGAGGCCAAAATTTGGTCCCTGAGCTTCATTAGAGTGACAGTCATTCATAGGGAAACCAATTCAAGTAATTAGGTTGCCCTATGCGCAGGGGCGGACTGACCATTCAAGTGCTCGGGCAGTGCCCGAAGGCTCGGGGTCAGTGGCAGGCCCCATGAAATGCCCCTGGTACCTTTTATAGGTTTTTTTGGGTGTGCTTTGAGTGTGGGCAAGGACACAGGGGCTCCATGAACCCCTATTGCCCGGGGGACCCATGAGTTATCAGTCCGCCCCTGCCTATGCCTGATGTGCGGTTCTGTGTGTCAGTTGCGTTTTATATATATATATATATATATATATATATATATATCAATATGTGAATGGGGTGTATGGCTCTAAGGTCCCCAAGAGATATAGCATGAATTTCAGCGATTTTCTTGCCTATTTTAGCAGCTGCAGTTGAATTTGTGCAATTATGTAATTTTCCCACTAGATGGCACCATTTGCATATCTGAGATATTGCTAGCAGCTCCCTTTTAGTCCTGTAAGATTTTATGTGTCACAGACCCACCTCTGATCCTTTACTTTACCACCCTCACAAAATGTTCCGTCTGATCCCTGCAATGCTTACTATACAATTAGTAGGTCGTGAAAGATGAGTATTAGTGGCAAGCGACTGGGTAAGTGTACCTAGACAGTCTCTGCTCAAGATCTGTAAGTGAATTGTAATTAGAAATACATTTGTGTTCCGGGGCTGAGATTGCTTCCTACACACAACAGCTGCTACCAACATGAACTAATTATGGGCAACAGCAGCTGGTGGTTGGATCTAACACAAAAGTACAAGTACTAATACACACTTGCAAGTATTAGCAGAACTGATGGCACAGATGCTCAATCCACAGCAACAATTGTTGAAATCCAAAATGTTGTGTAAGACCCCATTTGGCCTCTGTGTTTACAGGTTGCAAATCCAGGGCAGCATTTCTCAACCTGGGGTGTTGTTGGGTTCCCCCAGAGTGCCATGAACACGGGACGCAGCTTTCCCCTGGATCAATGTCATGTGTTGCCATAGTGTGTGCAGGCACCATAACAACCCATGAAGCTCCAGGGCCAGAAAGTAAGGAGCCATCTGTTGCTATGGTGCTGGTGGCTGGCCTGCCTGCGCCATGTCAACAAACTATGCCAATCCAAGTCTGGTGGCATACAGGGCCTCCCCAGCATTCACCAGAAGTACGTTTCTGTCCAGACCTCTTCCTCCTCCTATCCTCTGGTATGCTGCTAGAGCCATACGGTAGGGCTCTGATGTGCAGAGGGAACTCTCTGATGGGGGTGCCTCTGATGTATTGAGTGTTGAAGAACACTAATGTATAGAGTGGGCCTCTGATGTATAGGGGGGCTCTGTTGGGAAGGGTGGGGTTTATATTGTGAAGACAGGATTCTGTGAAGGGGAACTCTTAATGTGATGAGGGGACTAGGTGATTAGGAAAATCTAATGTGATGGAGGACTCTGGTGGAAAAGAAGGCTTCTGATTTGATGGGGGAGGGGGTCTCTTATGTGACAGGGGGGTTCTAATTTGACGGGGGACACCTCAGATGTGATGGGGTATCTTTGATGTGATGAGGACTCTGACATGAAGTGGAGACTGTGATGGGGAGCCTCTGATGCAATGGGGGTACTCTGATGTAAAAAGGGGGAACTCTGATATGATTGAGAGATTCTGATAAGATAGTGGGAGTGTAACGTGAAGTGAGTTTTGTTATTTTTTGCTAAATAAAACTTGAATGAAACTTTTGAAAAAAAAAACGCACTTTTCTTTGTTTCTGTTATAAAATTTTGCAAATAAATAACATTTCTTCATAAATTTAAGTCAAAATGTACTGTGCTACATTTCTTTGGTGAAAATAATAATAATTGAATTTGTATTTTTTTTTCAAATGTTTCTATTTTTTTTTTTTCATTAAATTTGTTCTTTTTTTTTTTTACTATTTTATTTTTCAGCACACTGTGACCAAAGCAATACAATGTTACCATAGTAATGTTGAACTACTCTGGGCAAGTGATCAGGATTTTTTTTTTTACACATTGTGATTGATAATACCAGTATATTTCATTGATATTTGCATTCATTGTTACTGAATGAAGCTGATTCATTCAGTCTTTTGTTGTGATTAGCTGTGATTGGGCAAAGCTCATCACATGATACAGATGGGCTGTGATTGGCCCTGTCTGTACCATGTGACTGCTTTGACCAATCACAGCTAATAACACAATTGTATACAATGAATGGCATCACAGGAAGCCATCTATTGTATACAACTGACATGTGATCTGCTGTGATTATTATTATACAGGATTTATATAGCGCCATACAGTTCAATACAAGAGGGATAAGAGAGCCCTGCTCCTTGGAGCTTACAATCTAAGAGGGAGGGGCTAGTGGTACAAAAGGTAGTAACTCTGGGGGATGGACAGGTTGGAACAGGAAGTCATCCATTGTATACAATTGACATGTGATCTGCTGTGATCGGTCACAGCGGTCACATGACACTGGCAATGGGCCAGTATAGTGATATGTCATCAGCTGTGTCCCATGCAGGGGCCCCCGGGCAACAGGGGATCATGGGGCCCCTGTGTCCAAACTCAAAAAAGCCTATGAAAAAGGTACCAGGGCACCTCATGGGGCCCCCTACTGACCCCAGGCCCTCGGGCAGTGCCCGAGTTTCCAAATGGTCAGTCCGCCCCTGGTCCCATGGACACAGCTGGTGACAGATTGCGCCGCTGCACAACCCCACAGCCACGTGAGCGGCTTGTTTTGACAGGACATCATATGACGCCCAGTCACAACAGCGAGTTTCTCGCCCGGCCGTCAATCTGCTTTAGACCGGGCGAGAAGGTGATAAACCTGCTTCTAGACATGTAAACACGCGTATGCGAGTAAATTACTGCATTCAAATATCCATTTTTCTATTTTTGTTTTAGGACTCTGTAGTCATCAATGAATTACTGATCTTTACTCTGTATGCATTATTCCATAGACAACAATGCATCTCATTTCAAATGACTAAACAATGGGGTGTTTTTGTGTGTGCCTGTGTGTTAGAGGTCTTCAAATCCACATTATTTAAATCTGTAAATAATCTAGACTATAAATATTTTCTTTACCGATCACTGACATGTATTAGTTTCCTCATGGCAATAAAAAAATGAACACTCAGTGAACAAATATGACCCACTTCTAGAAATGACAAGAATTTCCTCTCACCAGGAAGTTGCTTGTCACTTCTGTGTTACTGGGTAGCAGAGTATAATTAACTGTGGTTGCATATCTGTGCTTCACAGCAATGTGTTCTATGATCTGGAATGGTGTATATAATGGTTAGTCACATTTCCTGTTAGAATTCCAAGACTTGAGGGTTCCTCTCATGTATGAGCTACAAATACAGAGAACACAAGGTTTACCTGGTGGATCATTAACCACTTCAAGTCCAGACACTTTCACCCCTTTCCTGTCCAGGCCAATTTTCAGCTTTCAGCGCTATCACACTTTGAATGACAATTGCGCAGTCATTCAACATTGTACCCATATGAATTTTTTAGCATTTTTTTGAGACAGATAAAACTTTATTTTGGTGGTATTTATTCACCACTGGGATTTTTATTTTTTTGCTATATAAATGAAAATGTCCAAAAAATTAAGAAAAAAGTGTTTTTCTTATAAATTTTGCAAATAAATAATCGTTCTTCATAAATATTGGCCAAAATTTATTCAGTTATCTTTTTAGTAAAAAAAAATAACCCAAATTAGTTTTTAACCAAAAATTATAATTTTTCTAAATTTTTTTTTAAATTTTTATCTTATTTTTTTATATTTATGTTTTGTTTTTTTTACATACTGTCACCCTAGCAGTACAGTGTTACCATAGTGACACTGTACTACTTGTGGGGGGTTATGAAGATTTTTTTTTTTTTTTTTTTTTTTTTTTTTACACTGCTTTTACACCCATAGAGGTTGTAAAAGCAATCATTTCTCCTTCTTTCTGGCTGCATTCTTGCAGCCATTGAGAAATACTGTGAGAGCTGTGATTGGTCACAGCTTGTCACATGGTACAAGGCTGTTGTGAATAGCCTTGTACCATGTGACCTCTGTGATCATTCACAGATTTCACACGTAGTAAGCAATGATGAAGTGACATCTTGCTTACTACTCTTCATGTGACCACTGATTGGCCAATCAGTAATCACATGATCGGGACCTCACATAGAGGTCCCGTACAACGATCTGTGTTCCACTGTGGCCGGAGGACATAGCAGGCACCGGATCGCAATGCTGCATGGTCCCAGGGAGCACGCACAAGCATTTATAAATGGCCACCCACCCCTGCACTGCTCCCATCCGGCCATTTATATACATGGGCTGGATGGGAAGTGGTTAAGTTTGGAATCTGTCATAGTGGCAGTACTTTAACTGGACATAGCGACTGAACATTAGCATTCCGTGTTACCTATGTGTGCACAATAAGTACTCATTGCTTTACAATTAGAATGCTTTAGACCAGTTGTTGTCAACGTATGAGCTAAAAGGGGCCTCAAGTGCAGCCCTGACATCACCAACGAGCCGCACATAATGTTCAACATATGGATTAATTCAGAGGACTGTCAGAAACCGCACACCTTATAGAGGAAATGAGGGTCAGAGAGTTTGGACATGCTCATTTTCAGCTGGGGATATGCTGCAAAAGACAATAAAAAAGCTGGGAACATATCACATGAGATACTAGGTTTATCATAGTGACTTCAGCCTGGGTTCATACAGGAGCAGTGCAGGAAACCACATGCGATTCAGACAGGAATCACACTGCATTCCTGTTCAAACCAAATTCTTTGCAGTGTGATTTGAGCCCATTCATTTTTTTATGGGCTCAAATTGCACCGCAAAGGTATCAGTAATTGGTATCAGCAAGTACTTGAGCACAAAAATCGGTACTCGTAACCACCAATAAAAACACGGTATTGGTGCAAAATCTATCTATTAATCCTATCATTCTAATTAATGTTCCCACTACAGTCTGCTGATGTCTGAAGGCTGCACATCATATAGCAAAGTGCAACATGCGGCCCACCGGTCGCAGGTTGAGCACCAGGGCTTTAGACGGTTCCATGTATTTTTATTTATGTTGCTGGAATACTTGGTATTTAGATATATTTATTGATTGTGAATATTTTTGAAGCTGGCCACTGCTAGAGTGTTTTATCATATTCTTCACACAATTTAAAATAATGAAATACATAATTTGTAATACAATTTCTTAATTGGTAATTTGAACCTGACAAACCTTTCATTTTAATATCTATATTAGAGGTACAATACAACATAAAAACACTTGGCAGGCAAACCGTTCACATAATAATATGGTAATAAACTATAGTTTCTAGAAAAAAATAATTAAATATAAAAAGTCACTCACCATAAGAACTAGACTGGATCAATGTACTAGTGTAGGTTAGAATATTAAAGCAAGTATTGGACTGCAATGAGCAACACCTCCACTTTCCTTTCAGTTTTCAAAATGTCTTTGCTTACTGATTGTTTTCTTGGTTCTATTTTATTTCAGGTACTTATATAGCGCTGTCAATTTGCGCAGAACTTTACATATATATTGTACATTCACATCAGTCCCTAACCCTAAAGGTGTGTACAATCTAAGGTCCCTAACTCACATTCATACACATACTAGGGCCAATTTAGACAGGATCCAGTTAACCTACCAGCATGTCTTTGGAGTGTGGGAGGAAACCCACGCAGGCACAGGGAGAACATGCAAACTCCAGGCAGGTGATGCCGTGGTTGAGATTTGAACCGACGACCCTAGTACTGCTAGGCAGGCGTGCTAACCATTTAGTCACTGTGCTTCCCGTTATGATTATTATTATTGAGTTATGATTATTATTATTTGCTTAGACCTTAATGCAAACCTTAGCTTTTCCCATGCAAGCAATCGGTTTGCTTTAATGTCCTTCTCCCCAGCAGCATGCCTTCTTCTTTCCCCTGACACTCCATTTAACCATTGGGAGCACAAAAAAAAAAAATTCCCTGAACTTCCAACTATGGAAGAGCATGTGGCTCACTCCCCTTTCTCTCAAGTGACAGCACTGGTCTTCAGTGATTGGCTGATACAATATAGCTTTGTTCCATGTGGCAAGCAGCAAGTCATCAACCCAAGTAAGTCCGGGCTAGAATGACTCGGCTGGAGCTTTGTTTCCTTATTCCTGGTGGCTTAGCAGAAAAAAAGAAGGAAAGTCAAGTCAATGCTGTTGGGATGGAAGGCAGGACACAGGTTTGCTTTAGGAAATTGAAAGAACACACAAAACCAGCAATTACTGTCACTGTTCAGCATCCTGACCCAAAGAATTTGAAAAGTTTTCACTGTGTCTGCTACAAGACAATACTAACACTTCTGACATTTGTTCCTCTGAATTACACTGGTTTCGTTACTGGATTAGTAGATCTGTAGAAAACAGATTTAGGGCATCCCATGAAAGCCATTGAAGTGACAAGCACTTCAGTACTGCTCATTCTACAGACTAAGATTCAGCTGTTCATGTATTGTGGGTAGCACATATGGTGTACACGATACATATTCGGTGTCAGACTCCCTGGATCCAGGCTGACTCATCATTTCCAGGCAGCAGCTGGAAGACAGGAGTCCCAGCGCCACTGGACAGAATAGGACAGGTGTCAAAGCTTGGAAATATTAGTCCAGTAACACACTAAGCCATGGGTGGGGAAAGGTGTTCCCAAATGAAAAAACATATTCATTGAAGTTTATTCCAACCTCTGTATAGGCCAATACCTACAGTAGATATAAAAAGTCTACACACCCATTAAAATGTCAGGTTTCTGTTATGTAAAAAAATGAGACAAAGATAAATCATTAATCATTTCACAACTTTTTCCACCTTTACTATGACCTATAAACTGCACAACTCAATTGAAAAACAAACAAATCTTTTTTTTTTTGGGGGGGGGGAGTAAGCATAAAAAACTAAAATAATATGGTTGAATAAGTGTGCACACCCTCTTATAACTGGGGATGTAGCTGTGTTCATAACTAAGCAATCACATTCAAAGTCATGTTAAACAGGAGTTAGTACACACCTGCCATCATTTAAAGTGCCTCTGATTAACCCCAAATACAGTTCAGCTTTTCTAGTAGGTCTTTCCTGACATTTTCTTAGTAGCATCCTACAGCAAAAGCCATGGTACGCAGAGAGCTTCCAAAGCATCAGAGGGATCCCACTGTTAAAAGGTATCAGTCAGGAGAATGGTACAAAAGAATTTCCAAGGCATTAGATATACCATGGAACACAGTGAAGACAGTCATCATCAAGTGGAGAAAATATGGCACAACAGTGACATTACCAAGAACTAGATGTCTCCAAAATTGATGAAAATACAAGAAAAAAACTGGTCTGGGAAGCTGCCAAGAGGCCTACAACAACATTAAAGGAGCTGCAGGAATATCTGGCAAGTACTTGCTGTGTGATACATGTGACAACAATCTCCCATATTCTTCATATGTCTGGGCTATGGGGTAGAGTGGTAAGACAGAAGCCTTTTCTAAGAAGAAAAACATCCAAGCCCAGCTACATGTTGCAAAAACACATCTGAAGTCTCCCAGAAGCATGTAGGAAAATGTTTTGTGGTCTGATTAAACCAAGGTTGAACTTTTTGGCCATAATTCCAACTACCATTTATTGAAATATTGAAGACAGCAGCTCAGAGATATTCTCAGGAGCTTCAAATTTCCATGAATCAAAAAATTGTAGTTGGAGTCTTTCATTCATGTTTCAGAGCCTATACACTAACCCATAGGTGTCAAACTGGCGGCCCTCCAGCTGTTCCCAAACTACAAGTCCCATGAGGCATTGCAAGATTGACAGTTGCAAGCATGACTCCCAAAGGCAGAGGCATGAAGGGACTGATAGTTTTGCAACAGCTGGAGGGCCGCCAGTTTGACACCCCTGCACTAACCCCTTCATCATCAACTAACTCCTTCATCAGGCACAGTGATGATGAAACACTGATACTGCCCAATGAAGAAAAAGGCTGTAATTGAGCATATGATGTGCTGGTGATATCTAATTTATGTTACTTGGATAATGGCACCAACCATTATAAATTCCTTCAGCACTCATCTTCAAGAGGCCTAATTTATCTGGAGTGCATCGTGCTCTCTTCTGCTCAAATGACAAGAAGGCTCATCAGTGCCATCATTAGGGGAAAGTGACAGCACGCCTGAAAAATTTGTACACAGTTGTCACTCTTGTGGTAGAGGGAGTGTTGTGATATATGTAGAGAAAGCAAGGTTGAAAGAATGAGGAAAAGCAATATACAGGTAATAGACACCTGATCACCATTTAGTTACAGACATAGGCCTAGTGACTATACCAATAAACTGTAAAGTATGTATAGCTGGAGCTTCAGCATTTAACAGTCAATGGAGGTCCAAAACACTGTTCTGCCCAGTAGCACAGAGACCATGTGATACTTTGCCTAGGTTCGGAGTCAGATGATACTGCTCAGCAGCAAGATAGGTACTTTTTGTTACTCAAAATAATAAGTTATTGGAGAGTGTTATCATGTGCCCTACTGATTCATGTAAGATGTGAGTTTTAATTATAGTCCATTTACATTTCACTAAATGCTTTGCATCACAGCTCTGGCTTCTAATTCGGCTTACCAATTAAACTTTCATAGGTTCAGGTATAATTAATTTCCTTTAATGTCAACCAGTAAAAGCTGTACTAACAATGTAAGTAGAATCAATACAAAACTTTAGAGAAGTAGCTAGTACAATTAGGGTAGCTGGAGATGTACACTGAGATGAACAATGCAGTTCAAAAGCTTTAAACAAGGGGTGTCCAACCTTTTGACTTTCCTGGGCCACATTGGAAGAAGAGGAATCGTCTTGGGCCACACATAAAATACACTAACAATAAGGATAGCTGATGAGCACAAAAAGTCAATCAGATCACAAGTTAACAATCACTGATATAGATAATGTGCCTATCTAAGTAATAAAACGTATTTTTTCTGGTAATATTTTTAATTACAAAAGTAAAAGAGGGCAACGCGAGATTTTTGACACTGTTTTTGATAAACGAACGCATCAGTATCTGGTTTGATGGATGTGGTAGAAATTCTCAAGGTGCTCATCAGATATTTTGGTTTTAATGTTGCCCTTCCTGTGCTTCATCCTTGAAAATATTTGTCCACAAATATAGATGCTGCCGAAAACTGATGATATGAACACGGCGTGATTGTGAATAATGGGATATTTTTCTTTGGGAAGATAAAACGTCCAGTAATACTAAACTGTCAAATTCTTCTTCGGTTGCTAAGTATAAACAGATTTTTACAAAATTACTTTTTTTAAAAAATCAACATTTTTAAGTAAGTTTTTTTTTTTAAAAGTAAGTTCATGATTTTGTGTTGGGCTGCATTCATAGCTATTTTGGCCAAAGGTTGGACAGCCCTGCTTTATAAGATCCTTAGCATTCTCTTTGTCCATTTAAACTACAATAAGTCAAGAGTCATAAGGTCTACAATAAAATGGCATCAAATAAATATTATCTCCAATCCTAGCCACCAGCAAATCATCCATCAATTATTAGGAAAGGCAGAGGTGTCTTGAAACCTTAAAATCCTCTCCCATGACAGCTAATTAAGGCTTGTTGTATGTGGTTTCTATTTCCATAGTAATATAAACAGACAGTCTGAACAAATGTACCTGAAGTGTAAAGTATCTGGAGAATATTAATCATGTATGCGGCAATAAACTGTATAGTGCTACATGGTCTGTTAATTGTCTGTTCAAGTTTTACTGTCAAAAAATCAGACCCAGAGGTATTCACATACAAAAGTCAATATGAGCTTGATACTTTTTGCACCACATTCTGCTACTGACACAGGAAAGCACATTAATTTCTAATAGGGAATCATGATGGTTAACACTTTTTAGGTGTAAAATTGCAAAAGTAGAGTCTATGTCAGGGGTGGGCAAACTTTTTGACTTGAGGGCCGCAATGGGTTCATATATTGGACCCGGGGGCCGGACCAAGAGTAATTGAATGATGTGTATGTGTCATCCATAGTAAGTATAGTAATATTCCCCCATAGTAAGCATAGTAATTAATCCCCCATAGTAATTAATCCCCCATATAGTAATTAATCCCCCATATAGTAATTCATCCCCCATAGTAATTCATCCCCCATATAGTAATTCATCCCCCATAGTAATTCATCCCCCATATAGTAATTCGTCCCCCATATAGTAATTCGTCCCCCATATAGTAATTCGTCCCCCATAGTAATTCATCCCCCCTATAGTAATTCATCCCCCATAGTAATTCATCCCCCATAGTAATTCATCCCCCATATAGTAATTCATCCCCCACATAGTAATTCATCCCCCATATAGTAATTCATCCCCCATATAGTAAGTCCCCCATATAGTAATTCATTCCCCATATAGTAAGTCCTCCATATAGTAATTCATTCCCCATATAGTAAGTCCCCCATATAGTAATTCATTCCCCATATAGTAAGTCCTCCATATAGTAATTCATTCCCCATATAGTAAGTCCTCCATATAGTAATTCATTCCCCATATAGTAAGTCCTCCATATAGTAATTCATTCCCCATATAGTAAGTCCCCCATATAGTAATTCATTCCCCATATAGTAAGTCC
Organism: Staurois parvus; assembly: GCF_062004578.1. Classification (NCBI taxonomy): domain Eukaryota; kingdom Metazoa; phylum Chordata; class Amphibia; order Anura; family Ranidae; genus Staurois; species Staurois parvus. The sequence continues at coordinate 1,051,228 of NW_028318448.1, read as the reverse complement.
TCCATATAGTAATTCATTCCCCATATAGTAAGTCCCCCATATAGTAATTCATTCCCCATATAGTAAGTCCTCCATATAGTAATTCATTCCCCATATAGTAAGTCCTCCATATAGTAATTCATTCCCCATATAGTAAGTCCCCCATATAGTAATTCATCCCCCATATAGTAAGTCCCCCCCCTGTGTCAATTCACTTACCTTTGGTCCGCGCGTTCCTCTCGTATTCCCGCGCCGTTCTGGTCTTCAGGGAGGACTGTGAGAGGAGTTCGTCACGCTGCCCCGCCTACATCCTGACAGCTGCAGAGTCCTGACGTCCGAGAGGAGGGAGGGGGGCGGCCATCCGAGAGGGGGGGCGGCCATCCGAGAGGAGAGGAGGGGAGGGGAGAGGAGGAGAGGAGGGAGGGGAGAGGAGGAGAGGAGGGAGGGGAGCGGGCGCCCGGCACACAGGAGAGCCGCATCTAAATTTGTAAAGAGCCGCGGCTTGCCGACCACTGGCCTTGCGGGAGCCTAGCTCCGCGGGCCGGATTAAAAGGTCCGCCGGGCCGTATACGGCCCGCGGGCCGTAGTTTGCCCATTGCTGGTCTATGTACTACCATGGGAGCTTTTTGAATGAAATGGGTCTGTGTGCCTCCTCCATAGAGAAAATGAAGCATGCACAGCGCACTGTAGCACAGGGTGGGCCTGGTTTGCACTTCTTGGAGTATCTTGGCCATGGGGAGTGATCAAATAGAATTCATCCCGACAGAGGGGGCTTTGCATTGGAGACTGCGGGGGAAGATGTGGAGACCACAGCCCCGGCTGACTCCAATCCCCAATGTGTGCAATCAATAAGAACACAATGGGCCCCAACCCCCTGTGGGCCTGTGTGTACTGCACGCACTGCATACATTGATGATGCGCCCTTGAGTACTACCTTTTTATAGCTATAAAGAAAACAGTGGCATCATTTACTACACTTAAAATCCATCATCAGACATATTGCAAGTGCACTTCTAATAATAATCCCTGGAATAATATAGCTGGACCCCTGTGGAAATGTGCTGCTTAGGTACCAATTACTGTCCCATGGGGGGTGTTGTGTGTCTCAGTTCCCATAACCTTGCAGTCAGGGTAATTGCACAGGCTCTCGAGATGGTATTATAAGGATTTTTTAAGAAGGCAGTTATAATTTGCTACCTTGTCGTCCTTAGGCGAGACTAATTTACTTTTAATGCTTTACATCTATAAACCAAAAAAACTATGTTCCTGTCAATATCTCCTTGTGCTTCACTAATTTACTGATATATCAGTTTGGATGTCACACCACTTTCTCAAACTCACATTCAAGATCAATGGTACAATTATCAGTCCATCCCATCACACCAGGAGCTAGGTGTAATCCTAGACTCTGGCCTCCTATTTAGGCCCTACATCCAATCACTGTCCAAGTCTTGCCTCGTTTACTTCCAAAACACTCTACAATATGGCCCTTCCTGACCAATGACATGAAAAAGGTACTAAGCCACTCCCTTGTTATCTCTCTCAACTACTGAAACCCTCTTCTTGTTGGCCTACCTCTATGCATTCTATTACCTATTCAGTTTATCATGAATGCTGCTGTCAGACTCATCTACCTTACCAAACATTCAGTGTTCATCATCCTTCTCTGCAATCTCTCCACTTGATTCTACTTACCCAAAGGACAACATTTAAAATACAAACAGCATACAAAGCCAACCATAACTTTGCCCCAGCTACATCACCAACCTTGTCTCAAAGTATTAGTGTTGGTTCAAATATATGTGGATTGGATGCGGTTTGAATGTGAAATAACATTGCTATGGTGCCTGTTCACATGTGCCTCCAGTGCGCTGACAGTGTGGATTCAGTGTGGATTGAAAAAGAGTCCTGCCCGATTTCTGAGCAGTGCAGTCCAGTTCAGGTCTGGATTACAGGCTATTGACTTCTACTGACTTCTGTTTCTAACCCACACAAGTGCGAATACGACAAAATCCTGACCTGAACCTCATGCAAACCTGACTTGAACCACTGAACAACTACTATGTCAATTACCTGTGAAACCTGAGCTTCAATCTGCACCGCACATGTGTGAATCAGCATTTACTCAAACCATTCTCACTCCTCCCAAGACCACCTTCTCCCATGCTTGTTTTCAGGACTTTTCCAGAGACTCTCCCATCCTCTGGAACTCCCAATCCCAGTCTGTCCAGCTCTCTCCCACTCTGTCCACCTTTAGACAATACCAGAAAACTCATCTCTTCAGAGGAGCCTTCTCTTCTGGTAGATCACAAGGTTAATAATGGCATGCAATGCCAAGCTGCAGTTTCTAAAGCGAGGAAAATCCTCTCTTGTATTAATAGAGGTATAGACTCCAGAGAGAGAGATATCATTTTACCCCTGTACAAATCATTAGTAATACCTCATCTGGAATATGCAGTTCAGTTTTGGGCACCAATTCACAAAAAGAATGTTGGGGAACTGGAGAAAGTGCAGAGAAGGGCAACCAAACTGATAAGAGGCATGGAGGAGCTCAGCTATGAGGAAAGATTAGAGGAACTGAATTTATTCTCTCTTGAGAAGAGGAGATTAAGGGAAGATATGATCAACATGTATAAATATCAGTGGTTCATATAGTGAACTCGGTGTAGAGTTATTCACCCTGAAGTCATCACAGAGGACAAGGGGGCACTCTTTACGTCTGGAGGAAATGAAATGTAATCTCCAAATATGGAAAGGTTTCTTCACAGTAAGAGCTGTAAAAAATAGACTCCCTCAAGATTTTGTTCTGGCTAGCTCAGTGGATTGCTTTAAAAAAGGCCTGGATTCTTTCTTGGATGCACAGAATATAACTGGTTACTAACATTTATAGGTAAAGTTAATCCAGGGAATATCCAATTGTCTCTAGGGGGATCAGGAAGGAATTTTTTCCCCTGCAGGAGCAAATTGGATCATGCTTTGCTGGGTTTTTTTTTGCCTTCCTCTTGATCAACTGTGGGTGTAGGACTATCACTTTTTTTTTATGGTTGAACTGGATGGACTTTTGTCTTTATTTCAGCCAGACTAACTATGTAACTATGTAAGCCTATCCCACCTATTACTAATAAACTGGATTTCTGCCTTCTCCATCAGCTCATCCCTTAGCTTTTGTATCACTTGCCCCTCCCTTTAGATCATAAGCAGGGCTTCCTGAACCCTCCTTTAATGAACTGTCTCCATTTATTTTGTAATGGGCCATGCAAACTGTTGCTGCTATATACATCCTGTATAATAATAGTAATACATATATACAGTATATAATAAACAATTCTAAATAAATATAATCTGTACCTAAGGCATTGCCTAATTTTTTTCATTTGCTTTCAAAACACTTTATGCAAAGTACACATAGTGAAGCAGATTTCTAAGACTGGATAAAAGAAAATGATGCCCACAGCAAGCAGTTGGATGCATTTTGTGTTTTCGAATGTTTTCTATCAAAACAGTAACTAGAATGTGACTGATATAAGCAACACAGTTACTCGATTTTCTTGCACTCTTTCACAGATATGACTCAGGGAATTCTATACAGACCAAACTCTGGAACAGTTAACCTCACACAATCTCATAACCAGACTAAGGCCACAAATGGATTGGCTGTTTTCACATTCACACATGATGACCTTGGTCCAGGGCATCAGACTTTAGCATTGCTCTTAACTCAGTCTGTGGTGCCACTGCCAAGATTGTAACACATGGGTGTCATGACTTATTTTTACAGCATTAAAGTGCCATTCCAGATCACAAATGAAACCTATCAAATAAGTGTGAATGCTGTCCAGCAAATACTGTAACTGTAGTTTAAGTAAGAAATTCCACTCAATTTACTTTGGCCTGAATTCTTACAATATATTGCAGCCAGATTTCCCCCAGATTCTCATATGTAGTGGAAGTGTTATTTTCCATACATGATATATCACCAGACAGTTTACATAGTAAATACAGTAAATATAGTTTTCCTTAAATTGTGTTTACTTCACCGTGAAGTTCTGGGGAATTCCTAGAAACTTCTAGATCAGGAACCTTATGGGCTCTTTCACAGAGATGGCAGTCTCTATTACCCTCTGAAAAGAGGGGCGATAGAGCAGCAGTTGCCAGGCATTCAAGATGCGATCCTGCCACCTCCTGAATGCTTAATTTTTTAGCACTACAATCATGGGTGAAGGTTTGCCTTGCAGTTGCAGAAAGGTCCTATTGATCCCAATGAGCACGTCTGAAAGGCAGTGCCATTTGTACAGAATGCAAACACAATTAAATTCCCCAAGGGGTGTGTACCACCCCATCCAACTGCAACATTAGGATTTAGGTGGGCAGTCATGGGAGCAGTAAAAACACAGATCAACAGCCTGTTTTTACTGCCCCCATGCTTCCTGAGTGATATGGTCCTAGGAGTCAATAGAAAAGCTTATTCCAACAGGTTTCAGTCTGTTTACGAGCAGTGTGCACCCCAAGCTTTTGTGAAGTTTTCATTTTTCAGCAAACGTTTGAAAAGAATTTGTTGAGATTTCGGCAAGATGTTACTTTACACAAACTAACATTATTCTACAGGCTTTCAAGAAGCATCACGTTGTGCTCAGTTGTGCTCAAGTTTACTGAAGCCTTCTAGCATCTTGTTTAACCACTTCCAGTCCAGGCACTTTTACCCCCTTCCTGTCCAGGCCAATTTTCAGCTTTCAGTGCTATCACACTTTGAATGACAATTGCGCGGTCAAGCAACACTGTACCCATATGAATTTTTAGCATTTTTTTGAGACAGATAAAGCTGTATTTTGGTGGTATTTATTCACCACTGGGATTTTTATTTTTTTTTGCTATATAAATGAAAAAGTCCAAGAATTTTGCAAAAAAGTGTTTTTCTTATAACTTTTTGCAAATAAATAGCATTTCATCATAAATCTTGGCCAAAATTTATTCCGTTATCTTTTCAGTAAAAAAAAAAAAATAACCCAAATTAGTTTATAACCAAAAAATATAATTTTTAAACATTTTGTTTACATTTTTAAATTTTTTTTATATTACTATGGTTTTTTTTGTTTTTTTTACATACTGTCACCCTACTTGTGGGGGGTGATGAAGATTTATTTACTTTTTTTTACACTGATTGCTTTTACACCCATAAAGGCTGTAAAAGCCTTTACACTGATTGCTTTTACACCCATAAAGGCTGTAAAAGCAATCATTTCTCCTTCTATCTGCATTCTTGCAGCCATTGAGAACTATTGTGTGAGCTGTGATTGGTCACAGCTTGTCACATGGTACAAGGCTCTTGTGAATAGCCTCGTACCATGTGACCTCTGTGATCATTCTTAGATTTCACATGTAGTAAGCAATGATGTCAGAAGTGACATCTTGCTTAGTACTCTGCATGTGATCACTGATTGGCCAATCAGTGATCACATGATCGGGACCTCGCACAGAGGTCCCGTCCGACGATCGGTGTTCCACTGTGTCCGGAGGACACAGCGGTCACCGGATTGTGGTGCTGTGCACTCCCAGGGAACGCGCACAAACAGGGGGCGGGGAGGCCGTTTATAAATGGCCACCCGACCCTGCACTGCCACCGTCTGGCCGTTTATATACAACGGCCGGATGGGAGGTGGTTAAAGTAAGCACTCCCATTAGGGCCCCATTCACATTTGACCTAAGCATCTATGGTTTTATTTCAGGCATTTTTATAGTGGAAGTACAAGCATTTTTGCATGTTTCTGTGTGCGTTTCAGGCTGGAGCATTTTTTTTAATCTTTAGCCACTGTTACGCTAGTTACTAATCAAAAGAATTCGTAAAACTTGTGTTTGGTTATTATGTTTTTGCACTTTTTTCAGGACTACCTTTTGGTGTACATGGGCACCTGGTAAAGCTTTTTATCATGCTTCAAGTTGCTCAGGTGTGAACAAGGCCTTGTGTTTAATATTCCTAAACTAAAGCTAATGATACTTTAAGGGCTAGCTTACACTAGCTGTTTGGGGAGGGGCAGTAAAACTGCACGGTTGAGCTATGTTTTCAAAGCACATGAATCACTACCCCTTCAACTAGAAGGGCAGCAGCCAGGGGTGTACACATGCCATGGCCACAATGCTTTGTTTCACGGCAACGGCAGGGATTATACTCCCTGTTGCTTTTGGCGGGCACTACGACCTACCAAACACAACCTGCTCAGGTGAATGGGGCCATACTGCAACTTCCCCACAACAACGCACATGTGGATAGCTGGCATTTAGTGGGTTAACACAGGTGGTGAGGAGGTGATACAACTCCTCTTCACTTCCTGTCAAATGCTTTCTGAAGAATGCAGATCTTCAGAGAGCAAAGCAAGTGTAAATGAGGCCTAAGGGACATTTCATGGGTGGCATGGGTGTTTTACCCCACACACACACACACACACACACACCTAAATGCTAAAATAGCACTCACTGCCACAACACATTTAACTCGTAGTCAATGAGTCGGCACTGCAACCACAAGCTGGTAAAAACATGGTGAATCACTTCTTTTATGTCTGTGTTAACAAAGCCATAGCCAAAAAATTAGAGGAAATTAGAGACACACGTTTCAGTGACAACTGTCAAAGGGGGGATTCTGCTAATTTTGAAGAGATTTTAAAAATGATTTACTAAAGGGGTTCAAGATGTTCCCATAATAAATTGTGTGAATATTAATTTTAATTATCCAATCATTTGTAAATATGTAAACAGGGATTGCTGTTTACGTGATTGGATAATTGATGCAATCCTTCACACGCACATTTTATCATGTTAAAATTCTCAAATGCTTTAGTAAATCATTCTCTTCTTCTCACATATTGTTGTGTCTCTGGGATAGGAAGTGGAGGGAAAATCTCCCCAGTAGAACACAATATAAGCAGTTTTCACCCCACCTCTTCTATTACCCCACTCCAAAAACGATGTATACAATTTTAGGTGGAGAACTGATAAAAACAAATTGTACAAGTTTGACTATCCTTGACAAAATCAACCACAAAAGTATACACATACACACAAATGGTCTTTAAATCCAATTTATTTCATGTCCTGAATATATAAAGAGTGACACCAATATTGTCCTTACCACATAGCACTTTCCTTGTTTCTTTGTTTACATGTGTGTATAAAAATAGAACAGAAACAAAGTAGTCAAAACAATAGTGCCAGCTAGTGGTGAAATGTGGCAGAACCAGTTTCAGATGTCACCTGAGTATTTGTTAGTAGGCTGACATACTTTCACACATCAGCCATTCTGAAGTCAGTTGTATAAAATGAAAACAATAATCCAAACAGTAACCAGGGATACAAATAAATAAATGGCTCTTCCTTAAAGCTGAATTTCTGGCAGATATAATGAAATAATACATTTAATTTTTAAATATAGGCAGTGTAATTAATTGAATGTAACTTGGTATTGGTCTCTTGCAGTCTACTGCAGTATTTCTCAATCCCGGGTACCATGGCACCCTGATGTACTGTCCGAGGTTGTCAGGGGTGCTTCGCTGCGTCCGCTATTTTTTTGCACAGCATCATGCATTTCCATGGTGCAGGCAGGCGAGCCACCAGCATCATTGAAGTGCACGATTCTAATCTAGGGGAGGTGACATTCAAGGCAGCCCCAGCATTCAGAAGGGGATGGAAGGATGGAAATCCACTTCTGTTATGACCTGCTCTACCTCCCACCTACTGCCATTTTTTGAAATTTGGAAGGTTGGATTCTCTTGTGGGAGGGGAAAAAGAGGACTCTGATGTGAGGGGGGGGGGGGGGGCTGAAGACTTTGATGTGAAAGGATGGGGAGTAAACTGAGGGCTACAGTATCATTACTATGAAGTGTTTTCTATCCAATAACAATACTTGTTTTTTAGTTATTCCTGCGTAAAAATCCAAAAATGGGCAATTTTGTAAATGCATGCATTCACGCTCGTAAATCACCCCCTTTAAAATAATCACATTTTGTTGCTTCGCAGCTTGAAATGAAAATAGACACAGTTTTTGTTTTATCCAGCTGTATTTACTCAGTGCAACTTACAACATCCAAGTGAAAGATACAGCACCAACATGTCAGAAAAAAAAATTTAAAAATCAAAAACAGAATCACTGAGTTGGAAAAAGGATCACCCCCTCCTAAAAATGACTCAAAAATGACTCAATCAGGTGTAGCTAATTACCTTCTCAATGGCACACAAAGCCACATGACTTTCAACTGTGATCAGCTGTGGTCATTTTGACTAGCTCAGCATGAAAAGAGCATTTCAGTCCATGGTAGTGCAACTGAAGCAAACAATCAACTATGGGTGGCAAGGCACTGTCAAACGATCTCCTGGATAAAGTTGTGGACAGGCACAAGTCAGGAGATGGATACTGAAAAAAATTCAAAGGCTTTATCAATGCATAGGAGCACAGTGAAGTCTGTTATTCAGAAGTGGAAGGTATTTGGTACAACACAGACCCTCCCTGGATCAGGACGTCACTCAAAACTGGATGAAAGAGTCAGGAGGAAACTGGTCAGAGAGGCTACTAAGAGGTTCAGGAGTTTATGACAAAGAGTGGTCATTCTGTGCATGTGACAACAATATCACAAATTCTCCACAATTGTGCCTTGTATGGGAGGGTGGCAAGAAAAAAGCCACTCATCAAGAAAGGCCACATGCAGTCACCACTGAGCTTTGCCAGAATGCACCTTGAAGATTCTGAGGCCACATGGAAAAGGTGTTCTGGTCAGATGAGACTAAAACTGAATGATTTGGCCTCAACACTAAGTGATATGTCTGGCGGAAATCCAAAATAGCTCACCATCCAAATACCACCTTTCCTACATTAAAACATGGAGGTGGTAATATCCTGTTATGGGGGTGTTTCTCTGCAGTAGGGAATGGAGCACTTGTTAAGATAGAAGGAAAAATGGATGGGGCAACATACCGTTAAATTCTCGAGGAAAATCTGCTGCCTTCTGCCAGAAAGTTGTCAATGGGAAGAAGGTTTACCTTCCAATATGACAATGACCCAAAGCACACAGTAAACATGAGCACATAGTGGTTGAAGCAGAAAAAAGTGAATGTCCTTGCATGGCCTAGTCAGAGCCCAGACTTAACCCCATTGAAAATCTGTGGAATGACTTGAAGACTGCAGTCCACAAACTGTCACCATCAAATTTAACAGAACTTCAGCAGTTCTGCAAAGAAGAGTGGGTAAGTATTGCAAAGTTAGTAGAGGCATATTCCAACAAACTCAGGGCTGTAATTTAAGCAAAAGGTGGTTCAACAAAATACTGACACAAGGGGATGATCCTTTTTCCAACTCAGTGATTCTATTTTTGAAAATTTTTTAATTGTTTTCTGACATGTTGGTGTTATATCTTTCAATTGGATAAAACAAAAACTGTGTTTGTCTTCATTTCAGGCTGCAGAGCAACAAAATGTGACTATTTTAAAGAGGGGAGATTATTTTCTATACCCACTGTATATATCAGCTGTTGGCTTTAGCTATTTGCCTGGAGTTGCTTGCTTTTACTTTCTAACCTGCAGTGGAATAGTGAGAGTTGGAATAGGTAAATTGGCTCCTGTCTAAATTGTCCCTAGTATGTGTATGTATGAATGTAAGTTAGTGACATTAGATTGTACACCCCTTGAGGGTTAGGGAATAACGTGGATGTACAATATATATGTAAAGTGCTGCATAAATTGACGGCGCTATATAAGTACCTGTAATAAATAAATACTACGGACACATTTATTTCCTCCATGTTTTTAAATAAATCAAAATAAAAAAGTAAAGTTGTAATCAGAGATGTTTTTTAGAGACTTGTTCCTCTTTTGTCTGGAGCTGTACCATGAAGAAAACAAATAAAACGCTTATGAACAGTTACAGTATAAGCAGCAGAGTGTTTTCACGCTTGCATGGTGAGTGCTTACTGTTCAGTACCAGCAAATGACACTTGGTGTCAGGTGTCACCACTGAGCAATACTAGCTGTTCATGTGGGCCGCCTGAGACAGAGCAGTCACTGCCAACAACATCTAGGGTGTCAAGAGGATCACAAAGTAAGACAGTCTAACCCCCAATGTTCAATCAGTTGTGCCAATGTTCCTGCATAATGTTATCTGTCTGAATGCACCATAGAAAAAATATCTCCTAGATTGTAATATCTAATGAGCAGGGCCCTTTGTTTCCTCTTGTAACAAATGTCTATCTTCATTTTGTAAATTGCTGCGCAATCTGTTGGAGTTATATAAATCCTGTATAATAATATAACAATAATAATACAATAAGCCAGTAAATGCCCTCTTATGTATGGTCAACCCCTGTGTTTCACACATCTCTTCTATGTGCCGTGCCTTGTACTCCTCTATTATACATAAAGCCAGGGGCGGACTGACCATTCGAGCACTCGGGCACTGCCCGAGGGCCCAGGGTCAGTAGGGGGCCCCATGAGATGCTCCTGGTACCTTTCATTGGCTTTTTCATAGGCTTTTTTGGGTGTGAGTGAGGACACTGGGGCCCCATGATCCCCTATTGCCAGGGGGCCCCATGAGTTGTCAGTCCGCCCCTGCATAAAGCCTTATATCTCCTAATTGCATGCAATGCTTCATAACTGTCTATGACTGTGCCTCATACCTTTGTCTACATACAAAATGTCATGATTCTCCACTTCATCTATACTGCGTGCTGCACCTCAAACATCTACAGTAGTATAGATAGACCCTAACAATGAACTTCTATTATTTGGCTCCATTTCAGACTGTTAAATATACCATTTGGTAAAACTGTTCATTAGAAAAAACTGCTGATCCTGCTAGAAATCCAGAGAGCTCGTAACTTCATGAGCTCTCTTCCTTTGCTGTACTGAAATCTCAAGCAGTGTTATCAGCCCTTTAGTCAGTTCACCTCTGTAAACTACTGAACACCTCCCCACTATATTTATTGAGTAAAGGGGGAGGTGTTCTATAATCCAAATCAGGAAAGCATACATCATCCTTGGTTTCCATTTTACCCCCAAGAAGTCAATGCTGACTCAGGATGATGCCCCAACAAAAATGGCACCAGACTTCCAGGGAGAAAAGAAGATATAGACATTTTTACAGGAAGTGCTAAGTTCTGTTTAAGAGGTAAAAATAAAATCCTGTAAGTCTTACACTTGCACATTGTGTATAATTTGTGTACCTAGTTTCCTTCTTTAGGCGATTTATCTGCTGCTTTTCAGAAGCTCAAGGTCTCCAGCACAAAGTATCAGTTTACATGGATGGGACAATCCACTTCTAACTGGCACGGATGATTAAAATGATCAGCTTTTTTTTATTCATGTAAAACCTTTATACCAAAAGGAAAAAAAACAGTTTGCTGTAAGTGATTATAAAGTGTGAGCTGGAGTTTGGTTTCAAGTTGTTTTTGCATTCAAGTCTGCTAATACATTTAACACTCTCCCCTCCTGACTGATAATGCTGCTGTCTGCTGTGTCCTGTTCCCATTTATCCAGAGTGGGGGCACTCTGTTCACGGTCATATCACTGGGTGAAAACAGAGGGAAAAAAACAAATTAAAAAGAAAACTGACGCAGCCACCATATCTAATGATTTGTAACCTGAAGTATATTACATTTTTGGTTTTAATGTAATAACATGTCTGTATCATTGCACAACGGTTGTGCCTTACTGTTCCTCTCTGCTAGTTTACCAGCCAGGCCTCTCTATACAGTTAGGTCCATATACAGTATGTCTGAGCCTTTAGGTTAACAGCTATTACTAAAGAAGGATTTCTGTGTCTGATGTAGTGGAGGGAGAATCTATAAATCTGTACATGTACTGCAGAAATTGAGAATGTTAAAACAGTAGTTTGGGGTTTGAAAAAACAAACATTTATACTCATCTATATGGATGCAGGATCAACCAGATGCTGCACCTGTTCCCTGCTGCCTATGCCCTGAGAACTGAGCGATCAAACACTGCTGATCTTTCAGTTCTCCCCTCCTACCTGAGCACTGTCTGTCACTGGCTCTCTGCTCTGCCCCTCCAGCACTCACTGGAAAGCTGGGCTGTGGAGGGGGTGGGAGTGACTGGTTCAGACTCTCAGCTACTCTCTGAGAAGCTGAGCCAGCTGGGTGGATCCCAACTGTAAAGTCAGGATCTTTCCTAAGCCTGGACCGGCTGAGTGATGTCAGCCGACAGCAAGCTTTATCCAGCTGCCGGCTGAAAACAGGTCACACGAATGCAGAATGAACTACTCCTGTGATCCATAGGAAACGTAGGGCCAAAATAGCTTTGCCCATACTTCTCCTGTAAATACCAAAATAGGCATTACAATAATAATGTAAAAGATGTACTCTACCTTTTAGAACACAGTACATGTTACAGTCATATTTAGGGTATAACATGATGCCAAACCCATCCCCCCACCACCAAATCGGCCCCACCACTGACAGTGTGGGGTGGGGTTCTTCTCCCAGGTGGCAGCTGTCAGGTTTTCCACAGCTGAGTCATTTACTCACAGAGATTTGTGAATGAATAAAAGAGGAATCCAATCTTCCACTACAGCAGATTGATTTGTATCAATCAACGGAACACAAGTGTGGTGATTACCACACTCAGTCCATCAACACTTCCTCCAGCTCTCTAAAGCTGGGTATATACAGAGAGTGATTTGGATGAGGGAATCTGCACTGCTGCACTATTTTATTCTGAAAGTGGGGATTCCCCCCATCAGAATTCACAGATCCATTGGCTGCATGTGCTGATTGAATTCTGGTTTTCCAGCTGGACCATTCATCAGAAGCCGGTCTAACAACTAGCTTCTGTTGAACAGAGAGGGATGCACACACATGGAAATTTGGCCAGTTCCTGTTGAAGCGGGCAAATATTGATATGTGTATACCCAGCTTAAGTGCACATTCATACCGGTGGCCAGAGTACAGCCCTGAGCAGCTGCATGCCTTCTTTAGATGGGTAGTTGGAGGCAGTAAAACTGCAGCTCAACCTGTTTTACCACCTCCAACTGCCCACCTAAAGAAGTGCATTCAACCACTCAGGGCTATACACATGCTGCAGCTGTGATGCTTTATAGCTACTGAAAAATAAAACTGTGTGTCTCATTCAGCAGGTGGTACTGCCGCCGAACATGACCCATTTAGCTGTACAGGACCACTTTGCAACTAACCGGAACCACGTGAATTGCACACAGTTGTGGTGTATCAGTTAAGCCTTTTAGGGCTACAATAAGTGGTGAGGAGGTAACACCTATGAAACACCCTCTGAAAAGCAATCTAATACAGATTGCATTTGATAAGGGAGGCAAGGGCTGCTGTACATGAGGAGCCTTAAACATCAGTTCATACCTTGGTATAGAAATGGAGCTGGAGTAAGCGTTTGCAGGAGATTGTGCATTGCACTCATTGTCCGCTGATCACGGCTGCAATGCTTTACGGGCTCATTTGCAAAAAGTTAATAAATGCACTTTTTTTTCTGCAAATGTGGGTGCATTTATTTATTTATTTGTATTTAGGTAGCCTCCCTAGTGGTCTGAGTATGTCAATATTTCTGTGCTCAAAGCGGTACATTTTTTTGCATGGAAATATGTCTTTTTTTATTGTAGGCCTGTAATTTTTAGGAATAACTCACTGAAATCTGTCCGAACAAGAGTCTAGTAAACATCCCAGGTATGTTAAAATTTGAAACACAAAATCATAAATTATAATTTAATAAATACTCATAAAAATAATAATATAATAATAAATTTAATTCAATAATATAATCAAACCAAAAACACTGAAATGTGAAATATAGCGGCAAGTTCGCATATCACTGAGCAAAGTCGCAAAATCATTTTCAGTGTCTGATGACAAATTTCCCCACAAATCATTATCACTCATTTCTGCAAGTGGTTCTAATTTACTATCGCTGTTCTCTAGCTGGTCTAAAACCGCTTTTGACCTAAAGGGACGCTTTTTGGATGCCATGGATGTTTCTCAGTTTCCAGGCAGAAAGAACAGTAAAAATGCAGGCAGGGCACAGGACAAAGCACTCGGGACAGAATGTATGTGAAATGGTTTGATACAGTAATGTTTTACTATGTGATTTTAGTGAATTTAGTGAATGTCACTTTTTGACATTTTCAAATTTCCCACCGGTTACGTCCCCCGTACGTCCCGACATTGCAGGGAACGGAACCCGGAAGACAGATGCCGGCATCGGCCGGAAGAGATGGACGGGGACGCTGCAGGGGGGACATTGCGGGAGCGCAGGACAAGGTAAGTGCAGAAGAGATCCCGGAGCAACGCTGCATGGTATTCCTGACTTTACCCCGAGCTACACTCAGGAATACCGCCAGGGAGGTTAATCTGACTGGCTACAATTTATACAGTCTTCAACTCCTCCATTTATCAAATGAACCCATATTTAACCCACAACAGTAAAATCAGTCTATATATGCAGTAAAGCATGCTTGTTATATTCACTGTGGAACCTAAGGGGTTATTCCTGCAAACTGTGTAAAAAGGATGTTTGAGCCTGTCTTCTCTGATCCTCCCCTTCTTCCAGTGTCTCCTAAATATCGCCTGACAGAACAGAGCCTTGGGGGCAAGCTGCACATGCTCAGTTTGGTGTGTATTGCTAGATATATATTTTTTTATTTGGGAGAGTGCATGTGATCAGCACAGGGCCAATCAGCACTCTAGGCAGAGTTTATGGGTCCTGCATCCTCCTACAGGAGAATGCAAACTCCCCCTACAAGCTGTAACCAGAGCTCTACTGGACACTGATAGAAGTCACAAGACTGTTATGTACTGCTAATGAGAAAAGGTATTTATCAGTTTATATTTACTAAAAAATAATTGCATTTCCATGTTCTGCGTACTATGGAAGACTAGATACAGTGAATGCAGGGTCCTGGGTTTAGTAACACTTTAACAGTCAAGTGGTCTTTTCACAAAATTGCTACGTGCGTCTGTATAGCAGAGATACAAACAGCATACTTGTTTTTGTTTGACATTTCATAGTTGATAATTCCTAACACCAGACTCCAAGATGAATGGTTAGTGTGTGAGATGCCAGATTGTAACCTTACAATAACAAAAACACAATCGTAACCTCTCTATTTGGAAGAATCAAAGGTGGCGATAAAGTGTGATGCTCTCGGCATCCTCTTCTGAACAGCGCTGACATATTTATTTGAACCAAGCTAGTGTTCTAAGTACTTTAGGAGCCTTTGGATTATATGCCTTATGTTTACAAGTAGATGTCAGCATTTACAATGTCATATATTTGAAAAGTTCTGGCAAATGCCTTGAGTCAATCCATGCAAAGAATTGAAGTCAACAATGGTGTAATTGGACTGGTACTTTGTTGGAATGTGTTGTGAAACCTGTGCAGTGCTTAGCCACTGAGCCTTTTATGGCATGACAAACCTCCAGCACCTCGCTGTTTACAGAAGGCCAGGTGAAAGGAAACACACAATGCCTATTATCATGGGTCATTTACGTAACATCACCATAAAGAAAAACTGACAAGGAAATCTGTTTCTCCATTAAATGGAATTGATGACATAACACCTTTAGTAATTAGGATATCTGAGATTTCAACAAGCAGGGAACTGTGGGGGATTGTTCAACTAAGGCCTCGTACACCCTTTTTTTTTGCATGGTAGTCTAATAGCGAAAACAAATATGTTACTAAAGTTTCACAAATTATCATAAAACAGAATACAACTTCCCAAGTGATGTCATGTATTGCATTGTAACATATTCTTTCATTTCCATGCATGTGTGGTCTTGGTCACTCGATTTATTTTCGTACAAATACTATACTAATTACACGAAAATCGTTTGGTTTTTTTTATCTTATGGGGACACTTTTTGCGCTGTTCCCTTCCTTTTTTTTGCATAAATTGTCGTGATCAACTCTCAAAAGCTGTGTAATAACAAATAGATTGTTGGACAATCGCTCCAAATGCATTTTTTATTCATCCAATTTTCTCATTGTGTGTACTAGGCATTAGACAGGCCATCATAGATACGATTTTCTTTCTGTAACAAAAGAAAATTGCTCGATTCCCCCATCAACGCAGTCAGTGTTGATGGGGGAATATCTCCCGTGGAGTGTAATGTTGTCCCAGCAGGGGGGGTTGCAAGGAGCTGTTACTGCCAGGAGAATACAGTGATTATTGCTAGCAGCTATATCATATGTAAAAATCCAACATGCTGGTTGTACCCAAGTCAATCGATGGATCGACTTGGGTACAATCAGTCTGCCCATAGATGGTTTGAATCTCAGCCAGTCCCTGCTGAACCAGCCAAGATTTGAATCATCTATGGCTGATTTAAGACAAGACGGAAGACGCAGTGAATGCTCACGTGAGCACGTTTTCAAGCTCTAATTCCTAATAAAACACAAGTGAAGAAACTGCAGTTAGGTCTAGTGTGTGTTTGCTGAATGCAGAAATACCCTCTCTCCAGGTTGTCACCATTTCCCTTGGGTCTTCTGTTCTACAGCTGTGGGGACAGCACATTAACATACATAGACAGTTCTAGGCCACACCGTTTGAAAAATGATGTGATAATTAGCTGACATGGAGAAAGCACTTTCATCAGTTATGGCTACTTTTGGCACAAACAAAAATAATGACCGCACTCATATAGAATCAGTAATTATACAGCAAATAAATCCTATATCCCTTTCATGTAACAGAAAACAAGACACTCTTCCGTGCTCAAGTGTGGGACACATGGTGAACGTGGATACTTCTGATGTTCATAATCCCTGAATGAAATGAACAGTTTACACCCAGCCTTAGTCATAGAATCAAGAGTCACTTCTGATCTTGTGTGCATGTGCCCATATGTGCTGGTGTCACTATTCCATAACTGTCAACTTTCACAATGCATTTATTGTTGACCCTACACACACACTCACAATGATGGCAACATACTAGTCCCCTCACAATACTCATGGCTTATGTTGTAGTGGCAGATCTGCCGAAATTGGAGCTGTGTATGAGAGGCTTTATATAATGGATTAATGTTAGCAATAGCTGCTGCAGACCAGGGGCAAACTATAAAGAAAGTCAGATGAGAGCAGTGAGAGGTGGAATGTGAACAGTTCACTGGGTTGAAGACATGGAAAGGCCAGGCACTAGGAGTTAAGATTTTCTGGGAGAAAGTAATGGCAAGTGGGACTTCTGAAGAAGAGAGCAAAGAGCAGCTCTGCAAGAGAACAGCAAACTCAGTGGCAGACCAGATAAGGTGCAATGTGGAGTGTAATGTGAGAACTGGGGTGCACAAGAAGAAAGGCTAGGCACTAGGAAAGGCAATGATCAGAAAAGCAAGAACAGAACAGAGCTCAGGGAAAGGAAAGTGAGCAAAAGCACTGCAAAAAAACTAAGCAGTAGACCACATGAGGAACTGTGAGAATGACAGTGTGAGGTATGCAGTAAATCAAACCCAACAAATATTCTCCTATTTGTCTACAATTGTCATCCCTCTTGACAGCTTAGCACTTTCAGTGAGAGGAGAAAGCTTGTCTATAAAAACTTTTCAGTGTGCTATGACTGGTTTTTACGATTTCATGACCCTGAATTATTCTGATTCATATGCAGTGTACAACTCTGGTAAAGTTGCCAATAATTATTTTGATTAATGTCCGTTTGTACAGGATATGTCTTAGAACAATCCCATAGTTTAGACTTGTATTTTCCACCACCACCACCCCCCCCCCCCAGCATCGGGGATCACAATGGTGACCCCGTTCCATGCTCCAGGGGGCCCATGCGGCCTCCTTGTCACATTCTGTTTTATACTTGAACAGGAGGGGAGGTGGGGATGTTATATACAGGAACCAATCCTCTCCATTTTCCTCCTGCAACCTCTGAAAGCTGGCATCTCCTCTCCCTCCCACTGGCATTCAGTGGCTGCAGGAGCAAAATGTATGCTATTCAAAATAAAAAATTTATGGTGGTTTACAACCGCTTACCAAATCGTTTATGTGGCCCTCGCTCTTCAGAAGGTTGAGCACCCCTGTTTTAGAAGGACCATAAAGCCAAATTCCCAGCATTATTCAACCCAGGTCTTGTGAGCCCAAGTTGTCAAAGACCTACCCCTTGGGGGTGCATCATGAAGTCATCATGGACTTCCAGGAGAACACTACAGAGAGCAGTGAGATGTAAGAATGTAGTGGGGCTTTCTACCACATTCAGGACTATCCTACAGCCATCATGTGACTGAACCAAAGACTGTAGGATTTAAGGTACACCTTAGGGAGTGGGGGTTCCAAAAATCTTGAGCACTCCACCTTCATAGTCCAATCAACTGAATGGAGCAGATGGGTGACACCACTGTAATCCTTTAATTTGTAATGTTACTCCCAGGCCACAGAGTTTGGCAAAGGTGCTTGAATCACAAAAAGGCTGAACAGAAGCAGACAGATGTTGCCGGTAAAACAATTCATAAATATTCCTACTCAGTTCTTAGCTTTGTTTTGGTTTAGACTAAATGATATGTGGAATTACAAATATAGATTTAAATCCCCTTGAAAATCCTCTAACAAAAAATTTATTTTCCTTGACATAAAAATCAAGCCTGTGTATTACAGCAATGATTTTATGACCAGAAGGACTATATGGAAACCAAGCACTACAGTTGGCCTTTCTGAGCTACTCTGTTCAATGTCAAGTAGCATGGCATGTCTGGTGATTCAGCCAAACAGGTACATTTTCAAATAAATATTTTTATTATAAGCAAGGGGAGACAAGCTAAATATGAGCATGCTGTCTGTTTAAAATTCCACTGCATCTCATGGGATTTTTCTGGCCAGCAGACACTTCCAGCTGTTATCAACGGTAAACACTTTACTGTTTAAATACTCATTACCTTGCTACTGAATTAAGAAAACATGATATAAGAACAGTGTGTAAAACAAAAACAAGCAGAGGTTTTTATGTGAAAACTTTCATGTCTGGTGTCTCTCAACAATTATGGTTCCCATCAGGGGCGGACTGACAACTCATGTGGCCCCCGGGCAATAGGGGATCATGGGGCCCCTGTGTCCTTGCCCAAACTCAAAAAAGCCTATGAAAAAGGTACCAGGGGCATCTCATGGGGCCCCCTACTGACCCCGGGCCCGAGTTTCCAAATGGTCAGTGCACCCCTGGTTCCCATGGATGTGAGAAGGATGTTGAAAGACCCAACTGCCAAACAATCATCCTGTAGAATGACAGTGGTATAAGTATGCACACTCATATTTTATAAGCATACATATTATTTCTAGTGCCTCTCCCCCAGACATGTGACTGTACTTAATCATGCTGTATACCTGCAGTGTCAGATCACCTGAGGCACTGTGCCTCCATCTGCTAATCTCAGGAGATCAGAAATAAGATTTGCTTATGTCACTACTGTGCTGCTCAGTTTACTCCTAGCTGGAGAGGAAACTGTACCTGCTATATTTATTCTATGGATCTTTTCTCTCCCCCTTTATTCTGTTGTTGACTGGTAATTTTATGGTGGGGTAATTCAAGCAACAGGGGATGGGGACATCTCTGGACTAAGTAAGAAAAACCTTGCCTTTACCAAGAGGGTAATACAGTGACACAGTGTAGAACAAGGTATTATAAGACAGTAATGAGGGAAAAATCAGGTGCAGGGAACCTAAAGCTTCCACAGTTCACATCCTCCTTAAAGTGGAATTCCAGCCATTTTTTGTGTTTATTAAAAGTCAGTAGCTACAAAAATTGTAGCTGCTGACTTTTAATAAACACACACTTCTCGCCTTCTGTCCTCCACAGCGCCGGCATCTCTACTGTGGGCACCAGGCTGTGACAGCTTGTGGCTTCACAGCCTGGTGCCCACTGCATATGCGCGAGTCGCACTGCGCCTCCTGATTGGTCCGGCAGTCCCCTGGGACCTGTGAAAGTTCCCAGGAGACTACTTACCTACTCCATGCAATGGTTTTGCACAGAGCAAACCCCAATCCTCCTCTTCTTGGGTCCCCCGCTGATGCTTCTGGTCCCTCCTTTCTGCTGAGTGCCCCCAGAGCAAGCTTCTTGGGGTACAGTGGTTGAGTGTGGTGCAGAGCAGTGCAGATGCACCGATCTCAACACATCACACTGTTCCCTTTTTTTTTTTTTTAACAATCTTCACTGAAAGTTACACAAATATTTTACAAAGTTCAATTGGCCACTGCTCAGTGCGAGGTAAGTACCGCACGTAGTACTATTTTTTCAGTGCACACAGCCAGTACACAACCACAATGCAGTGGTGTGAACAGCACACAGGAGACGAGGCATTTTGCCTTGACATGTGGTGGGACTACGCTGGAATAGCCCCCAATGCAGTCCCACTGCATCTGGTGTGGATCTACCCTTAATGAACATACAGCTGTACCAATCTGTGTTTCTTTTTTTAATTTGCCTACAGCTGAGCTTTATGTAAAGGCAAATGTTGTATCGCATACTGGTACATTATGAGAGACTTACCTTAAAATGAATCCCTCCAACGGTGGGTTGTCGCCACTGACAGGGCTTCCATCTTCTTCCTTGTGGGTTTGCAGGCTCAGGCTGTCTGACTTGCTGAGCTGCGATGACGTCACTCCCGCGTATACGCGCAGGAGTCACGGTTTATGGCACAGACCTCTGAAGGAACGGCATGGTGTGCCGTACCTTCAGAACACATGCACCGGTTATGTCAGCAGCTGCTGCTTCGTGGAATATCTCCTGAATGGTAAACATTTAGGAGATATTCATTTTACCTACAGGTAAGCTTTATTATAAGCTTACCTTTAGGTAAAAGTACCAGAAACAATTTTACTACCACTTTAACCTCCCTGGCGGTATTCCTGAGTGTAGCTCGGGGTAAAGTTTCAGTACCACAAGCGGTAACCCCGAGCTACACTCGGGCTTACCATGCGGCGTTGCTCCGCGATCCCTCGATCTCTTACCTTGTCCTGCGCTCCCGCAATGTCCCTCCTGCAGTGCCCCCGGCAATGTAATCCGGCGGATGCCAGCATCTGTCATCTGGGTTCTGTTCCCTGCGAGCGTCGGGACATACGGGGGACGGAACGGCGGGAAATTTGCAAATGACAAAAAGTGACATTCAATAAAATCACTAAAATCACATAGTAAAACATTACTGTATCAAACCATTTCACATACATTTTGTCCCGAGTGCTTTGTCCTGTGCCCTGCCTGCATTTTTACTGTTCTTTCTGCCTAGAAAGTGAGAAAAGTCCACGGCGTCCAAAAAGCATCTCTTTAGGTCAAAAGCGGTTTTAGATCAGCTAGAGAACAGCGATAGTAAATCAGAACCACTTGCAGAATTGAGTGATAATGATTCGTGGGGAAATTCATCATCAGACACTGAAAACGATTTTGCGACTTTGCTCAGTGATGTGAGAACTTGGCGCTGTATTTCAAATTTCAGTATTTTTGGTTGGATTATATTATTGAATTAAATTTATTATTATTATTATATTATTTTTTATAATTATTTATTAAATTATAATTTATGATTTCGGGTTTCAAGTTTTATCCTACCCGGGATGTTTACTAGACTCTTGTTCGGACAGATTTCAGTGAGTTATTTCTAGAAATTACAGGCCTACAATATAAAATGCCAAATTTCCATGCAAAATAATGGTACCGCTTTCAGCACCAAAAATCTGAAATAATCATACCGCCAGGGAGGTTAAATGGCAAAAAAAATAAGGAACTAATAGATATCCATGCTCCAGTCACTCTCCCTTCTAGAAAATGTATCGAACATTTCTAGGATACTTTGTATAAATTAGATATCTTTCACCATCCAATTAGTTACAACTTTTACTACCTGTTGAAAACTATAACTAAAGTGGTACCAGAGGCAAAATGAAAAATGACACATATGATGCAGCCAGTCACTACCATTAACACAGCAGTTTTTATTGTTCTGATCTCCCCTTGTAAGTTAGGTTTTTTTACCTGTTGATCCTGCTGACCATATTCGATCTCCTTTAACAAAGCTGTCCATCAAAACTGCAAAGGGTAGGGACAAATCATTTACTACTGACAGGGGTGCTTACAATGGTAAGCTTTAAGTCATTTAGTTCAAATCTTTTTCCCCAAAAAAGAAAAAAAAACTTTCTATAACCGCTTAAAGCATCTGAGCACCACAAACCAAAAGCGCTACTTAATTCATTTTTAATATTCAAAGCAAACTCCCCCATCCATCCATGTCCCCATGCTTTATTTTACTGAGAAATCACTTAAAAGAACAACCCCTAGCATTTCTGGCTGTGGCCATCTTGAGTAAGGGCAGTAGTTTAATGAAGCATTTACTTCCTGGAATCCATCTGCCTTTAGCTCAGGCATGCAGGCAGGGTGTACTTAGCTGAGGAAATCCCTCCTCCCCTCCTGAAGACTTCTGGGATGTACGACATAATTTGCCTAGGCATATAAACCAGGAAGTAACTGAAGAAATGTAAAAACAATTTAAAACAAGTAAATATGGTATATTTTCCTATTCATTTACTAATACTAGCAGCATAAGGATTCATAATGTTAACTGAGAGGGTGAAGTTGGAGTTGGAATTTAGCTTTAATTTGTTAGCCAAACAATGAAATTCCATCTAAATCTACTAGTCCATTTAAAGCCTAGTACACTCTATCACCTGAAGAGCTCGAGAAGATCCTGTACTAATAATCTGATGTTAGTACAGTGATCTCCCCGCTGAGCTATTGTGTTCTGACAGGCAGACAGCCCCCATTGGTTGGAAGCGCTGATTGGATGCCGATCAGCAGATCTTTTTTAGTCATGCCCCTTTAACAGAAGTCAGACATTCGTCCGGCTTCTGCCAGACCAGCTGCTGTACACACGGGCCGAATGTTAGTCGATTTCTATTGAACCAGCTGATACAGTCGGATATTCGATTCGGTCCGTGTGTACAGGGCTTAACACTACCCTGTCCAGATAAAGCTGCTGTCCAAGGGTGTCTACATTGCTTCTCCAAAGATAGGGGAGCCATCCTAAGACAGGAAGTGTGTTACTGGTCAGAACTCCCAATGAACATAAAGGAAAAAAAGCCTAAAAACAGAAAAAAAGATCAGCCACATCTAAGGATTGGTAAGGGGCAATATATTATATTTTTGTATTAAGGCTTTGATATGCTTGAAAAAGATTACAATTTTGCATCTCTGGAATAGTGCTTAGAGTTGTTGATATCATTGTAATAGGCATAGGGAAAGCACAGTGGCTAAATGGTTAGCACTTCCGCCTGGCAGTACTAGGGGTCATTGGTTTGAATCCCAACCACGACATCACCTGCCTGGAGGTAGCATGTTCTCCCTGTGCCTGTGTGGGTTTTCTCTGGGTACTCCGGTTTCCTCCCACACTCCAGACATGCTGGTAGGTGAATTGGCTCCTGTCTAAATTGGCCCTAGTATGTGTATGAATGTGAGTTAGGGACCTTAGATTGTATGCTCCTTGAGGGTTAGGGACTGATGTGAATGTACAATATATGTAAAGTGCTGCGTAAATTGACGGCGCTATATAAGTACCTGAAATAAATAGATGTCACTTTTGGGATTTTTTAGTGATGATTCTTTAATTTAAATTATTTGGGGAAAATATTACAAAGAGAACTCCTGTTCTAGTGACAGTGCTCTAAAATGTCAACTCACTCACTTTTGGAAGACTTTCTTTCACTTTCTGTTGCATCTCCAGGAAGGAAATGAAGGGAAATTTCCCCAGCAGGACAAGAGAAACAAAAATAATATGGGGATATAATGCTTCCCCACTTTATTCAGAACTAAAAAAAAAAAAAGTTTTGGCTATACATACTCTTTTAGTGAAAAATGTCCTATCTCTACCAAAAACCTTCTCAGTACACACAATTTATTTTTCTCTTTAGAAAACTAGGAGCCACATGTAAATTTTTCTTTCATTTCACCATCAAGGTGTTGGAATTCAGTCCCAGCTTCAATACTCAGAATAAATAAGTGACAGCGAGAATCTTCGTCTACTGCTATCTTCACTCAACTCCTGATTGGGGTGTAGAATGTTCTGGGCCATGCTGGAGATTTATCAGGTTCTGAAATATTGATTTGACTTCCTGTAAATGCAAAGAAAGGCACTCTTGGCCATTAAGCATCAAAGCTTTCTTATAGCTCAACTCTTTCATCATTAATAATTTACATCTCCTGTAACAGTGAAGAGATGGAACCAGACAGTGTGAGATTTTGTAAAGTGATGATGTTTAAGTAAGATGCACTATAAAAAATGTACCTCCTCTACTGCATACCATGTCACTGCTCCTTGCACTGCCTTACTGAATAGGTCAGACAGTGAGTAAAGATTTAAGGTGGCCATACACTATACAATCATATTGTACAATCTCCTTTAGATTTACAAAAAAATTATATAAAATGAGGACTTCACTTGAAGTCTCAAAATTTCAAAGTCGGATCCAGTGTGAACCAGGGCTTAATGACAATACTATATACCACTTTGCCCACTGATACTCACCATCACTGTGCTGCCCTACCACTCCTTTGCCCCATCCGACTGGCCCTTCAACTACATAGCTGATGGTAGATCTAAAGTAGATCAATTTGATTGTTTAGTGTATGGTGAGCCTTACACTGTAGCCTAATGTGTAGTTATATTCATAAAGCAGTGAATGTGACTTTCACCAAACATTTACTCCAGGTGAGTGCATGTGTTGAAAATCCCAATTCAAGGAAACATGAAAATCTCACTTGCAGTGGGGCTGCACCAACCCTACAAGCGTTTCATTCTCATTTAGTCTAGGGCAGTAATGGCAAACCTTTTAGAGACCGAGTGCCCAAACTGCAACCCAAAACCCACTTATTTTTCGCAAAGTGCCAACATTGCAATTAACAGCTTCCCATCCGCCCTATAGCAGATGTACTGCTCCAGGGCAGCACGGGTGCCCAGAATCATGTGTATATATACGTGATTTTGCATGTCAGGGTAGGGGGAGTGTGCGAAGCGTGTGCATGCCCTACCCGTGCCGCCATTAGTGGCTGTGGCTGTTATTCACCAGGTCCTGACCGGTGATTACTCACTGGTGCCCGGTGATTTCCAAGAATCTCAGACGCCGGGGGGGGGGGGGAGAGAACTGTTAGAAAACAAAACAGTTCTCCCCCCTGACAGCACAGACAGCCATGCAAAGCAGTGTGCTTACAGTGAAGCACACAGACACAGCCCCATAGTAAAACACACCCAGCACACAGTTAACCCTTTGATTGCCCCAGATGTTAACCCATTCCCGTCCAGTGCCATTAGTACAGTGTCAGTGCTTTTAATTAGCACTGATCACCTTATTGGTGTCATTGGGAATGTCAATGACACCAAATCAGTTCCCCCAGTGTCAGAATGCCTGCCGCAGTCCAGCTATAAGTATCTGATCGCCGCCATTACTAGTAAAAATAAAATATAAAAAAATCCCAGTATATAAACTGCCATTGGTAAACGCTATAACTTTCACCAATTAATTTACACGTATTGGGATTTTTTTTAGCAAACACATGTAGCAGAATACATTTTGGCCTAAATTTATGAGGAAATTTGATTTTTAAAATTTTTTACTGGACATGTTTTATAGTAAAAAGTCAAAAATATTGTTTTTTTCTCAGAATTGTCAGACTTTTTTTTTAATAACGCAAAAAATAAAAAACACACAGGCAATCAAATACCACCGAAAGAAAGCTCAATTTGTGGGAAAAGAAGGACGTAAATTTAATTTGGGTGCAGCGTTGCATGACCGCGCAATTGTCAGTTAAAGTAACGAAACACCGTAACACAAAAAATAGCCTGATCAGGAAGGGGGTAAATCCTCTGGAGGGCAAGTGTTTAAACCTGAATACTGAGGTTTTAGTTTAGAAAAAACAACCCATACATTACCAATAACAGAGCTTCCACTGACCACCATCACAAGGGGGCAAAGTTCCACTGGCCACCAGCTCAAGGGGGCAAAGTTCCACTGACCACCAGCACAAGGGAGTAAAGTTCCACTGACCACCAGCACAAGGAGGCAAAGTTCCACTGACTACCAGCACAAGGGGGCAAACGTCCACTGACCACCAGCACAAGAGGGCAAAGTTTCACTGACCACCAGCACAAGGGGGCAAAGTTCCACTGACCACCAGCACAAGGGGGCAAAGTTCCACTGACTACCAGCACAAGGGGGGCAAGCTTCCACTGACCACCAGCACAAGGGGGCAAAGTGTCACTGACCACCAGCACAAGGGGGCAAGCTTCCACTGACCACCAGCACAAGGGGGCAAAGTTTCACTGACCACCAGCGTAAGGAAGCAAAGTTCCACTGACCACCAGCGCAAAGGGGAAAAGTTCCATTGACCACCAGCACAAGGGGGAAAAGTTCCACTGACCACCAGCACAAGGGGCAATGTCCCCACTGACCACTAGCACAAGGGGGCAAAGTTCCACTGACCACCAGCACAAGGGGCAAAGTTCCAATGACCGCCAGCACAAGGGGCAAAGTTTCAATGACTGCAAAAGCTAAGATCCTGTGTTAATAAAAATGAATGTATTAAAACTCACAGCCAGTCCAATATATATATATATTCTTGGCAGCACATTGACCGGCCATGCGAAAGCTCTGATGAGTTGCAGCTAATGACATCATCGCCTGGCGCCGTTACTCCTTTCCGAGCATGCGCATTGGCCCCTATGTGAGCTGTTATGCGATGCTTGGCTGTTGAGGTGATGCTAGGGCGACTTGGCTTGCGTGCCGACAGAGAGGGCCCTGCGTGCCGACAGAGAGGGCCCTGCGTGCCAACTGCGGCCGCGTGCCATAGGTTCACCACAAACAAACTAAAAAAATCCCAGCGCCAATCAAAGAAAGTATACAATTATGCAGCTGTGCACCAGTGAAAACCACCAATAATAAATAACACAAAAAAACAGCGCAAAAATTAAATAAATAAAAATAATCACAAATAAATAAATGTCTGTGCAAAAATATATATATAATATTTCAAACATAAGTCCTTATTTTCCCAAAAGGATTTTCAAGACAATGTTCCAAAATGTGCTTCCACCTAATCACCACGTGACAAATAATATTGTCCGCACTCACCAGATGGAGGTGAGTAGTAAGCCTCATAGGATATAAGGGATCCTATAGCCCCTCAGGAGGAACTCAAATTGCCTTCACCCTGCTTAGATACAGCAATCGACTCCACTCTACTTCTCCATGGAATCCTCAATGATGTGCAAGGAAAGAAAGGCTACATAGTGTAATACTGCCACTCAATACCATATAAATCCATAGAATAAGGACACTCACATGTTTCAATAAAATAACAGGCCTTGTTTAATAGCCTCAAAGACTTCAAAGGAACAAGTTTCCAAATTGTAAATATAGGGATCTCACGCTTTAAGGATCACTGTAGAGGATGACCAGCTTTCCACCTCAAAAAAGTCGGCGTGCGTTCCAAATACCGGAAGTGACGTAGGCCAAGAAGACGGCAGACCGGAAGTGCGTCAAAGGTTCACCACCACTGGTCTTGGGGTTGGGAAAGACACTTTTACTTACTTGATCGTCCATTCCCTTGGCAGACAGCACTCCATCATGCTCCAGTGGTGGACTGTTCCTCAATGTCTGCGCATCCATCGTCAGGCTATGGACTCTGCATCAGTCTTGATGACATTAGGACTTTAGACCATCAAAGCATGGGGAAGAAGCTGTGCGGGTAGGCCTAATAGCACAGAGGAGCAGAGGATCAGGTAAGTAAATCTACATTTCCATGTCCCCTCAACCTAAATAAGCAGCCCCAATGCAGGAGAGTTTCCAAGAGTTGGTCTTTAAAGGCTAAGTTCACCTTTTACAAAAAAAATAAAAAATGTACATATTTTGGCAGGTGAAAAATGTGCATTATTTTTTTACACTGCAGATCAGCAGATCACAGGTACAATTCCTGGATCCTGCAGACACTCAGTAGGCAGTTACTGAATGGCAGGTAGAATCAATGAACTATGAGAGTGCCCACTAGCACCCTCACAGTTCATTGAAAACTACAAGCTGAAGGTAGATGTAGTTCAATCATTCACAGAGCTCTGTGAATGAATGAATGATGAGGACATGTGGACAGGTGCACTGTCTTTACATTGCAACAGAGGTTGTGGGGAGAAGCTCCCCCTCCCACTATCACGGGGGAGGAGGCAGGAGCTGGAACATTTTACATGTTCCACCCCAAATACAGGTGGGACATGTAACATGTTCCAAAGGTGAACTTATCCTTTAAATGACTGATTTCACCTGCAGTGACTGTTCAGCAAATGTCACATTTGCATTTTTACAGCTCTAACCCTAAGTCTTTATTAGGGTCACATTTTTATATATGCTGTGAATTTATAACCAATTGTTCAGTGACACACTAAAGCATTAGCACTTACCA
Source organism: Staurois parvus (assembly GCF_062004578.1). Lineage (NCBI taxonomy): Eukaryota > Metazoa > Chordata > Amphibia > Anura > Ranidae > Staurois > Staurois parvus. Next base: position 1,022,820 of record NW_028318448.1, on the reverse strand, counting down.
ATGCTCTTCATTAAAAAAGGCCAAAGGCCTAATCTCATTGTATTGTTGCTATAACCTGTTGCTGTCAAATGTGTATAAGTCATCTGTGTGGCACATATTAGTCCCTGGACGTCCAATATTTCTGTGCTATGTCCCCCAAGCAAAGAGACCAAGCTGTGAAAGACAACTGTCACTCCCCACTAACAACTGAAAGCCGGCAGGACTGGCTCCTGATGATGTGACCACTGTGACAGCCAATCACAGCAGTCACATAAACGCCGATCCTTCCTGCCCCCTGGGCGCACAGACCCTATTAAAGGGATGCTGGGGCTGGAAGGAAAGGAGTTAATATTATAGCACTGCTGCTAATTTGACTCCAATGCACACGGCTTCTTTTCCATATAAAACTAAAAAAGAATGACAACCTACTAAGTAACATTTGCCAAAACCTTCTGTAGAGTAAAGAACTAATTCCGATATAAAATGTTATTTCCTGTAAAATGGGAAGACTTTTATTCCCCAGTTTATGGTTTTAGGTTCACAGTGAAATGAACCCTCAGCCGGTGAACTCAGATTATGTGACGGAAGATGCTCCCATTTTTATATGTGACTTGGATTTTTGGCAGGAAATACAGACAGTCGCACAGCATCTCCAGCAAGCTAATGATCCTGTCTGTCTACTGCTTGTGTTCCCACATGGCTGTAAAGTTATGTTTAACATTTTATAGCTAATGTAGACTTCAGCCATTGGCCTAAGGGCCCAAAAGAGAGCTCCTTGCTTTTAACTCTTTCCTTCCAGTCGGCTAGTAACATTCTGATTTCAAAGGCATTACTAGCTTCATCTGTGTTTACTTTACAGCAGAGAGCAATGCATGGCATGAGTGACATCCCACCATAAATACACCAAGCATAAAATCCAGAGAAGAAGTATTTGTTCCTAGACATATGCATATATCTACTCATTCAAGCGTCCAAATTCAAAAAGGGACTCGTTCCATGCAAAGAAAGATCAGTGACTAAGTATGAACAGCATGTAGTACAGTATTTATTGATAGTTTTTTATGATGTGGGTTTAGTGACACTTTAAAATAAATAAAACCTGCATACAGCCCCCCCCCCCCCTTTATAATTACTTGAGCCCAATTTTGATCCAGAGCTGTGTACAAAAGCAGGGTCTCTCTTTGCTCTCTTCCTCCTTATTGGCTCATAGACAGCAGCAGGCGCCATTGGCTGTCAGTCACAGTCAGTGAGAAAGAAGGAGTGGGGCGGTAGGTCAAAGCCACACTCTGTGTATCTTATGGACACACAGAGTTGCCTTGGGAGTGAGCACGCACAAATGCCCCCACAGCAAGAGACTTCCTATAGGGACACTCAGCTAGTGGGGCAGGAGCATTGGCTGGGGACCCAAGAAGAGGAGGTTCAAGGCTGCTCTGTGCAAAACCATTGTACAAAGCAGGTAAGTACTGCATAACATGTTTGTTATTTTTTTTAAATCCTTTACAATCAGTTTAAAAATTGAAAGTAAATAGCAGAGGAGAAGTAACAAAGCATGCAGGGAATCCAGGAAGTTGTGGAAAGAGAGACAGCAGACAGGCAGAACTCACAGCATGAAAGGAGAATTTTCAAGGAAGGTTAAAATGCATTGTCAAATATAACTATTGTTTGTATTGTTTTTCCAATGCTGATGTTATAAAATGAAAGTGTATACTGTGATTATAGATCTCCTTTAAACTTTAAGAGTGGGTATTCTTGTGTCTGAAGCATCAAAAATACAGTTATTATATTTGGAGACAGGCACAATTTTCATACTTTTGGCTCTGTATGCCACCAGAATAAATTAAAACAAAACAATCCAAATGAATTTGAAGTGTAGACTTTCAGCTTTAATTCAAGGGGCTGAGCATAAATATCAAGTACAAATTTTAGGAACTGCAACCATTTTTATACACAGTCCCTCCATTTTCAGGGGCTCAAATGTGATTGGACAAATGAAGATAATCATAAATAAAATGTAAATTTTTAATATTTAGTTGAGAATCCCTTACTGGCAATGACTGCCAATCAACTTTGCTGCATTTGGCTGAATCTGGGATGACAGTATATCTCTAAACACTGCAGAATTCATCCGGCTGCTTCTGTCTTGTCACATCATCAATAAACACCAATGACCCAGTGCCACTGGAAGCCATGCATGCCCTTGCCATCACACTGCTTCCACTATGTTTTACAGATGACTTTGTGTACTTTGGATCATGAGCTGTTCCAAACCTTCTCCACACTTTTTTCATCCCATCATTCTAGTACAGATTAATCTTAGTTTCATCCATCCAAAGAATGCTTTTCCAGAACTGGTCTGGCTTTTTTAGATTTTTTTTGGCAAAGTCTAATCTGGATTTTCTATTCTTCAGGCTTATGAATGGTTTGCACCTTGTGGTGAACCCTCTGTATTTGCTCTCATGAAGTCTTCTCTTGATTATAGACTTTGACAATGATACGCCCACCTTCTGGAAAGTGTCCTTCACTTGTCTGGATGTTGTGAATGGGTTTTTCTTTACCATAGAGAGGATCCTGCGGTCATCCACCACTGTTGTCCTCCATGGATGTCCATGCTGTTTTATGTTGCTGAGCTCACCAGTGCATTATTCTTTCCTCAGAATGTACCAAACTGTTGATTTGCCCACTCCTAATGTTGCTGCTATCTCTCTAATGGATATGTTTCAATTTTGAAGCCTTACAATGGCCTGTTTTACTTGCATGGAAAGCTCCTTTGAACGCATGATTTAGGTTCACAGCAATAGATTCCAAATGCAAATACCACATTTAGAATAAACTCCAGACCTTTTACCTGCTTAACTGATGAAGAAATAACGAAGGAGTAGCCCACACCTGGCCTTGAAACAGCTTTTGATTCAATTGTCCAATTACTTTTGGTCCCTTGAAAAAGGGGGGATGGCTACTCTTAAGAGGTGTGATTCCTAAACGCTTCCTTCATATCCATTATATAAGTATAACTTGAATATGTTTTGTTAAATACCTGAAAAAAACTAAAATTGTGCCTGTGTCCAAATATATATGGACCTAACTGTATGAGCAGAAACAGCGGCCTTTATAACACTCTCTATACTGGGTTTTTTTTTTGTTTTTTTGTTTTTTTTTGCTGGATCAGTGCTGCCGGCTACAGCAAGCAACGCTGATCATTTTATTCTGATGGTGGGAAGCTTTCCCTGCTGTCAAAATACAATAGCTCAGCAGGAGGGATTCCCCAATCAACACCGAGTGTGTAGATAGGAGAATCAAATCATTTTTTTTTTTCAACCCACTGGTCGAACATAAAAAAGCATCATCTATGGCCTGCCTAAAGCCTGTATCCATCCCATAAGACCTCTTTGTTTAGGTAAAGCTCTTTTTCTCTCACCATGGGGATAGCCAAGCTGCAAAGAGATAACAAGACAAAGAAAACTATCTACCAAAAAATGTATTTGTAATAAATAAAACAAATTAAAATTCATATAGCCTTTAGTACTTTTATGTTTCTGAAGCCCAAATTACAGACCTTATTTATCAAAGTGAATAAATTAAATATTTCATTAAAACTAGAATATCTTTCATTCCCCAACTGCTATTTTAGAACACAGGTTTGGATCTGATTAGTTGCTGTAGGGCAGCATTTCTTATTTCAGTCAGTTTCAGAAAGGAGGCTCTGCAAGGCCACGGCTAAATGTATGGAGAACTGAAATAAAGAAATAAAAAGGCCCTGCAGTAAAATTACCACTTGGCACTATACATATGAGCTCTATATGAAAATTCCATAAGCAGAAGGCACTATTCTTATATCTACAATATTGTCAGCTAAACCTGCCCTTTTACAATAGGGACACACGTCAGGCACATTTTATTACTCACAACACAGAAGGGTAGATGAAGACTGTAAGCCTCTCTAATGCCATTATCATCAATTTGCGAGAATACAATGTTTAGGCTATTAGTAAACAGAAATGAGATTAAGATTTCCATACCTTCAACAATTAGCCTTTAGAAGCATTTATTTCAAGGGCTTGTATGATCAATATCCTGTCAATGTGTAAGATATCTAATGTTTCTATCTTTTCCTTTATTGAATAGTGTAATTTTTAGAGGAAATTAGGTCACTGAGGATGAACCTATTCTGAAATAATGAAATCATTCTACATATTAATAAGGAAACATTCGGCCTACTGCTTACCCACCCAGGAAATATGATATTTCTTCTATTCAGGCCTCCCACATGTATGTAGCAAAAGCCCAAGTTCTTAGATCATCTCAAATTTACTTGGCTGAATGTGTCCTGACGAAAATAAAGAGACACTGTTCTACTGTTGGGCAGCCAGACAAAAAAACAAATTGATTCATCATACAAGAAATTATATTTGAAAACTACTTGAATCAGCATCACTTATAATGACTGGACCATGTAATGTTTACCATTAAAGTGATAATTAGCTCCTCGGACCATCATTATTATTGTGCACGCACACAATTCTGTTAGAAAGTCTCTATGTTATCTAACGCAAATGTTGTTTTCATTCACCCTTCAGTGGACATGGAGAAACGATCCTGGTGAGTTCTGGAACCATGGAGATACCTCGTAGGATGGGCAGTTCTCTCACTCTGTACCTATGGCCAGCATCTGGTCTATCTCAGATATCTGTACCAAGACCTGCCTATCTGCTATTATGAGGAGAAAGATTAGAATAGTAGCTGTCATGTGCTGTTGTGGGTTTGTGTTTTCTGTGAATGTCAACACTCCACTCCAGTCTCCAGTTATTCACAACACAAGTTGCCAGTTGGTGCTTTAGTCTCTCTCCCCATAATAGCTGGTAACTGGTGGTTTGGTCTGGGCTCAGGAGCTCTGGGTCTGAGATAGTGCAAAGGGGGCACGGGGCTACAAGATTAGATACCACAGCTGTAGATGTTAGAATGAAGATGGGGAGAAATGGCCATAAATTGGGCTTCAGCCTGGGATGGAGCTAAAGTCAGCACAAACAGAATAGAGACGTCCTTTTATTTGCAAACTATTGCACAGATCTGAACAGGACAAAGTGCTATATGGACTGGGTCTCCTAGAGGGAGTTCAACAAGACCTTAACCAGCAATCTATACACTACCAATTCTTGTGCTCCTAGAGTCAATGATCAGTATGTGTCATGATACACACAACCTTCAGGTTCAAAAGAAATCACTGCCGCTTCACAAGCAGAGCACTTCGGTAATATAATCAATGCTCTTATGCCTGGTTGAGTTGATTGTTGTTAGGACCAAAACTAAAAGACAAATCTGGATGAATTTGTGCAAACAAATATAAGAAAAACCTCTCTATTGTACAATGCATACTCCTGACCAAGATTTTTATTGTCGCAACAAGCTGCTGTCTACTTTAATTAAGTCCTTCTTTAAGGTAGACTCCGCATTGTTAACAAGGACTGTGGCATATGTATGCCATGTATATAGTGAAAAGGTTAGATTTTATTTATTCATGTCTTTTTAAGCTCCTCCCACAAGGACAACTATTTATCCATGCCCACCATTCACCATGTAATGCTATGCAGAGGTACCCCAGGTCTTTTACAATCCTACCAATGTTCCTGATTATAACGGAATTCAGATTTGGTTAAATACCCTGCATTGTCCTTAATGGGCCAAAAATATATTTTTACCAGCAGGAATTTAAAGGCATTATAAACATTCCTGCCTGCTCCTTGTGTTTTTCACCTGCATAAAATGTGCATGATCACATAGTTTCTTGGTGGCATTAGTTGCCCTATACACATAGTATAAAATAGAGTAAATCTTCACATTCTGGTG